>NW_012104698.1:5201300-5236146 GCF_000951045.1 Mandrillus leucophaeus | reverse complement strand
ATTGATACATATGAAGTTGATTTTTGTATAGAGTGAGAGGTAGGAGTCTAGGTTTATTCTTCATTTGGATATCATTTATCCATAAGAGAGTTTATTCATAAGATAAGATGATTTACAGCATCATTTGTTGAAGGTAGTGCCCTTTCTTCATTGAGTATTGATGGTGCATTTGTCAAAAATCCTGGGGCAGTAGATATGTGAATTAACTTCTGAGTTCTACATTCTGTTCTATTGGTCTATGTTTTAATTGTTATGCCAGTACCATGTTGTTTGGGTTACTATAGCTTTATGGTATATTTTTAAGTCAGGTAGTGTGAGGTCTCCCATTTTCTTCTTTTTTGCTCAGAATTTCTTTGGCTTCTTGGAGTCTTTTATGAATCCATAAGAATTCTAGAATCTTTTTTTATTTCTTTGAAGAATTTCTTTGGTACTTTGATAGGGATTGCATTGAATCTCTAGGTTGCTTTGGGTAGTATGGTCACTTTAACGGCATTAATTATTTGATCCATGAGCATGGAATGTCTTTTCATTGCTTTACATCTTCTCCAATTTCTTTTGTCAGTGTTTTCTGGTTTTTCTTGCAGAAATCTTTCACCTCCTTGGTTAAATGTTGTCCTACATATTTTTAAGTAGCTATTATAATTGGGATTGCCTTCTCAAATTCATTTTCAGTGACTATTTTGTTTACGTATAGAAATGCTAACGATTTGTGTATGTTGACTTTGTATTCTGCAACTTTACTAAATTCTTTTATCCGTTCTAAGAGTTCCTTGGTAGAGTTTTTAGGTTTTTAATTTATTAGATCACATCATCTGCAGAGAGGAACAATTTGACTTTCTCCTTTCCCATTTGGATGCCCTTTGTTTCTTTATCTTATCTTATTGCTTTTGCTGAGACTTCTGGTACTATACTGAATAGGAATGGTGAAAGTGGGCATCTTTGTCTTGTTCTAGTTTCTAGAGGAAAAGTTTTAAACTTTTCCCTTTTCAGCAAGATATTAGCTCATAATACTCACTTAAATACATGTAATATGTGGCCTTTATTTTATTGAGGTATTTTTTTCATATCTAATTTATTGAGAATGTTTATCATAAAGTGATGTCGAAATTTATCAAATGCTTTTTCTGCATCTATTAAGATGATCCCATAGGTTTTGACTTTTATTCTGTTGATGTGATGCATCACATTATTAATTTTTATATGCTGAATCATCCTTGAATCTCTGGAGTAAATCCCACTTGATTATGAAGTATTATCTTTTTGATATACTGTTGTATTTAGTTTGCTAGTATTTTGTTGAGGATTTTTGTGTCTAGGTTCATTAGGGGTGTTGTCCTACAGTATTCTGTCGTTATTGTGTCCTTCTCTGGTTTTCATATTAGGGTTATGCTGGCCTCATATAAGGAGTTAAGAGTTCTCTGTGCTTCAACTTTTTGTAATATTTTGGGAATAACTGGTATTATTTCTTTTTTAATGGTTCAGTGTAATTCATTGGTAAAACCATCTAGTCTTGGACTTTTTTTGTTTTAAAAATTGTTATTACTGATTCAATCATTTTACTTTTTATTAGTCTGTTCAGATTTTCTATTTCTTCTTGCTTCAATCTTGGTAGGTTGTATGTGTCCAAGAATTTATCCATGTCATCTAGGCTTTTGAATTTATTAGTGGATAATCATTCATAGTTCATAGTTATTTCTAATGATATTTTGTGTTTCTGTGGTATCCACAGTGATATCTCTATTTTTGTTTCTGATTTTGTCTATTTGGGTCTTCTCTCTTTTTTAAAATTTGGTCTGGCTAAAAATTTGTCAATATTATTTATCTTTTAAGAAAAACAACTTTTGTTTCATTGATCTTTTGTATCTTTTTTGTCTCAATTTTATTTCTGCTCTAATCTTGATTATTTCTTTTTTCTACTAATTTTGATTTGGTTTGTTATTGCTTTTTCAGTTTTTTTCAGTGCACTGTTATTTGAATTCTTTCTAGTTTTTTGATGTAAGTATTTTTTGTTATAAACTTGCCTCTTAATATTGCTTTTGCTTGCCCCATAGGCTTTGGCATGTTATGTTTCTATTTTCATTTGTTTAAAGACATTTTAAAATTTCATTCTTAATTGATTTCACATATTGGTCATTCTGGGGCATGTTGTTTAATTTCAATGTATTTGTGTAGTTACATATGTTCCTGTTGTTATTAATCTCTAGATTTCTTCTATTGGGACCTGAAAAGATACTTGATATGATTTTATTATTATTTTTTAAATGTTGAGGCTTTCTTTGTGTTCTAACATACGGTTAGTACTGGAGAATCTTCTATGTGCTAATGAAATAAATGTGTTTCCTGCATCTATTGAGGAAAATATTCTCTAAATGTCTGTTACATCCATGTGTTCTATGGTACACTTTTAATCCAATATTGTTTTTTCTTATCATTGAGCTTTTGTCTAGATGATCTGTTCAATGCTGAGAGTGTAGTGTTGAAGTCCCCAACTATTTTTGTATTTAAATTTAAGATATTATAATTACTGGTAGGGAAGAACTTACTATTACCATTTTGGGTTTTTAAAATCTATTTAAATCTATTTTTTCCTCTTTCTTTGTCCTGCTGCCTTGTTTGAATTTCACTGAGTTTTTGTAGTAGCATGATCTGATTCTTTTCATATTCTTTTTTTGTGTATTTTTCACAGGTATAGCAGTCTGTTATAAACTGATAACAATTTAATTTCAATCACATACAAAAAGTGTACTTGTTTATATCTATGCCCCTCTTTTTATTTTACTGATATTACAAATTACATCTTCTCATATTGTGTATCCATTAATATTAATTTATTATTTCTATGCTTTTGTATTCTAAATTCTATACCAGAATGAAAAATGATGCATACATCAATGTTGTAATGCTACAAGATTCCGTATTTGTTTACATATTTACTTTCACTAGGAAGTCACGCATTTGTTCATGTTTTTATATTGCTGTCTCGCAGACTTTGAAGGACTCCCTGTAGCATTTCCTGTAGGGCAGGACTAGTGGTGATAAACTTCCTTAGTTTTTATTCATCTAGATAAGCCTTAATTTCTTAATCATTTTGAAGGACAGTTTTGTAAAATATATATTTCCTGGTTGACAGTTTTTTCTTTTTTTCTTTCAGCACTTTTAATATATCATTCTACTCCAGTCTGGCCTGCAATGTTTCTGCTGAGAAATCCAGTCATAATCTTATACAAGCTCCCGTATATGTAATGATGCATTCAACACTTTGTTTTTGTCACCAACTTTTGACAGCTTGATTGTAATATGTCTTGGTATAGGCTTCATTTTACCTTCACTTTTTTTTTTTTTTGAGACAGGATTTCCCTCTGTTGCCCAGGCTGGAGTGCAGTGGCAGGATCTCTGCTCACTGCAGCCTCAACCTACCAGGCTCAAGCAATCTTCCTCCCTCAGCCCACCAAGTAAATGGGACTATAGGCATGCACCACCATGCCTGGCTAGCTTTGTATTTTTTTGTAGAGATGAGATTTCACCATGTTGTCCAGGCTGGTCTCTAACTCCTGGGCTCAAGCTATCTGCCTGCCTCAGCTTCCCAAAGTGCTACAATTACTGGGTGAGCCACCATACCTCGTCTACCTCTTATTTCTTAAGCGGACATAATGCATATAATGATCCACTTGCTGGTTTCCTGTAATTTCTTAGATTATCTTTTTCTTTTTTTCTATTTCTTTTTCTTGTTTTGTTTTTGGTTTGTTTTTCTTTTTTTTCTTTTTTTGGTTCTCTGCCTCAATAATTTCAAATTATCTGTCTTCAAGTTTGGTAATTAATTCCTCTGTTTGTTCACAACTGCTATTAATGCCCTCTAGCAAATTTTTCAATTCAGTAACTCTATGCTTCAATTCAAAAGTTTCCGCTTGTTTCTTTTTTACAGTTTCTATCTCTGTTGATATTCTCAGTTTTTTAATGCATATATTTTAGTTTATTTTATTGTCTATCTGTGTTTACCTTTAGCTTATTGAACATCTTTAAAGCAGTTACTTTGAATTCTTTGTCGAGTAACTTATAGATCTGAAATTCTTTAGGGTTGGCTTCTAGAGATCTATGTTGGTCGTATAAGTGGCTCATGTTTGCCAGTTTCTTTGTATGCCTCATTGTCCTTTGTTAAAATTTGTGCCTTTGAAGAAAATAGCCATCTCTCCCAATTTTTAGTTATTGGTTTTATATATGGGAAGACTTTCACCAATCAGAGCTGCTAGAGATGATGGGGTTCTCTCAAAAGTCATCTGGGAATGCGTCTTCTTTTGGCTTGTGCTGTAATTTCCCAGCTAAAGAGTTTTCCCCCTATTGTTTTCAGCTGTTCACAATCTTTTGCTTCCTATAGTGTCTTTTTAGAGTAATGTAGTCTCTGATGCTGCAACAAGCTACTACCCTCACCTTTGTTCTCAGCAGTCCCACCAGCAACAATATTTTGCTAGTTTCTGTTAGCACTCCACATCAAACAAGACAGACACGAGTCCCTTGGGAAGCCTTCTGGAAAGACAAAATGTTGGATGTAGGTTCTCCTTTTCTATTTCCCTCTTAATGAAGAAGCCATGAGTTGGGAGGTTGCTAAGGGAAGGTACTATTGTGAGTAAGTCTAACAAACTTTTCTAAACCCAATTTGATGAGTTTCTTTTTGCCTGTGTACTCTTCTGGGGTGCTATAATCCCTTAATTGGTTTCTAGAGTTCTCAGAAAGGCCATCTGATCTGTATATTGCTGTTAATTCAGTGTTTCCATGGAAAGAAAGGGTCCGAGGCTTCTTATTCCACCATGTTAGTGGTGTCATTCCTGACCACCATATTTTGATTCGGTATATCTGAGTTGGTACCAGCACCTCAGATAATGCTGATGTGGGAGGAATATAGAGCACATATTTGGGGATACTCTTTTATACCAATATTTCTCAAAATGGATGGCACATTAGAATCACAGAAAATGTACGGATGCTTAAACTTCACTCTCAAACATCCTAATTTACGTGGTCTTGGATGGACTTCAACTTCACTACTTTAAAATATTTTCCAGGTGATTGCAATGTGCAGCCATGACTGAGAACCACTATTATTATGCTACTTATTGATTAACTTTGGGAATCCATTAGGGTAGCTCATCTCTTTCAGTAGTTAAGTATTAATGAACATATAATTTAAACATCAACGAAAACTCCATTTAATGTCAGATTTTTCTTCAGCTCAGTTCTCCATTTTTGTTATTAACTAGGGTCAAACCATTTGAAGATAACACATGTATTTGGAAAGGACTATAAATCTAATACCACTAGGAAAAGCAACTATGACTCAATCCCATTAAAAGGTGAAGAAATTTAGCTTAATTTGTTGAAGAAAAACAACTATTTTCTTCTGCATTAGTCAAAAGAAATAAGAGGCCAGGTATGGTGGCTCACACCTGTAATCCCAGCACTTTGGGAAGCCAAGGAGGGCAGATTGCCTGAGGTCAGGAGTTCAAAACCAGTTTGGCCAACATGGTGAAACCACGTCTCTACTAAAAATACCAAAAAAATTAGCTGGGCGTGGTGTCGTGCACCTGTAATCCCAGCTACTCAGGAGGCTGAGGCAGGGGAATTAATTGCTTGAATCAGGGAGGTGGAGGTTGCAGTGAGCCGAGATCGTACCACTGCACTTTAGCCTGGGCGAGAGAGTGAGACTCTGTCTAAAAAAAAAAAGAAGTGACAGACAAGTTCAACTCTTGGCACACACTCATAGTTTATTAGATAACACAATTAAAATAGGACAAAAAGAAGCATTCTTTCTTTTTTGCTTTTTCCAGAAGGTTTCCAGTAGTGTTTGAATATTGCTGAAGCTCTCACACTGTTACAAAACCCAGAGTTCCCATGAGGTTTTTAGAATTCCTTCCAATAGCGGCTTCTGCCAAATGATTTTAAAAGCAAATGATTTACAAAGTTTTTTCAAAGACATATTAAAGTAGCAAATAAGGTGAGATAGGTGTTAATTTGGGGATGTGTTCATGTTTTTGAACTTAAAAAATGTAACAGTATTGAAACGAAAGGGAAAACAGATTATTTATATGATTCACTTCTTTAAACAAGCAAACAAATAATCTATATTTTTCCCTTCCACTATCCTAATGAATACATTATCACATTATCCTAAATTGCCTGTCTCCTAAATTGACAAGGGGAGCATGGAAGAGAGAGCAAGAGATCTTCCCAGTGAGCCTTGGCTTCCATTCTGGGTTTGAGCTCCCTGAAAGCACACATTTCTGTCTGATGTATCCTGCAGATTACCCAGTATATCTAAGCTCACTGGCTTTGTATTTGTTAAATTAATGACAGCTTCCTGAACTAAGAAGTTATACCATTTCTATTTTAAAGCTGTGCAGTCATGTAAAGGTGTTTTAAGAAATTACTAATTTTCCACAATTTTCTCAAATACGATTTAATTGCTGGCATTTCTAACAAAAATCTCATAATACATTGCCATATTTTCTTATACCTGACTTTGCATTGTTCTTCATACCCCTATCCTAGGATCCAGTATCTCCACTATTCCAGTAGGATTTTAAAATAATGATAATAATATGTAGCATGAACTGTAGGTAGTGTTGCTTTTTATTTAATAAGAATAAGTGGTTTTTATTTCCTATTTAAGAGTAAATGACAGCTTATAAAAAGTTTTGCTAATGCTAAGATCTTAGAAACATCATTATTCAAGCATGTATTTCTGTACCCTTAATATGATGTTTCTTTTCATGAATCTAATTCAAGATCATATAACAACCTTAACCAATTCATTAGTAAATTCTAAAAGGCCTATTCTTCTTCCATTCTACATCGTGTAACACCATTACCTACACAATTTTTCCAGAATTTCTCCCACTGGAAACATTGTTCTATGACTGGATTGTATATTCACAGTGCTTCCCTGACTCTCACATCTAGGATTTCTTGAAAAGGGAGATACAGAGTAAGGTAAATTCTGAACATGAAGTTTTTTTTTTTAGCTGTTTTCATCTCATGATTCCTGCAATTTTTGTCTTGCCTTCCCATCCCTGCTGTTTTCTAACAAGGCTATATTTGTCGTATTAAAAAAGTCCAGGACCCGAGAGGGCTGAAGAGTCTGGAAATATATATCATAAACCTTACATCTGCAAAAAATGAACAAGCCAAGCAACCCAAACTCATGCTAAAGTAAAAGCCAAAGCCAAAACCACAAGCCAGTACAACCAAACAAACGTAGACTTCCTTTATCACTCTGGACACTTTATCAATTTTCCTGCTTTAGCATCCAGTTGTTGTAACAATATTTTTTATGCTATGGAAGGTTTTTTCCCCTAAAAATTAAAAAAGGTACAAATTGCAACAGATATACAGTTCTCTATTATTGAATCTTCAATTTATATCAAACTGACAGTTGAAAGCAATTTTTTTCTATCAGCCTGCAAAAACTCATCTAAAATGACCTTTCTGAATAATTGATGAGAACTTTTTGTGTTTGTTGCAGCTTTCTAAGCTGTGCACACTACACTGTAGCCAGATTACTTCAATGGACCTTGCAAAACCTAATTTGTAACTCTTCCTGTCAGCTTTTCTATAAGTGGTAGCATTTGTTAGGGAACGCCACTAGAGTCAGCAAAGATGAGGCAGTATTAAGACATATTCTACCTGTTTCATTTACTTTCAAATTAAGCCCATTTGTTGGGTAATGTCCCATATGCTGTGAAACTAATGACGAAAATCAACATATATGGTTCAGTTTTCCTGCTGCCTCAACGTTAGAAGAGTACTAATCAAAGACAAATGATGATTAAAGGGTAGTTTTTCTGTATTCCCTCCTATTTGCACTGTCTAGGGTGCATGTACATGTACACTCTTTAGTGATAAAATAGTTTAGTCACAATGAATACAATTGCTAGAAAACTCCATGAGCTCTACTCATTATACTATGTACGAGAAACCAGAAAAATAGCAAAAGTGATTTTTGGTCACCTAAGCTAATCTGAAAACCATGTCTATAAATTAGTCAGTCATATGCTATTAACTAATTGTGTTAATTATACTTCTTATTAAAGTACAGAAATAAAACAGATGGCAATAAAAATTACCATAATTATATTGCCCTGCCTCAATCCTTAGCCCAAGGAGATTTTTCAGTAATTAATTAGATATAAATGAAGAGGCAGATAATGACAATCTTTAGCTATGTCACTCTTATAAACTTATAAAATATTAAATATGTTTTCACAAAATTGAGATTATAATATATTCAAACTTTTATATTATCAAATTTATTTTGTGAAATATTTCTTTTTTTTTTTTTTTTTTAACGGAGTCTCACTTCATCGCCAGGCTGGAATGCAGTGGCGCGATCTCGGCTCACTGCAACCTTCGACTCCCTGGTTCCAGTGATTCTCCTGCCTCAGCCTCTGGAGTAGCTGGAATTACAGGCACACACCAACATGCTCAGCTAAGTTTTATATTTTTAGTAGCGATGGGGTTTCCCCATGTTGGCCAGGATGGTTTCGATCTCCTGACCTCGTGATCTGTTCCCCTTGGCCTCCCAAAGGGCTGGGATTAGAGCCATGAGCCACCACACCCAGCCAGAATATATATATATAATATATATATATTCTTTTAAGTAATGTGACGATGCTAATGTTTTCAGGTAGGTGAAGATATCTCTCTCTCTTTAGGGTGATCAAATACAACAATTTGCCTCTGTGGAACAGAGGAATATTTCAGACAAACCAAAACTGGTTGGCACCTTAGTGAGTGTAAGTTACTATGACAACTTGGGAGGCAAATATTGCAATACTTAGTATCCCACATGGCATATTATTTGTTTAAAAAAATGAAAATAGCAAATATTCAGCAAAAGAAATGCATGTTTTTAATATATTATGCATAATATATAATATTTAAATATATTTATTATATATTTATATATTATATATATATAGCCATGCGGAGGTGTGTATAAAGAATGGATAATTAGATAATTATGCATTTAATTAAACAAAACTTGGATACATTTTGTTTTAGGTTGTATTTCATTGATTACTATTATGACTGATCACTTTGCTAAGCGTATTAGTCTTTCAGGTTTTCTCTGTGAATTATACTTGCTCATTTTTCTAATAAGATGTTTATTCTCTCCTATAGAGTCTTATCTGTTATAACAAATTTTCTACATTAAATATTTATCAGTTACATGTGTTACAAGTATCTTATACCAGTCTGTGCCTTGTCTTTTATCTGCTTTGTATTTTGTACAAATTTCATTTTTGACATAAACACAATTTTCAATTTTTAATGTTTTATGCTTTTTTGTCTTTAAGAGTTGGCTTTGTACACTAAGGTAATAAATTTTATTTGTATAGATATTTTTCTAAAAATTCAAGATTTTACTTTTGAAATTTACATCTTTAGTATAGCTAGAATTGCATGTAAACTGCTAATTTTACTTTTTATGTAAATAATAATTTATTACAACACTATATGTTGAGTCAATCTTTTAATTATTGATCTACAGTATTATGTCCCAAATCTAGTTTTTATAAATCTTTTGGCTTATTTTATGGGGTCTGGTTTTAGTTCATACAGTCAGTGTTTCAACTTCTATTCTCTAGCATCCCGACTAACATCTCTTAATCATTATAGTTTTAAATTAGACATAAAATCTACATATCTGGTAGAAAAAGTGATTTCACATTATTCCTTTTAAAATACTCTTGTTATTTGTAACCCTTTCATTTTTCATTGAAATTTAACGGTAAACTCGGCCAGGCACAGCGGCTCACACCTGTAATCCCAGCACTTTGGGAGGCCAAGGTGGGCGGATCGCAAGGTCAGGAGATCAGCACTGTCCTGGCTAACACGGTGAAACCCTGTCTCTACTAAAAACACAAAAATAGCTGGGCGTGGTGGTGGGTGCCTGTAGTCCCAGGTACTTGGGAGGCTGAGGCAGGAGAATAGTGTGAACCCAGGAGGCGGAGCTTGCAGTGAGCCGAGATCGCACCACTGCACTCCAACCTGGGTGACAGAGCAAGACTCCATTTCAAAAAAGTAAATAAATAAATAAATAAATAAATAAAGGTAATGGTAAACTCATTTAGTTGCATTAAAAATGTGATTTTGATTAAAGTCACATTGAATTTACAGGGTAATTTAGAAAGAATTGCTATATTAACAACTGAGTGAATTGAGAATTCACTCTATATATTGGTTAACTGGAGACAATGCCTTTCACTATTTTCTCAGGAGGACTATTTATATTTATGACACGTTCTGTTCATATATATATATATAGCTATACTTTAAGTTCTGGGATACATGTGCAGAATGTGCAGGTTTGTTACATAGTATATATGCGCCATGGTGGTTTGCTGCACCCATCAATCCATCATCTACATTAGGTATTTCTCCTGCTATCCCTCCCCTTGCCTCACCCCCTGACAGGCCCTGGTGTGTGATGTTCCCCTCCCTGTCCCCATGTGTTCTCATTGTTCAACTCCCACTTATGAGTGAGAACATGCGGTGTTTGAATTTTCTGTTCCTGTGTTCATTTGCTGAGATTGATGTTTTCCAGCTTCATCCATGTCCCTGCAAAGGACATGAATTCATCCTTTTTCATGGCTGCATAGTATTCCATGGTGTATATGTGCCACATTTTCTTTATCTAGTCTAACATTGATGGACATTTGGGTTGGTTCCAAGTCTTTGCTATTGTGAATAGTGAGGCAATAAACATGCGTGTGGATGTGTCTTTATAGTAAAATGATTTATAATCCTTTGGGTATATACTCAGTAATGGGATTGCTGGGTCATATGGTATCTCTAGTTCTACAACCTTGAGGAATCGCCACACTGTCTTCCACAATAGTTGAACTAATTTACACTCTCACCAACAGTGTAAAAGTGTTTCTATTTCTGCACATCCTTTCCAGCATCTGTTGTTTCCTGGCTTTTTAATGATCGCCATTCTAACTGGCGTGAGATGGAATCTCATTGTGGTTTTGATTTGCATTTCTTTAATGACCATTGAGGATGAGCTTTTCTTCCATATGTTTGCTGGCCGCATAAATGTCTTCTTTTGAAAAATGTCTGTTCATATCCTTTGTCCACTTTTTTATGGTGCTGTTTGTTTTCTTCTTGTAAATTTGTTGAAGTTCTTTGTAGATTCTGGATATTAGCTGTTTGTCAGGTGGATAGATTGCAAAAATTTTCTCCCATTCTGTAGGTTGCCTGTTCACTCTGATGATAGTTTGTTTTGCTGCACAGAAGCTCTTTAGTTTAATTAGATCCCATTTGTCAATTCTGGCTTTTGCTGCCATTGCTTTTGGTGTTTTAGTCATGATGTCTTTGCCCATGCCTATGTTCTGAAGGGTATCACTTAGGTTTTCTTCTAGAGTTTTTATGGTTTTAGGTCTTACATGTAAATCTTTAATCTATCTTGAGTTAATTTTTGTATAAGGTGTAAGGAAGGCATCCAGTTTCAGTTTTCTGCATATGGCTAGCCAGTTCTCCCAACACCATTTATTAAATAGGGAATCGTTTCCCCATTCCTTGTTTTTGTCAGGTTTGTCAAAGATCAGATGGTGGTAGATGTGTGGTATTATTTCTGAATCTATTTTTAAAAGACTGTCCCCTGGGGACAGTCTAAGGAGACAGCGGTTTTCTAGCAGCATTTTATAAAGGATTAGGAAAAGAAGTTTTGAGATGACAAATAATTAAACAACTTCCATTGATCTCAAAGAGTCTCTTTTTCAACAAATGTGCAGGAAAATGAAACATGTTTCTGTTTCTCCCCCAGAGGTTTGGTCATTTTTCAGGATGAGCTCCTTGTAATTTCATGCATTTGACACTTGGGTAGGAAAAAATAACAAGTACCCACCTCATATACACGTATTTGATAAAACCTTTCTCTTAAATTTAGTACTATTCTGATTATCTAAAATGAAAAAGAAAGAAAAACATTTCACTCTCTTCACTGTCATCTAGAACGTGATGACAAGTTCAAAATAAGCATTCCTCTAATTAAAAATAGGTAAATTATCTAGGAAAGTATTGGAAGACAGCAAGAAAAATTTGAGGCAAGGGGATTTGGCATGCACATCTGTAGGAAGCTACGTAACTTTTTTTTTTTTTTTGGGGCAGGAAAGGATGCTTACTAGAACAGAGCAATTAGTGGCCACTTTTCCAGTTTCCCTGCTGAGAAGGCAGCCTTGTCAACTGCCTTATTATTGCAGAAATACTCAGTCCCGATGGTCAACACTTGTCTCCTGGGTTGCTTTTGTCTACAAATTGATATGTTGTTCTGCCTTAAATGATCCAGCCCTGAGAACGCCTTGGGTTCTGAACTCTTGACGCTGACTTATCAGCATGGGAACACACTATGGAAGAATTGCTGCTTGGAGAGGACTGTATCTACCTCTTTTATGAGCGAAGCTGCATGAAGGAGGCAAACTTTGTACAAAAAAAAAGCTGAATATTTGGATGGTGAGCTGAAAGTTACAATGCCGTCAGGGAGAATGTGTGTATGAATTAAAATTATGCTGTTCATTTTAACTGGTTCTAGCCTAGCCCAGGAAATTAAATAGAGCCATTCTCTCAAAGGTGTTTTGAAAGAGGTCGAGGCTACAATCAGTTGTATGTTTGTCTATCTGTAAGTAAGTAGCAGTATTGGTAAGAAGAGTTATGCAAAACCAAGTAAGTTCCCCTGACCTGTAATCCTGGCAGACACTGGAGATACATGCAGAACCCAGTAAATTGAATTCAGTGAGAAATCTTGCCACTTCCATCACTGGAGAAACTTCTATTTTGCCTGATCAAATTAGTCCCTGATTAAACGTTTGAAGACTTTTACTTATATAATACTTTAATAAGGGGTAATTACAAAACCTCTAATAAAACAGTGACATAATCATTCAAAAGTGATAAGATATGAAATGTAAAAAGGCCATAACTTATGGGGCTTTGCCAGTGAGACACAGTAGATGAATATCTAAGATTTACAGAACTCTTCGAGATACTATACATGGAAATATCTACAGACTTTAACAACCAAAAACAACAGCAACAAAAACTGTTTGGTGCAAAATTTATACCTGTGCTATCCGGTAACCCAGGTGATATAAACTTAACAAAAATGAAACTGTTTCAGAAAACATACTATTCTTCTATAGATGTATTTTTCTATCCTACTTTCTTCATTTTTTTTCTGTCCTAAAAGCAGATATTAAAGTGGAACTGACATTCTGATGCATAATGCAAAAATAATTAACACATTTAAATAGAAAAATTACTGATCTGAAGGACATGGGAACCCACACCTGTAACACTTCAGATATTGATATATGTCCATTAAAAAGATCTAGCATGAGATAGATTCCGTGAAGTTCTACTGAACTTTCTCTGTGTTCTTGGCTAGGACTGGTTTAAATCAGAGAAAAAGGGAAGAAAAAGGAAAGGGACAAAAAAAATTGTTATGAGGAAAGGAGAAGAATATTGGAAGAATTGGAAGGAAGCATAGTAAGAAACGCAATGCTTTACTCATCAAAATGTGCCTCAAGAAATTACTGTTCACCAGACCCTCTCAACAGCAATATGAGATAGCTTCTGACAGGTGGCATTGTTTGTGTAGTATTCTTAAAGATATTGATGTTCATATCAAGAGTAATAGAGTTCAAGCCACATAGTAAGTTGTAATACAACATTGAGAAACCAGAACCTCGGAATCCTAGTCCAAGAATAGCCATAGGATGTTTCTTGAAGCACTTAGTGTAACTACCCAATACGTTTATTTTGCCTGATGCCCTGGCAGAGTCTATTTATCAAGACAGAGGAATTGCAGTACAGAGCTTAATTCATGCAAAGCTGGAGGAACAGGAGACTGGAGATTTATTATTACCCAAATCAGTCTCCCTGAACATTTGGAGGCTTGGGTTTTTCAAGGATAGTTTAAGGAAAGAGAAGGGGGCTGGAGAGGCTGCTGATTGGTTGGGGTACAATCAGAAATGTGGGAAATGGTCCTCATGCAGGCTAGGTTGCTTCTGGGAGGGGCCACAGGAGTGACTGGTGGGTCCAGGTGGAGCCATCAGTGTGCAAGTCCAGGTGAAGCCACTGGTCATCAGACACAGAAAAAAAAAAAAAAAAAAACCCTGAAAAGACATCTCAAAAGGCCAATCTTAGGTTCTACAATAGTGATGTTATCTGCAGGAATAACTGGGGAAGTTGCATATCTTGTGACCTCCGAAATAATGGTGGGTAATTGTTTATGTCTACAGCTTAGCAGAATTCAGGCTCCTCTCATCCTCCCAGCCTGGTGGTCTTTTCATTAGCTTTACAAAGGTGGTTGATTTTTGGGAAGAGCTATTATCATTTAAACTATAAACTAAATATCTCCCCGAATTAGCTCAGCCCAAGCTGAGGAATAATTAAGGGCAGTTTGAATACTAATGACAAGATGGGATTTGATTAGATCAGTTATCTTTCACGGTCATAATTTTTCACTGTTATAATTTTTGCATAGGTAGTTTTATTTGTATGTTAGGATCAAATTTACTTAATAATTTTAGGAAACAAACCCAACAATTTTAGGTTACTGGAGGAGTTCATTAATGTCATTTTGTCTTTTAATATTAGAATGTATATTCCAAAAAGGGAGGGAGTTTTGTCTACTTTGCTTAGTATACGTGATGACTAGCATTGATAAGTCACATGGTAACTATTTCTTAAATGAACAATTGAATGAAAAACGCAAATACTTTCTCTTGAACAAGAAGTGTTGAAGCACTGAGGAGCACTTGGTACATAGCAGCGCATAATGTTAAGACTTTAGAACAAGGAATAGACGGTTTGATAACAGATGGTGCTTCTAATTCACTTTGATCTTGGACAAATATCACTTACAATTTCTGCTATGTAAAATGGGAACAACAATGAAATACTTAGACTGATTTTTAAACTGTTTTCAAGATCAGATAAAATTTTATTTGTAAAATTATTTTATTTTCTATTTTAAAGTCCTTCAACCAAGGATACCACATTTTATTTGTATAAAGAATTATTGTTGGCCGGGCACGGTGGCTCACACCTGTAATCCCAGCACTTTGGGAGGCCGAGGCAGGCGGATCCCAAGGTCAGGAGATCGAGACCATCCTGGCTAACACAGTAAAACCTGTCTACTAAAAATCCAAAAAATTAGCCGGGAGTGGTGGCAGGCACCTGTATTCCCAGCTACTTGGGAGGCTGAGGCAGGAGAATGGCGTGAACCCAAGAGACGGAGCTTGCAGTGAGCTGAGATCGCGCCACTGCATTCCAGCCTCGGCAACAGAGTGAGACTCTGTCTCAAAAAAAAAAAAAAAAAAAAGAATTATTGTCATTACCTATTTCAGTCTGGAGTGATGATGTGCTCTGATATTTGCTCTAAACCAAACCTCAACCTCTGCTTTATATTCTAGCATCTGCCCTCAAAAGTAGTGCAAAACTGAAAAAGTATTCCCAAATAGATTGGACACAGTGAGTTCCTTAGAGTTATGCACTGTTATTCATTCCTTTTTTCTTTTTTTTTTTTGAGACAGAGTCTTGCTCTGTCACCAAGCAGGAGTGCAGTGGCACGATCTCAGCTCACTGCAACCTCCGACTCCCTGATTCAGGTGATTCTCCTGCCTCAGCCTCCTGAGTAGCTGGGATTACAGGCATGTAATCCCACCACGCCCAGCTAATTTCTGTATTTTTAGTAGAGATGGGGTTTACCATGTTGGCCAGGATGGTCTCGATCTCCAGACCTCGTGATCCGCCTGCCTTACCCTCTCAAAGTGCTGGGATTACAGGTGTAAGCCACAGCACCTGGCCCCATTCATTCTTATAAACGATAGAGACACTTTTAGTAGTGATGATACATTACCATATATATGTACACACATGCACACACACAATCTCATATTTTTAGAAAAGTTATTGCTATATTTTGTTTGATATTGGCTGATTCAGATTCTATTAATGTGACAGCATGAAAACATTAACATGGAGTTTTCTTAAGATTAAATACATATAAATTTCTCTAAATTTAGATGTAGTTTAAATTGCAATTATTCATAACCTGATGCAAATTCAAATATTTGATAATATCTGTTTTATTTTATTTTATAAAGCTTCCTCTATTTTGCATGAAGCTAAGAACTAGTTTTAAGAACAAGTTATTTTAAAGCTTTTTATTTTACCAGTTGAAAGTAATATTTTATTTTCCTTTTATTTGGGAGAAAAATGTACATTTTCATGATGAGTAAAATGTGTCTGACACTTCTCAAATAATTTACTCATGGTTGAGAATAAGCAGGAGTGATTAGAGCTTCAAATCAGAAAACTTCAGAGAGCCAGAAGCTATCAAAATGTGCAGCTTTTATGAACGATTTTTCACTCATTGCTGTATAGCAATCACCACTGATACACTCTAGTTTTTTCCAAAGCATGTATAATTGGGCAAATCATCTAAACCCCCACAAGCAGGCAATTATTCAACTGCATTGACACAGAATCACTGGGTCCAGTACTTCATTAGAATATACCATAATCCCTTGTTCTTGTCTTAACCTTCGCTGTGAAAAATCTAATTCATCCAAAACTGACACAGTGTCCTGTTGGTTATGCAAATAGTGGCAATGCAGGAGATGGAGTTTCAAGCCACTCTTCTATCTCCAGTCCCATGTGTAGGGCTCTTATCCAAATCTTTAAATAGAGCCTGTGAGTTCTAATAATTATTCAACTAACACATATAAGCTCCTTTTGTGCTCCTTTTTGAAAATGTGCTTATCTTTTTCTCTTACAGAAAAGCTAGGGAGACACTGACAGAGAGATTGAATGGCACCGCCACCACCAGAGGAATAACTGGAAAAGGAAGCAGGAGGACACTTGGGTACAAGGGAAATGATAAGAAAAGTATAAAGCTGCAGGAGCGGTATGTTACCTCCATTTCTGTCCTCCTCTTTGTTCTTATAGCCTAGTTGTCTTCCTCTTGACCCTGTCTTTGCATTGCATGGGAAATAGTACAACTTTGAGTCATCCCCACCTGGGTTCAGATGAGATAGCTGAAACTGACTAGAAGTACAACCTTGGCCATATTATGTAATATCTCAGAGCCTATGAATAACGATATGGTTGTCCCTGGAGTCTGGGATAACTAGGACAATGCCAGGCATGTAGGTTCCAGCCATATAGACCATCTAATCTGATGAAAGAGATACCCCTACTGAAATGCACTGAATATTTTTGAACACCTATTGTTTCTAAGAGGATATGATTTGAAAGCCAGGATAGGAAGATTTGATGCAAATTTTATTATTGCATGGGGCCTTGAATAATATCCTGGAAAAGCATATGCCTTTGATCCTGGGTTATGATTTCAATTAGATTTTTCCTACTATGTCAAATGGTGATATAAAGTCAAATAAAACTTTATAACATGAATTAAAAGTTGCTACTTTCCACCTTTACTCATTTTTCATGTGACTTCAGAGGAACTATTAGAAGACCATGTGACAAACTGATCCCCTACTTTCTTAATAATAATAATAAGAGTAATGTTTGTATACTCTAAAGACTGCATGCTACATGGCCTAAGTTAACTGATATATGTTAAGTATTTCATTTAGTCCTTACTACACAACTGTGACGTCATTGTTATTTTTAGCCTCACTTTACATAAAGGGGTTTTGAATCTTACAGACATTGGATAACTTGACGAAGGCTACACAGTTATCAAATGGCTGAGTGGGGAGTCAAACTCAGGCACATGAAATCTGTCTTGACCAGTCTTCAAGCCCAGATGCTCTACCACCTGCTTTCCACTCCTAGATGGTCCACCTCTGTCTGATTTTGCTGTTTGTTTCACTGGGAAAACCTGCTGCCATGAAGCAAGTTACTGTCCTTCAGAGGGAAGAAAGGGAGCTCTTAAATTGCTTCTATTAGACTTAACAGAAACATGGGCTGTTTGTAAAACAGTGATTCTCAACTTTGGCTGCAGAGTAGAAGTACCTAGGGATCTTTCATATTGGTTTCAAAGTTTCGCCCCAGGGTCCTGATTTAGTTGGCCCCTCCTAGGTATAAGAAGTGTCAGTTCCTTCCAGGGATTCTATTTGGAAAGCACTGCTCTACAGCTTTAGGCCTCACTCACTCTCCTTTCTGACTGCATAGCCTAGTGGAATCCTGTGGTCCCGGTCCCGAACTGGAGATACATGGCATTTGAGTAGTCTAAAAATTCTAGATTTAGAAAGGATGAGAAAATGATGGTGGTGATGATGATGATGTAACACTTAATGAAAGTTGCTCAATGCTTGTCATTTACATATATTTGAACATATTATTAATTAAGTTTTATTACCCTTTATATTTATTCAAAATGAAGGGGTTAGAAAATTGAAATTAATTGAAATTGGACCCAAATCCAAGCCAAATATGTCACAACATTGTGGGTGCTTTAAATATGTGCTTTTAATTGCAAGAGTAAAGTCATGAGGTATGAAAGGATGGTTAAGTTTGAGGCTATTAATGATTGTTGCATGACTGAGGTACAATTTTATGCAAGAGGTTACTATATTATAATGATCAGTTAGTGGGTGACAGAGTGAAGTGGCACGAAGTGGTGGGTTTTAGTTTCAGTCAACTCTCTTTGGAGGAATGTCAGTTACCAAAAAAGAAATCTGCTCTTAGGTGCTACAAGCCAAATATATCAGAGCTTGCAGGAGAATTATTCCAAAGAGAAGAACCAAGATCTCAGCCATAGGACAGAGATCAGAGTTCAGGAAGGAAGGCTTAAGGAGTGCCAGACAGGCTAGAGGGTCAACTTTGACAAAAGAGACACCGTAGGTATCTGAAGGCCAAGGAGAAGAATTTGTTTCTAAAATAAAAGAGTGGCAAGGAAATCAAAGAGCTCTCAAGGATCTCCGGCTCTTTATGGACTTCCTCTGAATATCATCTCTGTACTCGGGTTTGCTCCTGTGTTAAAGTCAAACAACAAAACACTAAGAGGTAAGATGAGGTAGAAAGTAGAACCATTGAAATGCAAGGGAATGAAGAAGTTTATTCATGGATTCCAGGAAATAACAATGATATCCGAGGGAAAACACCAATCTAGAGCCAAGGCTTTGTTCTCCAGAAGGTTAAGAGCAGGAATTCATTTCTGGAAGGGTAACAGTGCAATTCCAGCTACAAAATAGTACATTAGTGGGCTTCCAGAGACACCTATTTCATCATAGGATCACAAATGATCATCTCTTAATGATTCTTTTCTAAACACGGATAGGAAAATTGAAAAATAATAGTTGTTTTAGCTGTTTTTTAAAAGATATTTTACAAATCCACATATTGAGTTTTCCCAGTACCTTCATTTGTACTCTTTGACTATAAGCTTTCAAAATATTCTGAGGCAGATTGAACAGATGCCTATTTTATAGATTTGTAAAAAGCAAGTCAAATAATAAAGACGAGTGGCACATACACCAGTGATTGAAATTAGTATTGCTGGTCATTTTAAAGAATAGTCCTTGGCAGCATTTCACTTTCCAGCATGGACTTGACTTTCATGATTCTAAGGAATGTGTGTTGGCAATCTCAGTAGGTGAATCTATTGTGGACTTGATACCACTGATATTTTTTCAAAGGATGCTTTCAAGTCTTTGCACCTTTCTCAGTGTCCAAAATTCTTTTAGTATGAACAGTGATTCTCAACTTTGGGTCAGAATGTAAGAAATAAAGCAGCAACTTAAATGCTGGGCTTTGGGGATAGATATGAGTCAGTATATTCTGCTCACATTTAGGATTTTTTTAAAGCTTCATATAAGCAAATCTTGCAGAAAAAAAAAAAATCACAGGAAAGAACAGAACAAGGTAACAAATCCATGACCCGACCACAGTGCAAGTACAATATTAGTATCAATAGATTGACCTTAATCTATTCTCCATTACTTCTATTATCCCTTCATGATTTTGTTTCTAGCATGTCACCTTCTTGGCTTCCATTTGCAGTGCTATGCCCTGTATGTTAGCAGAGTGCCAATTATGCATCCACAAATACTGTTGCTATAAATGAAGAAGAATCTGACAATAAGACTGGTATGATCAATGGCAAAGCTTAACTATGTCATCTCCACTTCTCTATTTCTCCACTTCCTTCACCAAGCTCAGCAGAAGAAATGCTCACCATCCTCTGAATGAGCTCAGTCCAAATGGACTAGTATTCTGTTCAGATTTTGCCTGTGATCTTCATTAAATTCTTGACCTTGACATCAAGAACTGGGGCTACAAAATGTCAGTAAAGGTATCTTTCCGATTCTACTATATATATATACACACACACATATATATACACACACACACACATATATATCTCTCTCTTTATAAATACAGAATTGACTACCAAATGTATCTATATGCTAAATTGTGAAAATACAGATGCACAGTTAACAGATATGAAATGTGCACTAATCAGGTATTCAAATTTTACGAGTTAAAAAAAGAGTTTCATTTTTTTGAATATGCAATGAATTATGAAAAGGTTTTAATAATCAAAACAAGACTTTCCATTCAAGTACCTGACCAAACGCCACTTTAAAAGGAAAATGAATGCTACTTCTTACCTGGTATGAAGTCATAAAAATTCATAGAATTGCATTTGCTCACAGCGACCCTGGAGGAAAAAGTGACACAGACCTTTTTCTGGGTTTATAAACTGGGAACTAGAGAGATTTAGTAACTTGTCCCAAGGTGACACAGCTGGTTAGTGGCAAATATATACCTATAACTCATGTCTCCTGATACATAGTCCAGTGTGTCGTCCAGATAGTAAACCATTATCTCCAGGAAAATAGCATTTACTTATGAAACACCTTCTATATTCTAGGTTTTATGCTAGAAACTCTCCATATGTTATACTACTGGATAATTACTATAACCTAAGGAGTCAAGTATTATTATTTTCTCTACTTTACAGATAGAAATCTAAGGATCATTACTCCCACGGACACCACTGGAGGGCCTGAGGACAAGCCCACCACCTGCAACTCTTTCCCTGCCAGTGCCAGAGTGTGTCATAAAAGGGCTTGATGACTGCTCTGCCCTGCCTGCTGCCACTCACACCTGCCCTCATCTTCTAGGGGCCTAGCCATTGATCAGCTCCACCAGCCACTGCCTGCACCTGTGGATACCATGGGGGCCTGAGGACTGGCCCACTCCACCTATTGCTGCTACCTGCCAGTACCCATGCATGTGTTCTAGGGTCCTGGGGATGGACCCATCCTGCCTGCCACCACCAGTTCCTATGCATGCCTTCCAGGGACCCGAGCATGGGGCCACCCAGCATGCCAGTGCCCATACAGCTGTTCCAGGGACCTGAGGATTGACCCACCCTATCCACCACTGCTGGCATCTGCACACATTTCTCCTGGAAGCCTAAGAAAGGGACCACCCACCCTTTACCACCACTGCCACTGGCATCCACTCATACATACCATGTGGGGATCTGGGGACTGTCTGTCCTACCATGTTGCCACCACCACTGCTTTCCACTCACACTGCCTGGGGATCCAAGGGTTTGTCTGATGCCACCACAGCCAGTACTGATACCAGGAATGCCTTTCAGGGGCCTGATGGCCTGCCTGCTGCCCAGCTAACTGCTGCCACTGTCATCTCCTGGGAAAGCCCCTGGAGTCCCAAGGATTGGCCTCCCTGAACCTGCTACCTCTGGTGCCCATGTATACCAGCTGGGAACCCAAGGATCAGCATACTTAACCCCCCACCATCACCACTAAGGACCAGCCTGCCTGTGTTCCTGACCCCAACAAAGCCTCAGCATAGCCTCCACTAATAACCACAGCTAACCCACTGAGGAAACCACAAATATGACTAAAGCCGGTTACAGCTGTATAAATAATACAGATACTACAAGACTACAAGGCTCTGCACCTAGAATCACAGTCAAAGCACCCTGCCCAACCGATACTAGAGACACACATATACAAAAATATATTTTCCTATATTTTCCTACAAAACCCAAGTTATAAAATTGGAAGAAAGTACTATTATACCGTATGTCTGAATATGAACATAATGACACACACACACACAAAAAAAAAAAATTAAAAAGCAAGGAAACGTGACACCTCCAAAGGATTGCAATAAGGTATTTCTTTGTAGCAGTATGAAAACGGACTCATATGCTATCCAAAGAAATCTACAGATTCAGTGACATCCGTATCAAAATACCAATGGCATTCTTCACAGAAATAGAAAAAAAATTCTAAAATTTATGTGAATCCACAAAGACCCAACATAGCCAAAGTAATCCTGAGCAAAATTAATAAACTTGGAGCCATCACATTGCCTGACTTCAAACTATACTATAAAGCTATATAGCCAATAGAGTATTATACTGGCATAAAAACAAACACACAGACCAGTGGAACAGAGTAAAGAACCCAGATGTTAATTTACATATCTACAGCTAACTGATTTTTGATAAAAGTACCAAGAATGCTCATTGTGGAAAGGACAGTCTCTTCAATAAAAGGTACTGGGAAAACTAGATATCCATAAGCAGAATAATGAAAGACCCCCAGCTCTCACCCCATACAAAAATCAACTCATATAGATCAAAGACCTATATGTAACACACAATACTATAAAATTACTACCACAAAACACAGGGGAAATGCTTCAGTATATTTGTTTAGGCAAATAATTTATGACTAAAACCTCAAAAACTTAGGTAACAATAACTTAGGTAACAATAACAAAAACTTAGGTAACAATAACAAAAATAGACAACTAGGACTATATTAAACTAAAAAGCTTCTGCACAGCAAATGAAATGATCAAGAATGAGGAGATAACCTATAGAATAAGAGGAAATATTTGTGAACTATTCATCCAACAAAGAGCTAATATCCAGAATATACAAGAAACTCAAACAACTCAACAGCAAAAAAATAAATAATCCCATTAAAAAAGTAAATAAAGAATCTGAATAGACATTTCTCAAAAGAAGACATACGAATGGCCAAGAGGTAGACAAAAAAAATGCTGAATATCACTAATCATCAGTGGAATGCAAATCAAAACCACAGTGAGATATCGTCTTACCCCAGTTAGAATGGCTACTATCAATAAAATGAAACATATCAGATGCTGGAGGAGACGCAGAGAAAGACAACTCTTACATATTGTTGGTGAAAATTAGTACGTCAATTATGGAAAATAGTATGGAGATTCCTCAAAAATCTAAATATAGAACCACCATATGATACAACAATGCCTCTCCTGATATTTATTCAAAGGAATTAAAGTCACTATATCAAAGGGATATCTGTACCCCCGTCTTTATTGCAGCACTATTTACAAAAGCCAAGATATGGAATTGACCTAAGTGTCCACCAATGGATGAACAGATAAAGAAAATGTAGCATTTAAAAGCAATGGGGTACTATTCAGCCACACAAAATAATGATATCCTGATATTTGCAGCTACATGGATGAGACTGGAGGTCATTATCTTAAGTAAAATAAGCCAGGTAAAGAAAGAAAAACATCACACATTCTCACTCACATGCGGAAGGTTAAAAAAGTTGATTTCATGGAGGTATGGAGTAGAATGATAGTTACCAGAGCCTGGGAAAGGTTGGGGTGCGGGTAATGAGAAGAGGTTGGCTAATGAGTACAATCATACAGTTAAATAGAATGAATAAGTTCTAGTGTTTAACAGCACAATAGACTATAATTAATAACAATATGCAGTATATTTAAAAATAGCTATAAGATATGAAATATTCCCAACACAAATAAATGATAAATGCTTGAGGTGATGAATATTTTAAATACTCTAACTTGATCATTACACATTGTATGCATGTATCAAAATATCACATGTACCCTACAAACATGTATAATTTTTATATATCAAAAAATGTTTTTTTAAATCTAAGGCTCAGAAAGATTAGGCAAATTGTTCAAAGTAATAAGGTTGGGATATAAAAAAGGATCCTTTTTACTCCAAACTATATTCACTTCATACTCATTTATTGTGTCTCTAATATTTTCAGAAGAATAGAAAATGAAAAATGAAGTAGTTCTCTAAAGATGTTCAAAAATAAACAAACAGGACATAATTTAGAAATATGCAAACAGACATGCATGAATACAATATTACCTTTTTTTGACAGATTAATTATTTAAATAAACATTAATTTAAATCTATTTGATAGCAACAGGAGACAGATAAATTCCTAGGCAGACTGGGACAGGTCCCTGGTGAAACCCAACTTCAAACAAACGACAATTTAAAGCCTAAAAACCAAGCCATTTCCAGATATAATCCACAACTGGAGTGAGAACTTCTAGTCCTATCGGCCCACGCTTTCCCGATTGGTTCTTTCTGAATAATGCTTTTAACCAATCCAATGTTGCCTTTTCCAAGGCTACCTATAGCCTGTACCTTCTCATTCCAAACCTATAAAAACCCCAGACTCAGCCACAGAAATGGCTACCCACTTTTGGGCCCCCTCTCCCACAGAGGGCTACCCACTTTGATTTCCCTCTCATTGTTGAGAGCTTTTCTGTTGCTGAATAGAATTCTTCCCTGCAATGCTCACTCTCTGACGTCCACGTACCTCATTCTTCTTGGTCACGTGAGGCGAACCTGGCACCTGACAAACGGTGGGAGCATAAAAGTGTGGTAACATGCTCCTCACAGGCTCCTCGCAGGCTCACTGAGCTGCAGGCGGCATGAATGAAATGAACTGTGACGACCTGGCCTGGTGGCTCACGCCTGTAATCCCAGAACTTTGGGAGGCCGAGGCAGGTGGACCACCTGAGGTCAGGAGTTCGAGACCAGCCCGACTAACATGGTGAAACCCTGTCTCTACTACAAATACAAAAAATTAGCCGGGCATGGTGGTGGATGCCTATAATCCCGGCTACTGAGGTGGCTGTGGAAAAAGAATCACTTGAACCCAAGAGGCAGAGGTTGCAGTGAGCAGAGATAGTGCCAATGCACTCTAGCCTGGACAACAGGAGTGAAACTCTGCCAGAAAAAGGAGGGAAGGAAGGGAAGGAAGGGAAGGAAAGAAGGAAGGAAGGAAGGAAGGAAGGAAGGAAGGAAGGAAGGAAGGAAAGAAAGAAAGAAAAAGCTATGACATGATCCTGTTCGCTGGACTACAGGAGTGAAGAGCTGCAACCCTTCTGGGGGCCCAGACCTTGGAACTCCCCAAGGCAGAGCTATAACACTCCCCCATTAGACCAGCCACAGACTGCGGGAGCAAATGAGCTATAACATGCCCCAGTTTGCTGAGCTGTAAGTAGCAGGAATGAGAGAGAGAACCGGCCGGGCACGGTGGCTCACGCCTGTAATCCCAGCACTTTGGGAGGCTGAGGCAGGTGGATCATGAGGTCAGCAGTTTGAGACCAGCCTGGCCAACATGGTGAAATCCCGTCTCTACTGAAAATATAAAAATTAGCCGGCCGTGGTGACACGTGCGTGTAATCCCAGCTGCTCAGGAGGCTGGGGCAGGAGAATTCCTTGAACCTGGGAGGCAGAGGTTGCAGTGACCCAAGATTTTACCACTGCACTCCAGCCTGGGCGACAGAGCGAGACACCGTCTCAATCAATCAATCAATAAAAGAGAGAGAGAGAGAGAACGGTGGCATTCCCTGGTGGCTCAGACCTCGCGACTTCCCGACCAGATGCTGTGACATCTTCTTGGGGCTCCACGGTTGCTGGAGTCTCCACGTTTTGAGGTGCTGCTGCGTCCCCCTCATCCAGACGCCAGTGTCCAAGGCAAAAGCCAGTCGCAGCACGCCTGGACCAGCCGTGGGCGGAGCGCAGAGCCAAGGCGGCCACCGTAGCTGGCTGGGCCTGTAGTGCCAGCTGAGCGCAGCCTGCTGGACTGAGTGGGCGAAGCAAGCCAATGGGCTCGAGCAAAGCCTGGTTAGGGGCGCTACTCGCCGCGGAGTTTTCCGGCAGGTAAAGTGGCACGGAAAGAATTCTGTGCCGTATTTAGCTAGAAATTTTCTTAATTCTACCACTAACATACTAGCATGCTGCTTCATTTCCCTGAGCCTCAGTTCTCTCCGTAGTAAAATAGGCTATTGGGCTAGGTAGGCAACTTTTGCACTGGAATATACAGAGATTTAGCATCCCTGGAAGGAGCTGCAGGAGTCAGTGTATGGAAAAGGGATGGCCTAGTAATTTTGGTTCTTAATTCATCTCTGTAGATTTGAGCACACCATTTGCTTTATATAGTGAAATTCAGCATAATAATTTACAAAATTTTGTTATTACAAAAACAGTTTGAAAGCCACTTGAATAGAATTTATAAGCATAAATTCAGCTTGAATATGTTATATTTTGATTGTATTAGACACACAATAAAAAGAATTTATTTTACTTTCCCAAAGTCTGAATTGGTGAGGAACAAAAATAGAAGCTACAGCAAATTGTTGGCAGCCTTTTTTTTTTTTTTTTTTTGCCACCCAAATATCTTAAGAATGAAACTTGAGACATCTGTACTTTCTACGGCATAAATACACCTGGAAAGTTTCTTCCCTATTCTTCCTGGATACTCTATATATCCATTTTTCTATATTTGAGCAAAGCAAAAAGCCAGAACCTTAAGACCTGATGTCAGTGGTATCTTCCTAAGGAAGACTTGTTATCTTCAGTCTCTTTTGAGCATGATGTCAGGTTACTCAAGGTCCTCCATCATTTTGGTCATATGTGAATTTTCTGTATCATTATTCAAGCCGTACTACATATCTGCCATACCAAATACTTGTAATCTTTATAACTAGAGACACCCTTCTTTGATCAGTTTTTGTGTTCTTAGTGATACACAATTTTTTATGTCTCTACAGGAAACAACCTCTTTTGTTATGACATTAGCTTTCATATATCTGTTTCAGCACATTCACAATCTGCCTTGGATTGTATTAAATTGTTAGTTGGTTAGTAAGGTAAAAATCTCAGAACCTTTGCTGTTGTTGGGACAACTTGATCTGATTATGTTATTAAAAGTGATTTAAAGAAAATAACCTAAATGTCCATCAGCAAAATGTGGTACATCCACACAGTGGGGTATTTTACAGCCATAAAAAGAAATGAAACACTGTTGTATGCTATAAGATGGGTAAACCTTGAAAACCTTAAGCTAAATGAAAGAATCCAGAAATATATTGTAAGATTCCATTTATATTAAATATCCTAAATAAGCAAATCCATAGAGACTGAAAGTAGGTGAGTGGTGGTCAGTATATGGGAAGAGGGAGGAATTGAGACTGACTGCTAATAGGTACTGTGGCTCCTTTTTGGGCTGATGGAAATATTCTGGAATTAGTGGTGATGATTGGACAACATTGTGAATATGTAAAAGAGAAAGAGAGAGAGGAACAGAGAGACAGGGAAAGAGAATCTTTTGTGTTCCTGAAAAAGCATGGATTAGGGGCCAGTAGACAAGGTTTTGAATCTTGGATATTTCTTTTACCATTAGTGCCAACTCCATAACTTCTCTATGCCTCATTCTTCATGTTCACAAGTGATCAACTAATACCCACTCTCGGGTTCATTGTGTATATGGAACCTGAGAATGCCTTAGAGGTTGATTCAGAGTTGATGCCTGTTAATTGGTGACTATAAAGGTGAAAATGGCAGCAATTTCTTCAGAAAATAAATTAACTAAAAGAAAAAGAAGTGGCTACACTTCTCATACATGCCACCATATGCTTACAAATGCATATCCAGAGTTACAGTGAGTCTACTGTGGATTTGTAGAAATATTTCTCTTACCAACATTTAAATAAACACATTTAAAAAATAGTGTTATTTATGTTTCTACGAGTAATTGGAAGTACGCTTTCTCATGCACAGTTCTATAGTAAAGCTAATACACTGTCAACAGAATTTACATGCAAATAACTCCTTAGTGTGCTTTAGTTGGGAGATGTTTGATAATTAAGTCATCCTGAGAATACATTTCTAATAGCTTCTCTGTTTCTGGACCTTGCTCATTTTAAGAAGTGGTATATCATTTTGTAATCAAGGTGGCAATGTCAGAAAGCCTTGTTTTATTTTTTAAAAATCATTGTATTTTCTTAAAATGGTGAAATTCTTTCATTGATAAGACTGAGATAGGCTGATGAAATGTATTTCATGATGGTGAAATATAATTGGATGGAAAAAATAGCCATCCATAGAGTAGTTGGATATTAGACTAATGTGGTGCATTTTAATAAATGAAGCCAACTTTACCATATTCATTCTAAATGATGCACATTTTTACATAGTTGTGAAAATCCCACATCAACTTTAGTCAATCAGTGCTTTAAAAATATTTAGAAATAATTTGAGAGTATCAGAAATAATAGTTATTCCTCATGGCATTTGAAATAGAGCCATCAGAGCGCACTCCTCATCTACTAGATAACAATAGGGAGAAGAGTGAGGCAGGGTGACCGAGACAAAGAAATAAGGACCTGGCAAGTCTGGTTAGCAAAGGGTAAGATAAAGGGCATCAATGGACTTTAAATGACACAGAGGCCAAGAGAGATCAGCATGAGAAAGGGAGGTGGTAGGAAAAGAATCAACATTTTAAAGGATAGAGAATGTGTTTCTATTTTCCCCTAGCTTTTCTCATTCAAATCTCATTTTTCAAGATCTTCCTTTCTATTCATCTTCTGTCCTTTATTCAGTGTTTTTCCCTCTTAATGCCTCCCGGGCTACCACCTGCTGTCCTTGTTTCTCTGCATATCATTTTTCACCATCCAGTCTTTTATCTCTTTTTCAGTTATTGCCTCAAGCCAATTTCCCAAATTGGATCTAGGGGCCTAGTTTCTCAACATCTCACTTGGGAGTGTCCAGGCAGGGGCCCAAGCTGGAGGCAGCCTGGAGTGAGGGGCATGGGCAGGAACTGTATACCTGCTTCAGTTCAGTGATTCTTGGATGCAAGTAGCCCCAGGGGCTGCAGGAAGGGTCCCTGGAGAGAGTTTCACTGTGCCAGTTTTAAATGCTGCCTAGGCCCTAGTGTTTCGGTCCCTCATACAATGACTGCAGACCCTGACACAGTTCCAAATATACTGAGTTGAATGAATACAATGTCAAAGGAAGAAGCAGCTGCTTTGGAAAAGGCATCGTGGCCTTGATGCCTGTCTCCAACTATGTGTAAACACTTACCTTCCTAGGTGATATTCCAAAGCTCAGTCCGTATTGTAAAAGTCTGAGATACAAGAATATATATTTTTAAGGTCCTTTAAGGTACTATGTAAATTTTTAGTAGAGTTTCATTTATTTTTAATAATTATTTTTATATTGCAAGTAGAAACGATTTTGCAGTTATGGTAAAGTATTAGTGTCTAGTGCTGTCAGAACAAAATATCACAGACTGGATGGTTTAAACAAGAGAAATGTATTTTCTTTAAATGCATTTAGAGGCACTATCTGTATGTGCCTGCACCTAAGTTTTCTCTTATAAGTATACCAGTCATATTGGATTAGGGGCCACCTCAATGTCTTCGTTTTAATTTGATTATTTCAATAAAGACCCCATGTCCAGACAGTCATATTCTGAGGAAATGGGTGTTAGGATTTCAGCATCTGATATGTATATAGAAAATGTCAGACAGGTAATGTGCCAACATTGTAATAACGTTAGTGAGAGGCATGTCTCACACATGAGCATTGAAATACAATCATTATGTTTATGTACAACAGAAGGATTACATATTAATTTTTTGAGGGGGACACGATTCATTCCATAACAGGTAGTAATATAAAATTTTATTTTGAAAACACTTAAATAAACATTTTAGCTAAAAATTATTAAATAAACATTTTAACTAAAAATTATTAAGTAAATAATTAGTATTTATAAAACACGAAATAAGGATGAACTCTTCTCTACTATTTCAAGAATTATGTCAGGAATGCAGTAGAAAATAACTAATGAAAGTCTGGAACATGCAGGTCCAGTGAAATTTCACTTTTAAAGTCATTTTAGTGCCTAAAATAATATGTGACACTCAATAAATAGTTGTTAAATAAACAAAGAAATCTCTTAGGGTGGGGTGAGAAGAAAATAGCGAGAAGAATGGTGAAGTTAGAAAGAAGTGTTCCTAAGCAACCAGAGAGAAAAAGTCAACTTCAACCAACATCCCCCAACTCACATTGTGGAGGAAATATACCATGTGCTCATTTGCTGTAAATCCCCTTTACCAAGATAGATGTTAGCAAAAAAGATATTTTAAAAAGATGTGTTTCTTGTCTGAAAGCTTTCCAATCTAGTAGAAGAGAAATAGGCTCAAGTAAAGGTCTATACAGGGCTACTTTTATATATTTATCTCATTAAAATGTAAGATCTTTTCCTCCCAGAGACAGAGCCATTTCATGTGATTATTGTCTGTTTTAAACAGATGATCTGTCTAGGCACACTGGCTCACGCCTGTAATCTCAGCACTTTGGGAGGCCGAGGCAGGTGGATCACGAGGTCAGGAGTCTGAGACCAGCCTGACCAACATGGTGAAAGCCCGTCTCTACTAAAAATACAAAAATTAGCCGGGCGTGGTGGTACCTGCCTATAATCCCAGCTACTCAGGAGGCTGAGGCAAGACAATCATGTGAACCTGGGAGGCGGAGGTTGCACTGAGCTGAAATTGTGCCACTGCACTCCAGCCTGGGTGACAGAGTGAGACTCCGTCTCAAAGCAAACAAACAAACAAACAAACAAACATATGGTCAAAGATTTCCCTGCCTTGGTGAACTGCCTCTTACTTCCCTTTGTCTCTTATGCTTCTTCCTCATGTAACTAGAGATTCCACCTCACGTCTGCATTCTTATCTGTCCACCGCCACCTGCCACTAAGCTTGGGCTGCATAAAAACATATCTCTTATTGCTTCTTTGTAATTTATGCTCAATTAATATTCTCTCTCATATATGTAATATATATGATAGGATATATCATATATATGATTCACTTCTCAGTTTAACTGTTTCTCAAATTTTATTAGTATCTATAAGTTTAGACAAATCTGGAATCTCTCACTTTCTATTTCCAAATAATCTAAATAATCAGCAATTCAGTGGAGAGAGTTTAATAATGCAGTATATAAATAAATAAATATATTAAAGAAAATAAGAGCAACAGCTCATGGACCTAAATATTCTAGCTATTTATGTGGAAACAACGGAATTTAATAGCTAACAAGACAAATGAATTGGATTTCCAGCATAAAATAAAGAAAAATGTACAATTACAACAGGAAAAGTGGTGACACAAACTAGGTATGTCACATTTTTAGTATTTTATGACCCAAATTATACAGCATCCCATTCAACTATTCATATTTTCTGTGATGTTAAACAGGAATTCTTATATTTTGCTAGTACAAGCCTAAAGTACAATCAATCTTTTGAAGAGCATCTATGTAATTATATTAAATAGTACATACATTATGTATATTACATCTATGTAATATATATTAAGATTCATATTGCAATGAAATCTACTCAATCTGGCAGTCAGTAAGAAAAAAATTATTGATGCACACAATAACATTGATGATTTTCAAGTGTATTATGCTAAGTGAAAGAAGGCAGACTAAAAGACAAACTTTACTGTGTGATTTCATTTATATGACTTTCTTGTAAGGACTAATCTGTATGGACAAAAAAAACTTTTATGTTTGCATGGGCTAAACATGGAAGGAGAGGTTGATTTAAAAAGGACCATGGTGGGGGATTATTTGAAATGATGGAAGTATTCTCTATTTTTATTGTGGTGATTTTTACACCACCAAAAGTTTGTCAAAACTCCCAGAACAGTAAGCCAAAGACAGTGAATTTTACTGTGGTTATTATACCTCGACTAACCTGACAATAAAATTTAAGAACAAAAAAAGGCTGGCAAATTATGGATAAAAACAAGCATTCCATATGTCAAAAGACATAAATGGGCATTTCATTAAAAAAAATTAAAATAAGAAATAAAAGTTATTCAACCTCATTAGTAATCAAATAAACTTAAAATTTTAAATGATAGCTTAGTTTAGTTTACCATAAAATCTGGTTTATGCCCTGGAAAATATATTTTTATACATTTATAATAAGCATGCAATTTGTTAAAATGTTTAAATAAAGCAATACAGCAATATGCATCGAAGTCCTAAATTATATATGTGTTTAGATCCAGCATATCCACTAGGGAAAAAGAAGCTTTAAATGTTCCAACATGTATTAATAAAGATATCAATTCTAACAGGAGAAATAGGGAACACATTGAAAGTCAAAAAAAGGGAAATGGACTTTATAAAGTAGAAGAGAATATGGACTTCAAAATTAGAGTGTAGATATAGATTTTTTATTGACACAGAGAGATTTTTCAGGATACATTATCGGTAGCATTTCAGTAAACAAAATATATAATTTGTACCTGTCTTAGGCTAATCTTACATTGCTATAAAGCAATACCTGAGACTGGGGAATTAATAAAGAAAAGAGATTTAATTCATTCACAGTTATTCAGGCTGTACAGGAAGCATGATGCTAGTATCTGATTAGCTTTTATGGTGAGGGTTTCAGGGAGCTCTTATTCATAGAAGAAGGTGACAGGGAGCCAGCACATCACACGGTCAGAGAGAGAGACAGAGAGAAAGAGTAGGGGGATGTCCCAGACTTTTAAACAACCGGACCTCATGTGAACTAAGTGGGCAAGAACTCATTTATTACCAAGGGAATGATACCAAACCATCCATAAGGGATTTGCTCCATGATCCAATCACCTCCCATCAGGCTCCACCTTCAACATTGGAAATCATATTTCAACATAAGATTTGGAGGAGAAAAATATCCAAACCATATCAGTAGCTTACAATCATTTTTCAGGCACATATTTTAAGTGTATGTAAAGATCTATCTATCTATCTATCTATCTATCTATCTATCTATCTATCTATCTATTTATCTTGATACAAATATAGATACACAACAATAATTTGTCCTTATTTATACCGCCATCTATATCTTCCTAGATACTTCCTATATATGTATCTCAAAACAGTTGAAATAGTACATATCGTGTTATTTTCTTAATTTGACTTGCAATGAATTTCTGAGTAATTTCTTATAATTTTATTCTGTATGTAGGGTATAAAATTAGATCATGATGTTGAGGCTCAGTAAATAATACCCCAGAGTATGGTTTGTTGGCATGCTGAACACTTTGAATTTAAAAAAAATGGAAAGACTTTAGAAGCTGCCTCGAAACCAAATACTCTCCAATTTTCTCTTGTCTCACTACCCCCAGTTCTCTTTGGAATTTCCTTAACTGATTGAGGGAACTTCTTTCCAAAAGAAATACAATTGTCTCAAGACCTCCTCCCTAGGAATCTCATCAAATAAACAGGAAAGATTTAGCACCTGAGAAAAGATGAAAAGTTGTGACCATGCCCAGACAGACTTTTGATTTATTCTCTTGAGTGCAGCTATGAGAGATTATCTTAAGAAACTTTATCTGCATAATAAGACAGCCTCTGTTTGCAGTACAGTTCTGCCCCTCACCATCCTACTACTTGTTCCATTCAGCTTCGACAGAGAATCGTTTAAAAACTATTGTCTGATCTTTGAGCTCATTCAATTTCTCTGAAAATAATACACTATTCCTCAAAATTGCCTATATCCCTCATTTTTTCCTTCCCTCATAAATAGTGCATTTAAGCCTAAACTATCTTGAGTGGGTTTTGTTTTGTTTTGTTTTTAGTATCATTAGGACTCCTGTGTCTATGTGCATGTTAATAAGTGTATACGGCTTTTCTGCTAATTTGTCTATTGTTAGTTGACTTCAGCAGACATTCAGAGGGCAGAAGTGAGACTTAGCACTTGCTCGTACACTAATATAGAATCGTAACTATATAAATAAAGTAAACAAAATATATCTAAAGGAGACCAGAATAAAATTCTCCAATTATTTTTTTCTAATTTACAGAATAAAAAAATTGGTCATATATCTCATTGTTGAAATGTAATATGTCAATACACACACACACATACACACACACACACACCCCCCAGCATGATCTTTAGGGAAATAAAAACAATATGGTGAGTATATCTTTGCTAGAGTTTTATTTTATTATACATTGTGGATGTTTAATGCAGGTCACTGAATTTCGGAATCAAATCCTAAATAGCATGATTTAATACCCTGTGACCTCAGACAAGTTATAGATCATGCTTATTATTTATAAATTCTATTTGTCTACTCACTACTCATTACTGACATTTTTGTGGTCACTCATAGACGTGCTTAGAGTGGTAAAAAAAATATTGTGTTGCCTGATGCACATATTCACAGCTGAGATTGAACAAGGAGATGCTCTGCCTTATTGTTTCCACTATCAGAGTGTAAATAAGTGTTTTTTTCATGGTCCAGTTAGTGCCATAGTTTTCAAATTTTGTGCCTTTTTTTTTTTGTAATTTACCTGTTTAAAATGTTCCCCAAGAATAGTGCCAAAGCACTTTCTAGTATCCATGCATGCAAGCTAAGATGGGTCTTACAGAGAAAATACATGTGTTAATTTTTTTTTTTTTTCCTGAGACAGAGTCTCACTCTGTTGCCCAGGCTGGAGTGCTGTGGGTGTGAGCTCGGCTTACTGCAACCTCTGCCTCCCTGGTTCAAACGATTCTCATGCTTCAACCTCTCGAGTAGCTGGGATTACAGGTACGCACCACAATGCCTCGCTAATTTTTTGTATTTTTAGTAGAGACAGGGTTTCACCATGTTGGCCAGGCTGGTCTTGAACTCCTGATCT
>NW_012104698.1:5169257-5200640 GCF_000951045.1 Mandrillus leucophaeus | reverse complement strand
TATATATATATATATATGGAGAGAGAGAGAGAGAGAAAGCCACATGAATAATAATACAATAATACAAAGGGGACGTCATAAATATCCAGCATAGATAGAACCAGCCAATTTTAAGGATCTATCATTCTCAAGATCTGTGATAGATTCTATACTTTATTGAAATTTGATCCACAGCGTTGGACATGGGAGCTTGTGGGAGATATTTGGGTCATGAATGGTTTGACACCATGCTTCCAGTAATGAGTGAGTTCTCACTTACTGGTTCTCCTGTGGGCTGATTGTTTAAAAGAGCCTAGCACCTCCTTCTTCTGTCTCATTCTTCCTTCCTCTCGCCATGTGATGCCTTTCTCCTTGTACCATAAGTGGAAGCTTTCTGAGGCCCTCAGCAGAAGCAGATGCTGATGCCGTTTTTCTTGTAAAGTCTACAAAACCTGGAGCCAAATAAAACTCTTTTCTTTATGAATTGCCCAGTCTCGGGTTCTTTATAGCCACGTAAATGGAGTAAGACACTAGCCCAAAGGTCTATGAACTGACAAGGTTTGATATGTTCTAGGCTGAGAAAGGAGAATATCAAGCAGGAATCAAATAAGAAAGTGGAGGAGAAGCATGTAACAATGTCCAAGATTGGGTGAAAATAGACAACGCAGGTCCTTGTTGTTCTGGAATATATTCTGGCTAAATCTCTTCATGCAACTCATGAAGAAGAGAATAGAAAAAAAGTACTTCATAAAATCAGAAAAACATTTGCCTTAGCAAAGACACCCTAGGGAAACATTTGTTCCCTTTCTCCATGGTGTCAGAAATGTTGGGGAAAATACTCTTGAGAGATTCAAATCTAGTCTTCCATATGGGAAAAACTTCATAAAAATAAATTGTTGTTTGTTTTAAGAGACCTCATCCCCATATTTCTCTCCATATCTCTGAAGGGCAATTTGTAATATGTCTTGAAGGCATTGCTATGGTAAATACACATTTTTTACTGAATACAAGAGTAAATTGATGCTTCTATTATCAGCAAGTGTTATGTTACTGGGGTAAGGGAGTGTTGGTGCTTTTTAAATTATTAACTTGGTTCTTATAGAGTCGGATATTGCTGCCCCAGACTTCTGATTGTTTTAATCTTTTCAATTGTATGTATTATTTTTTCAAGTGGGCTCCTTTCTCTCTGTATTTGACATGGAAAGTTCTTAAAGTGAGATCTTTGTAACTCAAATTAATAATTTTGAGAATAATTGGGGTTTGATGGTTAGATGAAATTTCACTGGAAAAAAATTTACTAAATCTAGAGAGAAAATTTTTGTTTTGTTTTGTTCTCAGTAATAAGCACCTTCCAACCATAAAATGCAGTTAAAATTTTTAGTACTGTCTCATTGTTCATATTTTGGAAAGAAAGTCTGTGAAAAATACCCACGAAAATTTTACGGTCAGCTATTCCCCACCTGGTTGAGTTATACCAATGTTTAGCTATACAGTTTTATACTTAATAATCTGTAAGTGACTTTCAAGTCAGCTGTTATATACAGAAAAGAGTCTATATTCACATGGCTGTTAGGCACTCTGGGTGATACAAGCATCTGTTGGTTTCAATCTTATTTGAAATTGACCCCCCTCCCTCCCTGTCTCCCTTCCTTCTTTCCTCCTTTCCTCCTTTCCTTCTTTCCTCCCTTCCTTCCTTCCTTCCTTCCTTCCTTCCTTCCTTCCCTCCCTCCTTTCTTCCTTCCTTCCTTCCTTCTTTCCTTCTTTTCTTTCTTTCCTTCCTTCCTTCTTTCCTTCCTTTTCTTCCTTCTTCTCTCCCTCTTTGCCAATTTCTGAGTGCCCCCTCTCTGTTTCTCTGTAATAGTAGAAGAAACATGTAGATTTAGTTAGAAGAAGAAAAAGGAACACAGAATAAAGTTGCTTGTACCTATGTGTGTGTTCATAAATCATATCTCTTTTATAATACACACACAGGCACACATAGACACATGTACAAATGGATGGACTTGGAAGACATTATGCTATGTGAAATAAGCGACAAGAAGAAAGACAAATACCACTTGATCTCACTTATATGTGGAATCTAAAAAAGTTGAACTCATAGAAGTGGACAGTAGTAGAATAAGCGTTACCAGAGGCTAGAGTGGAAATATAAAGAGAGAGGGAATGGGGAGTGGTTGAAAGTTTCAGAGAGATGGGAGTAATCAATTTTGAGATCTATCGCACAGCTGCATGCCTGTACTCAATAATAATGTATGCTACATTTCAAAATGACTGAGTAAATTTCAAACGTCTCACCATAAAAATATCATAGGTGAGTGAGGTGATGGTTATGTTAATTATGTTAATTAATGCCTTAATCATCCTACATTATATATGCATATCAGAACATCACAGTGTAACCCATAACTGTACACAACTATGTTTTGTCAATTAAAAATAATATTAATATTTTTTAAAGCTGTGAGTTTTGTAGGAGGAGGATCAGGTTGAGCAACTTCGTATCAGAGAAGGTTTTACTAATTATGCCATTCTAGATGACCTTTTTTTGTTTTTTTTGAGACAGAGTCTGGCTTTGTCACCCGGGCTGGAGTGCAGTGGCACGATCTTGGCTCACTGCAAGCTCCGCCTCCCGGATTCTTGCCATTCTCCTGCCTCAGCCTCTCCAATAGCTGGAGTTACAGGCGCCCACCACGCCCGGGATATTTTTTTGTATTTTTAGTAGAGACGGAGTTTCACTGTGTTAGCCAGGATGGTCTCGATCTTCTGACCTCACCATCCGCCCGCCTCGGCCTCCCAAAGTGCTGGGATAACAGGCGTGAGCCACCGCGCCTGGCCTCTAGATGATCTTTTAGTAAAACTGAAGACAAGGCACTCCAGGTAGCAGGAAGCATAAGGGTATGGTGTGGTGGTCAAGTTCAAAGGCTTTGAAGAGACAGGACTCTTACGAGTCCTAGTTCTGCCATTATATGACAAAACGTGTATCATTTCTCTATGTTTTCTCATCTGAAAATAAAAATAAAAGATAGATACAAATATATATTGCAAAGTTATGAGATTTCTATTACGTGATTAACACCTATTTATCCTGAGCACTCAGCATAAACATCATTTATTCAAATAAGTCTTCTTTGACCAAGCAAATCTAGGTTACAGTGCTCTGTTTTATGTTATCTATAAACTTTTTTGTCATAAAATTTTGCATGCTATCAATTATGCATTCATTGTCCTCTTTCCTAATGAAACAGTGAAGCACTATCAAGGAAGGTCCATACCTGTCTTCACATAGGATGCTGGGCCCTAGCATAGTGCCTGGCACTTGAATCATTTGTTGCAGACTGGCTATTTTCAGAGACCATTTGGTAGGCATGCCACATTGTCAGAAGAGGACGATAACTCCCTTTCAGGGAATGCTGGTCTGAAGTCTGGGATAAATCAGTCCAAAACATGAATACGACTTTTTCAGTGGAAGAGCAATAAATCATCATCTTACGGAAATTTCTAAGTGACACCAAATGGTTGCAAAAGAAAGTCAAGGAAGGGATTGTGCAGGAGCTGTGAAGAAAGGTCCTCAACTACCTTCTTCGACAGCTTTGAGAGTTAAAAGTAACAAATCAAAGAGTAGCACTACTGGAAGAAAAACTTGTGTCCCTGTAAAAATAAGTACATTGCAAATAACACTGACTATGCAATGGATTATAGCCCACGAAGAACATATCAAACATACCTCAACTAGTAATAACAAAAAAAGAAAATGTAATATGCTTCTTTTTCAGATATACCCTCAGATGTATAGCAGGGAGACAGTCATATCTGTGTAAATATATCAGATACTGAAGCTTGCTGACATTTTTCTGTCGAACGCAGTTAATTACTACTTCCTTGCGATAGGAAATCATGGCAAGATTAGTTTTAGAATTTTTTTTTTTTTTTGAGACGGAGTCTCATTTGTCACCCAGGCTGGAGTGCAGTGGCCGGATCTCAGCTCACTGCAAGCTCCTCCTCCCGGGTTTATGCCATTCTCCTGCCTCAGCCTCCCGAGTAGCTGGGACTACAGGCGCCCACCACCTCGCCAGGCTAGTTTTTTATATTTTTAGTAGAGATGGGGTTTCACTGGGTTAGCCAGGATGGTCTCGATCTCCTGACCTCGTGATCCACCCATTTCGGCCTCCCAAAGTGCTGGGATTACAGGCTTGAGCCACTGCGCCCAGCCTAGAAATGTTTTAAGGATTTTAGAAATTGGTTTATGGGGCCGGGCGCAGTGGCCTGTAGTCCCAGCAAGTCGGGAGGCTAAGACAGGAGAACCCTGGAGACAGAGGTTGCAGTGAGCCGAGATCATGCCATTGCACTCCAGCCTAGGTGACACAGCGAGATTCCTTCTCAAAAAATAACACAAAAACCATGCCTGAAAAGTAGTAATACAGAAACGTGGTTGGTTTTTGTTTTGTTCTTACTATTTTATTTGGGAACAGTTTACAGATCTTATTGAAAAATTTGGTGAGGCTTAAGAGGCTGAGGTCCACAGCCAGTAGGTGGTCATCATATCCTCTCAGCCCATAGCCAAGGTGAGAATCACAGTATTTATTTCCAAGATGCTCCAAATGGGTGAAAGGTGAGTCTATTTCAGGTGTTGCTATCTCAAACTACATTGTTTCATCTATTCATTCACAAATTCATTACATACACTTGAGTTGTATCTAGTACAGTCCTAGGCACTGGTATTAAAAAAAAAAAAAAAAGAAAAAAAAGATAAATAAAAGATAAATATATCGTCACTTTAGAGCACACATTCTAATTGAAGGTTGAAACAATAAATAATAGTTAAACAAATACACATAATGACTCATTGACCTCATGATATTATGTAAACTAAATCAAGGTGATGTTTTAAGAATGCGACCACTACTATAGACAGACTGACTCTAAGGAAATCACATTTCAACTCATATCAGGATGATGACAAGGAGTTGGCCATGAAGGAGAAATGCTTTTCAGAAAAATAAAAACCACACGCAAAAGTTAAGAGCTGCATATGTACAAAAAGAGATGGAAGATGAATCAAAGATGACCCTCCTCATATTTCTTCAGATTGTGCTCTGTTTTTATTTTATACACCTGACCCTTGAGTCAGTGTAAAGAACAGACTCAAGGAGACAAAGATTAATAAAAAGGGAGACTGTTTAGGTGGTGTTGCAGATGTGCTGCTACAAGATAGAAAGGACCAGACTAGGACTACATGTTTGGGTTGAGAGAAGTAAACTGTCATAATAAGAAAACTAGACCAGCAGAATGCAGAATCTGAAGGAGAATCATCATTATTATGGCTAATATGTGGGTGAGTTATAGAAAGCTGCCAATTAGACTAATGTTGCTTTCATTTAAGACTCATTATTTTTAAGTTTCTGAATCAAAAATTGTGAGAAATTAACATAGGACATGGGGAAAAGAGGAGGAGGAAATCTAAAAGAACTGTTAGTGATGGCTTTACCAACCCGGGAAAATTGGGACATGTCATGGTGGATGGCAGAGGTCAAATTTTCTACCTTTCCTCTTACAGATGATAATTATATGTCATAATAAATATTGTAATGTGGAAGTGCCAAGCCAGATGACCTAATAGAGATTTTCAATTTGTAACTTCTTTGCTGCAAAATTAAAGTATTAATCAAACTAAAAGCTTGTTAGACTGGTTAAAGGTTGACTCTGCCCTAAATGGCCAGAAGTAATAGGGCTGCCTTTCTCTCGTACTTATCGATGCACTCTGCATAATTCTTCAAAGAGAGTCTGTGACAATGTCAGCTCAGTAACGCATTTTCTATTCTAGTTCTTGTGGCGGTGGTGGGTTATATCACATGGACATTGCATTGGTGTGTAGTACAGTAAGAATCTACATAGGACAGTTGAAGGTAAAAGTTTTTGTCAAAACAAGCACACTGTTGTTGCAGGAAGTCATGGACCCCGAATGGAGAGACCTGCTGAAGCCCTGACATAAGAACATAAATTGTGAAGATTTCATGGACACTTATCACTGACCCAATCAATACTCTTATAATTTCCTATGCCTGTCTTTACTTTAATCTCTTAATCCCGTCATCTTTGTAAACTGAGGATATATATCGCCTCAGGACCCTCTGATGATTGCGTTAACTGCACAAATTATTTGTAAACCATGTGTGTTTGAACAATATGAAATTTGGACACCTTGAAAAAAGAACAGGATAACAGCAATGTTGAAGGAACAAGGGAGAAAACCATTATGTCTGACTGCCTGGGAACCAGTCAGGACAGAGCCATATTTCTCTTATTACCGAAAACAGGTAAGAGAAATATTGCTGAATTCTTTCCCCAGTAAGGAATATTAATAATTAACAGCCCTGGGAAAAGAATGCATTACCGGGGGGACCTCCAAAATGGCTGCTCTGGGGATGCCTGTCTTATGCAGATGCAGATAAGGGATGAAGCATGCATGCCCTGGCCTCCTGCAGTGCCCCTAGGCTTGCTAGAATTAGGAAATTCCAACCTGGTGAATTCTAGTCAGACTAGTTCTCTGCTCTTGAACCCTGTTAAGATGTTTATCAATGACAATGTGTACCCAGCGGGACATGGACCTTCATTAGCAATTCTCGTTTTGCCCTGACCTTCTGCCTTGTGATCTTTTGTTGCCCTTGAAGCATGTGATCTCTGTAACCCACACCCTATTCATACACTCCCTCCCCTTTGAAAATTGCTAATAAAAACTTGCTGGTTTTACAGCTCAGGGGGCATCACGGAACCTGCCAACATGTGATGTCTTCCCCGAACACCCACCTTTAAAATTTACCTCTTTTGTACTCTTTCCCTTTATTTCTCAGACCGGCCGATGCTTAGGGAAAATGGAAAAGAATCTATGCTGAAATATCGGGGGCTGGTTTCCTTAATACACTGTAGAGGAACAGAAACAAAATAGTTATTACTTCCCTGGAATCCAAGAATATCAGGTCTGGCATACCTGTGGCTCATTTTTAAAGCATTTTAACATGTAAAAAATAAAAAATCTTGAGTCTAAGCAGAATTACTGTGAAATGTCACAGTTATATAAGCATATGTTTTTCAAGATTTCATCCTCTAACATGGTACACCAACATTATGTATGGAAAAATGAGATGTGGGGTTTTTTTTCTTTAATATTATCAAATAATAACTTTCAATGTTTTTGCTTCCAAATCGTAAATACATATTACATGTTTCCTATGTTATAAATAAATGTAGGTCAGCTTATTATTACATCTAAAATGTATGTAATGGTTTGTCACATTCAAGTTGAGATTGATGTGTGAAATCAATTGATTTTCTAAGTCCTGGTGGTAAATACTCAATAAGGAATTAGAAAGTTTGATCAAAAACAAAAGTTATTTATAAAGCTATCTGTTCTTAGTTATATATGATTGGGTACTACTAGCAAAGGTAAAAAACTATTCAAGTAAAAACATTCTTTAAAATAACCAACAATATTTACAGAAGACTTTTGCATTATATTCTAGGGAAAATCCCAAGCACTTTATGTAAAGGATCTTATTCAAATATCTATTTATTTTTTTAATTTTTTATTTCCGTAGGTTTTTGAGGAACAGTTGGTATTTCATTACATGAGTAGGTTCTTTAGTGGTGATTTGTGAGGTTTGGTGCATCCATCTCCCAAGCAGTATACACTGAACCCAGTTCATAACCTTTTATCCCTCACCCCCTTCCCAACCTTTCCACCTGAGTCCCCAAAGCCCACTGTATCATTCTTATGCCTTTGCATCCTCATAGCTTAGCTCCTACTTACGAGTGAGAACATAAAATATTTGGTTTTCCATTCCTGAGTTACTTCATTTAGAGTAATAGTCTGCAATCCTATCCAGGTTGCTGTTAATGCCATTAATTAATTCCTGTTTATGGCTGAGTAGTATTCCATTATATATATATATATATCACAGTTTTTTTATCCACTTGTTGATTGATGGGAATTTGGGTTGGTTCCATATTTTTGCAATTGCAGATTGTGCTGTTATAAACATGCATAAGCAAGTCTCTTTTTTGTATAATGATTTATTTTCCTCTGAGTAGATACCCAGTAGTGGGACTGCTGAATCAAATGGCATGTTTTTTTTAATTTTTATTTTAGAGATGGGATCTCTCTTTGTCACCCAGGCTGAAGTTCGGTGGTGCAGTCATAATTCACTGCAATCTCTAATTCCTGGGTCCAAGTGATCCTCCTGCCTCAGTCACTTGAGTAGCGAGGGCTACAGGTGCATGCCACTATGTCCAGCTAATTTTTTAAAATTTCTTGTAGAGATAATGACTTGTTATGTTGCCTAGGCTGGTCTTGAATTCCCAGCCTCAAGTCACCCTCCTGCCTTGGCTCCCAAAGCATTGGGGTTACAGATATAAACCACAGTGCTCACCCTAAAATCTTATTTTGGAGATGAAGAAACTGAAGTTCAGGGATTAGTAACTATTAGTAACATTCTTATCAGCAGCAATACGTTTTGTTATTATTGTTATATTATTAATTGTAATAGACATCCTAAAAAGATAGAAGGGTCTAAAAAAATAATGTGTACCTTCTGTCTAGGTCTGGCTTGGCATGTTTGTTCCTGGAGCCCAAATACCGTGCAATGAGAAGTCCAAGCTACAGAGAGAGGCCAGGCATGGGCACTCTGCTTTATAGCATGAGCTAACCTCTTAGCTGACTGACACATAAACTAGCCAGCATGTAAAAAAAGAAGACTCTAGCTGAGTACAAAGATTCCATAGAACTCTTAGAAATGAAAATAAATTGTTGCATTAAGCCAGTATGTTTTGAGATTGTTTATTACGTGTAGTAGATAACAGAACAATAAATAGAATTTATTGTGGCACAGGGCTAAAACATGGATTATTTGATTTGATTTTAATTGTAGTGATTTGATAGTGCTATCTTCATTATATAGGTGGAAAAATAGAGAGTCACAAAAATTATTGTTTATCTAAACATCACATGGATAGTGATTCTAGGCAATGATTTTGGCTGTCATAAAATATCATCTTATGAGCAGAGATTCCCTCCATTTACACCTATAATTGTTACCTCTTCATCTACTACTTTTTTTTTTCTTTCTGAGACAGGGTTTCACTCTTGTTGCCTAGGCTGGAGTGCAATGGTGTGATCTCGGCTCACCACAGCCTCCACCTCCCAGGTTCAAGCAATTCTCCTGCCTCAGCCTCCCGAGTAGCTGGGATTACAGGCATGTGCCACCATGCCTGGCTAATTTTTTTGTATTTTTTGTAGAGATGGGGTTTCTTTATGTTTGTCAGGCTGGTCTCGAACTCCCCACCTCAGGTGATCCGCCTGCCGTGGCCTCCCAAAGTACTGGGATTACAGGCGTGAGCCACCGCAGCCCATCCCTCTTCATCTACATCTAACCTGGAGCACATCTTTTCTCCATTTGCAAGGAAACTCTATAAATCTTCTTCTTTATTGATCAGTCTGTGAATAGCAGCTGTGAGGTTTTCCAGTCTGATGAAAGTGGTGGCACCCAGGTAACCATGAAGCCTGCATTGTTGAAAATCTAGTAGGAAGTATATCTCAGTGGGCCAGATAATGAAGTTAGGCCTGTTTTATTGAAATGAGGAATATCAAGATCAGATAGAAGCCAAAACGTCAAACTGTAGATCTAGAATTCTTATGGACAGAGACATGAGAACATGAAACTTTAGTCAGTCACCCAGAAGTGAATCCTTGGCACCCTCAGAAACAAGATTTTTTGGTTTTGTCCCAAACATGGTAGGAAGCTGCATTTAAATGTTAGGATCAGGCCTGTAATCCCAGCACTTTGGGAGGCCAAAGTGGGTGGACCACCTGAGGTCAGGAGTTTGAGACCAGCCTGGCCAACATGGCAAAGTCCCGTCTCTACTAAAAGAAAGAAAAAAAAATTAGCTGAGCATTGTGGCGGGTGCCAGTAATCCCAGCTACTTAGGAGGCTGAGGCAGGAAAATCGCTTGAACATGGGAGGCAGAGGTTGTAGTGAGCGAAGATCACGCCATTATACTCCAGCCTGGGTGACAAGAACAAAACTCAGTCTAAAATAAAATAATAAATGTTAGGAAAGATACTATCAGTCCTTTTCCTATTTTTAAGAGAGTATCATGCCCTCCTCTTCAAAGATATCCTCCTGTTCACTTAAATAAACACAGTTGACTCTCCATAAGGTATTTTTCATCTTTTGCTGTGCTTCTCCTGTATCACATGCAACGTAAATCAAATCCTTATTTGCACAAAGATGATCAGTTTCTTTGGTGCCAGAAGGAACTTTGTGTTTCTGAATTTCTTGTAATCTCCAAGGATAAGATTAGATAAGCTTCTACTTCCTCCCAGTACAGTTTTTCATCGAGAACTCCCTGAGGCCCTATCAGACTGTCCTATGAAACAGATTTTTTTAGCACATCTTTTACCAAGAGGCTCATCAAGTCTCTTCCCCCAAAATCATTATATCATTCTATGGGGAGGGAAACATATAATAAACAACAACAAAAAACTGATTAATTTGTTACAACATGTTAAAAAGAAGAGGTGATGAAACACATCCCAAATTTCTTTCTCATCATTGCCTGGGAGGACATACATGGATCTTTATATTTCATTCATTAGGTTAGAAGTATAATAGCTTTTTGCTTAGTGTTCACAGTCATGAGTGCTCAGCTCTCCCTAGTCAGCATTAATCCTTCTATCTCATCTGCATATGTTAGTAAAGTTCTTCACAGAGTTACTCACCCCAAGCCCTGACCCTCCCAACCATACATCTATAGATGTTGCCTATGAAGTCTTTAGAAATGAAAAAAAAAATTAAACCAAATTCAAGGATGTATATGTCAATCCTCTGTAGGAGAAAGTCTGCTTCTATACAGTTTTTCTCCTCACATGCTAAGAGTACAGTAAAATCATATTTCCTCAGGGATATAGAAATTATGCCTACTCATAACTAAGCAAAGAAGGGCACTGAGAAATGGAGAGGTCTTCAGAGCCCAAGACTCCTCATAGTTTCCCTTGCATCTAATAAACCTAACCTTTTGTTATTGTGTTTTGGAATTTCTAATGTAATTGTTTTCAAAATTGGATTCTCAAATTGTGGATTTACAATACACAGCTTCCTGGATAAATGTAGTCCCCACCGTGATGGCCTATGAACAGTTGCTTTCCATTTTCTTGCTTCTTTTTATTAACGAGTGAAATGTTCACAGCTGGTAATCTCGACTTGGTGCTAATGCAAATTCTTCAATAATAAGGATACTAACAAAAATTGTGTCTTATAATTCACTCCAGTGTTCAGCCCACAGTGACCACTGACAAATATTGATGGCAGAGACCTCAGTATGTTTACATTGTGATAGGTAACAAGCTTTCTTTAGGAATATCAAAACTCCATTATTTGTTTTGCATTCTTAAACCACATGCATTCCTTCTTTATAAATTTCCAAATGCCTCTTTTTGTCAAAACATGCCCTGTGATTATCTTTTTCTCCAATTCTTTAATGAAGATATGCAATTAATAATGTTTTCCCTGTTTCACAATTATAAAAAGTGGATGACCAGTCAGTGAATAAATGATATCTTTCTTCATAGGAGGAGTACACTCTAACAAGGTTTCTCTTGCATCAAATATTATTAGAAACTAGAGTTAAAGAATTGCATTTATATACTACATTGCTATGTAAGTAAAATAAGAGGGGTTTGGCAGACAGAGAAAGAATTAGTTCATCTTTTCCTGTACAATAATATATTTAAAGTCACTTACCATGCAAATTTGGATTTTCATTTTTCATAACCTAGGCTCCATCTCAATCATCCACACGTGGAAGGAAAGAGGCTTTTTTTATGGGTGGTTGCTGAATGCAAGAATACAGACAAATGGCGAGACCCCTTCCAGCAACCATACAAATGACATTGGTATTCAAGTATATTATCATAATGTAGGTCAAATGCTGCTTAAATCTATGCCTTTGCAATAACATCTCATTCTATCCAAACATCTGCAGACCCTGTCTGATGGATCACTGATTCTCAGCAAATCATAATATTTCAGAATTCCTTAACATGACAATACCACAATCAGTTCCAGTATATGCTGTTGAATTGAAGCTCAAAAAATGTTCTGAGATTTATCATACATTTTATGCCCTTATGTGTTGTTGTTTTGTATTTTTTTTTTTTTTTTTTTTTTGAGACCAAGTCTTGCTCTGTCGCCCAGGCTGGAGTGCAGTGGCCGGATCTCAGCTCACTGCAAGCTCCGCCTCCCGGGTTCACGCCATTCTCCTGCCTCAGCCTCCCGAGTAGCTGGGACTACAGGTGCCCGTCACCTCGCCCGGCTAGTTTTTTGTATTTTTTAGTAGAGATGGGGTTTCACCATGTTAGCCAGGATGGTCTCGATCTCCTGACCTTGTGATCCACCCGTCTCGGCCTCCCAAAGTGCTGGGATTACAGGTTTGAGCCACCGCGCCCGGCCTTGTTTTGTCAATAAAATTTTTAAATACACAAAATCTTTTCAAGGTTCAAGTGGAGAGGAAAATTATTAGTATGACATTGTAGCAAAGTCAAGAATTGAATGAGAGAAGAAAAAAAGATGAAGTATTTAATTGGTTGTGTGATAATCAGTCTATCTATATCAAATCAAATTCAAATAGAAAATTAATTTGATTGTGATCCTACATCTGAGATCCCTAATTTTCTTTTCTACCATGAATGTTTCCAATATGGTTATGACTAATCTTATGACTCTGATTACCAAAATAATACACTCTACAAAAATGTATGTGTCCATAATATGCTTCTTCCAGGAGATGACTCATTGTTTTCATCAGATTTTTAAAGAAACCTTTGGCAAAGAAGGCTAAGAATCCTGGCAAGGAATCGTGTGTCTGGGACCCCTTTGGTAAAGGCCATTTAGGGTAGTAAAATGTGTGACCTGCAGTGGCCAACTTCATGGGTTTATATCTCACTTGTGGTGTTTGCAAAACATGATCTCTAGCAAGTTAATTCATTGTTGTTGTTGCTTTTAAACCTCTCATTCCTTATCCAAGGCAAGGCTACCCACAGGACTTACCTTTCATTGTTATTTTGAAGAATAAATGTGCCACAGTAGGCAAAGGTCTTAAATCCTTGGCAATTATATGGTGCCATATAGATGTTAACGCACATTAACAGTTTATTTCTATCTAGTATACGCTTTGAAGAACTCCAAGTATCTTTTTCATGTTACTTCCTTTCTATTCTCCTACTCCTAAGAGATCGGGAAGGTTCAGCTATCACTCTCAAAAATTTACAAGGAGCACAAGTAACTAGAACAAAATTTTGAAGAGACCTATTTAGGAAGTTATTTGACAGTTAAAGGAATCAGGAATATTTGGTGGCCACAGACCTTAGTATGTCCAACAAACTCTGATTTGAATTTTCAATTTCTGGGGGGCCTAAATGAGTAATTTATCTGCAGCAGCTACTGTTTTCTTATCATTAAATAGTGTGACAATAAACTTCTACCATAGTAGCCAAATGAAGGGACTAAACTTAGGAGGATATCAATAAATATCCATCAACTCTACAAATAATTGTTGAACTTCTATTATGCACCAACCACTGAAGAGTGCCACAAATACAACCTTGAACAAGCCCCTCATGGTCGCTCACCTAAGAACACTTTTCACCTAATTCCCTATCTGTATTAGTTTTCTATTGCTACTCTAACAAATTATTACAACCGTCGTGGCTTAAAACAACGTAAAGTTTTAATTTTATAGTTCTGTCCATCAGGACCCCAACACAGAGTCTCACCACGCTAAAGTCATGGTGCTTGCAGGGCTATATTCCTTCTAGAAGCTGTAGGAGAGAATCTGTTTCCTGTCTTTTCTACCTTCTAGAGACCACTGCATTTCTTTGTCTCTTTTCTCCATCTTCAAAACCAGCAACTTTATATCTCTTTGACTATTCTTCTGTCATAGAGTCTTTCTCTTACGACAGCCTTTAAACATCCTTGTGATTCATGCATGTGTATGTTTATTGCGGCACTCTTCACAATAGCAAAGACTTGGAACCAACCCAAATGTCCATCAGTGACAGACTGGATTAAGAATATGTGGCACATATACACCACGGAATACTATGCAGCCATAAAAAAGGATGAATTCATGTCCTTTTAGGGACACGGATGCAGCTGGAAACCATCATTCTCAGCAAACTATCGCAAGAACTGAAAACCAAACACCGCATGTTCTCTCTCATAGGTGGGAATTGAACAATGAGATCACTTGTACACAGGAAGGGGAACATCACACACTGGGGCCTGTTGTGGGGTTGGGGGAGGGGGGAAGGATAGCATTAGGAGACATACCTAATGTAAATGACAAGTTAAAGGGTGCAGCACTGGCCGGGTGGGGTGGCTCAAGCCTGTAATCCCAGCACTTTGGGAGGCCGAGACGGGCAGATCACGAGGTCAGGAGATCGAGACCATCCTGGCTAACCCAGTGAAACCCCGTGTCTACTAAAAAATACAAAAAACTAGCTGGGCGAAGTGGCGGGCGCCTGTAGTCCCAGCTACTCGGGAGGCTGAGGCAGGAGAATGGTGTGAACCTGGGGAGGCACAGCTTGCAGTGAGCTGAGATGTGGTCACTGCACTCCAGCCTGGGCGACAGAGCGAGACTCCGTCTCAAAAAAAAAAAAACAAAAAAGGGTGCAGCACAGAAACATGGCACATGTATACATATGTAACAAACCTGCACATTGTGCACATGTACCCTAGAACATAAAAGTATTAAAAAAAAAAAAAACCAAAAACCTTGTGATTAACATTTGGTTCACCCAGATAATCCAAGACAGTCCTCCTATCTGAAGGTCCATACTCTTACAGCCTTAATCACATCTGCAAAGTCCGTTTGGCTGTGTAAGGTAATACATTCACGTGTTCCAGAGATTAGGGTGTGGGCATCTTTGCGAGGGGACCATTATTCTGCCTGCCACATAATGTTGCTCAAGTTTAAAATTGTATTTGAATGTGTTTTGTTCTGAATTCAGAAGGCCAGGAGAGTACTTGCTGCTTAGTCGCCGGTATGTACAGTTCCTTCATTAAGTCCGCTTAAATGCTTTATAGAGATGTCAGCTCTGCCGGGCAAGGTATATTTTTTGTTCCAGTTTCTCCTTAACCCCCACTGTGAAAAAATTATCTCTACTGTTGATGTGTTTAATTACCCAAGTTAAAGGGCATTAGGCAGCGATACTCTATAATGCTTGCCATAAGGAAGGCCATCCTTTATCATTAGCAAACTGCTTAGTGGTAGAGCTCACAATTGCATGTCTTACCTAGCAGATATTAGTAGCCCACTTATCAGTTTTTCTAATGAGATGAATCATGAGGCAGAGATGGGGTTGGGAGGGGGAGCTGGGTTAATGTTCCAAGGGGACTAATTAGAATCAGGTGAGAGCTGGAGAAAGCAACCAAGGTGATTTCAGTCAGAACCCACATGAAAAGCTCTAATTAAAAGGAGTGATAGACTTTGCTTTAAGACCTCGGGAGAATACATGATGCTCAATTTAACTTTTTTGACCTGGTGGCCAGATAATATCAATTCGGAATGTATTATTTTTTAAGTAAAGGTAGAAAAACACTTTTGTGTGTGTGTGGTGCATGAACCACGAGGCTGTGTGAAAACCGAGAACTTAAAAAAGCATACTAAGCATGGAAGCAGAGACACTCACGGTTGCCAGGGGCGGGCCTGATGGGGATAAGATGTTAGTCAAAGGGTACAAACATTTGGTTACGAGATCAATAAATTCTGGGGATCCAGTGTACAACATGGTGACTATAGTTAATAATATTGGATTGCTTATATGAAATTTAACAAGAGAACAGATCTTAAGTGTTCTCACCCCCAATCAACACACACAAACAAGGTAACTAAGGGGGCAATGGATATGTTGATGAATTTGACTGTAGTAATCAGTTTACAATGCATTGTATTGCTCACCTTGAATACATATCATTTTTATTTGTCAATTAGATACTTTTCTCCAAAGAAAAGAAGTAAAAAGCATATTTTATGAGGAGAAGATTTAGAGGAACTTTGATTTTTGTATTTGCTACCATTGTGCATAAATGATGAGACATGTAATTAATAAAGACAGTTAAGTAACTAAACAGGAAGATATACTGAGTGGGAGGTCAATGACATGAAGATAGTTCTATTCAAGACATTAATTTCATTGGAATAGATCACACCAGTGAGCCTAATCAAGGTGGACTCTGACAGACAGAGGAACAAAGAATCTGGCTTGTCCGTTCTAACAGCCTTGTCTCTCAATGCACAACCCAGTTCAGGAATAATTTAGCTGAGGTTCCATCCTAAAACCACATAAGCCTTAAATTTATCACTTCAGTAAAGTTATTATTCCTTCAGAAAAAAAAAAGGTATACAAGGTATTTTAGCTGCAGGGTGCATAACTGGAGAAAGTGTTTCCTGCAGCGATTCTCTGCCTTTCTACTAAATTAACCGCACAAGAACCAACCATGTTACTGTATGACATTTAGTTTTCCTAATCTGTTTAATGCCATGGTTTGCACATGATGTATTCTGATGTGCTTTTATGTTTCAGACACTAAAAAAGCACATTAGAAGTGCAGTAGGGATTCTTTTACAGACAATATAACTTGTTACAAATTGCATTTTCAGAAAAATTATGCCGAAAAATCCAATCTTATCTTATGATTTTTCCCCTCAAAATTACATTTTACCTCCTGCATGTCTTCTGTCTCTTGTGTCTAAGCATCTTCACTTTGAGATCCTCCTGATTCATTCTCCTTTCCTATGTGCCCTGTGGTAAATGAATTCAAATCTATTTTTAAGGTAAAAATCGACAGCACTTGGAGATGCAGTCAGCATTTATGTGATGCTAGGACTTTCATGGATGCTGTGGGGGAACTTTTGAACACAGTTTTGACTGAAGTATAGATTTCAATTCTGTAATCTCTCTTGTTTCCAGCAAAAGTGGACTCTGACCTTTGGCTTTCTGCACTCAGCATGTGTTTATAAAATGTCAAATTAGTTAAAAAAAAAAAAAAGACAGAAAAGTTTATGTTCATTTTGTCATATGCTTATTCATGAAATTATGATATAATAAGATAAAAAAGCTTTATCATGTAAGCTGCATGTCCTGATGTGTATGTTCATGTGTATATTCTCTCTAGATATGTGTTTTACATCTTGCAACATATATGCACACACACATAGAACAATGCAGAGTACTTACACTTGTTTTTGTTAGCTGTTTCTGCCCTCTCCAGAAAATCCTATCTAGATTAAGAATCTCATGTTATAAAAGATGCATCCAGTTTGAGATTTTTTGTTTGTTTGCTTGTTTTTTAATTTGAGACAGGGTCCCACTCTGTTGCCCAGGCTGGAGTGCAGTGGCATGATCTTGGCTCACTGCACCTTCACCTTTGGGGGTCAAGTGATCCTCCCGCCTCAGCCTTCTGAGTAGCTGGGATACTGGAGTGCATCACCATGCGTGTATAATATTTTCATTCTGGGTAGAGACGGGGTTTCACCATGTTGCCCAGGCTGGTCTCAAACTCCTGGACTCAAGTGATCTACTTGCCTTGATCTCCCAAAGTATTGGGATTACAGGCGTAAGCCACTGCACCTGGCTGATTTTTGGATTTCAATAGTAGAAATTCCCCTTTAATTCTAAATGCTTTAATTCTAAAATTTAATACTGTAGAATTTTCTTGATTTTTTTTTTTTTTTTTTTTTTTTTTTTTTTTTTTTTTTTTTTGAGATGGAGTCTCGCTCTGTCGCCCAGGCTGCAGTGCAGTGGCGTGATCTCAGCTCACTGCAAGCTTCGCCTCCCGGGTTTACGCCATTCTCCTGCCTCAGCCTCCTGAGTAGCTGGGACTACAGGCACCCGCCACCTTGCCCGGCTAGTTTTTTGTATTTTTTTAGTAGAGACGGGGTTTCACCGTGTTCGCCAGGATGGTCTCGATCTCCTGACCTCGTGATCCGCCCGTCTCGGCCTCCCAAAGTGCTGGGATTACAGGCTTGAGCCACTGCGCCCGGCCGAATTTTCTTGATTGTTTTCCTGTTTTTTCACACTCTTGTTCCCATTCTCTTCTCCTACTTCTAAGAGATAAATAATATTCAGCTATCACTTTCAACTCGGTGGATATACAAATAAAAGACCTATATAATTGAGTGTTTGGGAGTTTAAAATTTGAGGGCATTGGTTGGGTACGGTGGCTTATAGCTACAATCCCAGAACTTTGGGAGGCAAGCGGGGAGAATCACTTGAGGCCAGGAGTTTGAGACCAGCCTGGGTAATGTAGTAAGATCCTGGCTCTACAATGAATTTAAAAATTAGCCGGGTGAGGAAGTATGCCCATGTATTCATAACTACTCGGGAGGTTGAGGCTGGAGGATGGCTTCAGCCCAAGCGATCAAGGTTGCAGTGATTGTGCCACTGTACCACTCAAGCCTGGGTGACAGAGTGGGACCCTGTCTGCAGTAAAAATAAATAAATAAGTAAATAAATAAAAATAAGGACAATAACACATGATACAAAAAAGTAAATAAAATGTAAATGCTTTAAGTATTTATTTATTTAAAAAAGTAAATGAATTTACTTTCTAACTCTGATCAGTTAGAAATTAAAATCCTGCTTTCCACTGGAATGACATTAGGCCGTTATTAAATTAGCCCTTTCCCTTGTGTAACCTTAGGAGGCCATAAGGCTGTAGACACACCTATGTCTGGAGTTCAGACTCTTGCAACTAGCAGTATAAAACTTGATTCGTCTATTTCTTAAAATAATGACTTAAATAGATGACTGCAGTTGGCCACGCCCAGTGACTTAAAGAGCACATTTGCCACATCAATTCCAAAGGGAAGCACAGGAAGGAATACATGTGGGTGGACTAGGAGCTCAGTCTTCCTTTATAATCAGGGTCACCTTCCTCTTTCTGCTTAAAATGTTTTAAAGATTTTAAGTTTATGTGTATGAATTGGAGAGTATTGCAGGGGTAGGAAGGTGTGGTATCTTTCCTTACCCATTGTAAGGCTCACAGCTAACGCTTCTGTAACTCAGCACAAATTAAAAAGAGGAAAGCATAACAAATTTGTTTAATCCAAGTTTTATGTGGCGGTCTTCAGAAATGAAGACCCAAGGACCCTGAAAAATCTGCTAATTTTTATGCTTAGGCTCAATGAAGAATGAACAGCCATGTAATACGTGATTGGACAAAAGGATAGGCTGTCATGGTAATAGACAAAGGGAGGAAACCCAATAGACCCCAATAGACATATAGACACTGTTTGTCTAGATTTTTATTGGCCTTTCTGTGTAGCATTTTTCCCCCTTAGTTATAGGGTTGGACCCCTCTGGAATGAGGGTCTTAGAGAAGGGAGAAGAAAATGACTTTTCTAGCTTTTCTAGCTTTGCTTGAGGAAGAGGAGTTCCAATTTCTTTTTTTTTTTTTTTTTTTTGAGACCGAGTCTCACTTTGTTGCCCAGGCTGGAGTGCAGTGGCGCAATCTCAGCTCCCTGCAACCTCCACCTCCCGGGTTCAAGCAATTTTCCTGCCTCAGCCTCCTGAGTAGCTGGGATGACAGGCGCACGTCACCACGCCTGGTTAATTTTTTTTTTTTTTTTGTATTTCAGTAGAGACAGGGTTTCACCGTGTTGGCCAGGCTAGCTGTGAACTGAGCTCAGGAAATCTGCCTGCCTCGGCCTCCCAGAATGCTGGGATTACAGGCATGAGTCACGGCGCCCTGCCTAGGAATTCCAATTCCTATTACCTCCCTTGGGTAAAGGAAATTCTGGTTTCTCTGATTCCCTTTGGGGGACAAAGTGGGGTAGGAGAGAGAAGGGCAGGAGAAGGTCAGAAAGTCCTTGTTCTGAGGCCATTCTAATGTCTTTGGCTCCAAGTACTCAGTATGTCAAAGTGCTCTACTTTGAGGTATGATGTTCTATGCTCCAACAGTATATCTTTCTGAACTATAAACAATAGTACACAAATTAAATAAATTATTAGCCAAATCAATGGAGACATTTATTTATTTATTTATTTATTTAGAGACAGGGCTTTGCTCTGTCGCCCAGGCTGGAGTGCAGTTGCAGTTGCAAGATTGTAGCTCGCTATAACCTTGAATTCCTGGTCTCAAGCAATCCTTTCACTCAGCCCCCCAAGAAGCTGGGACTACAGGTGCACACCTGCGCACCTATTTTTTTATTTTCTTTCTCTCTTTTTTTTCTTTTGATAGAAACATGGTCTCGCTCTGTTGCCCAGGCTGGTCTTGAACTCTTGGGATCAAGTGATCCTCCTGCCTTGGCTTCCCAAAGTGTTGAGATTAAAGGTGTGAGCCACTGCATCTAAAAAAGTTAAACACTATACAAGTGGTCCAATAACAGGGCAGTCCTCATAGTATAATCATTACAAATGTAAGGTCATTTTCTGAAAATCATAATTATTTCATTTTTCAAATCTGAGAAAATATTTAGAAGAAAAGTTTTATGTTTGCAGATGCCTAATCCCCTCTACTCTGCTTTTCAGAGCACCTGGGTCAAGTGGGTAAATGTGGCACAATCAGGTAAAAAACAATGATAATTCAACTTGGAAAGTCCCCACACCGTCTGGATCAAGGTTTTTCCAAGAAGTGGGACTGATTTGGTGTCAGCCTTCTCACTATTAAAATGAGATGACTTTATCAGTAAATAGAGATAGCACTGAATCTTCTTGTGGAAGTGGATTTGTTGAAGAATCACCTTCTGAGCTTGCTTGTAGAGTACAGTTTGTAGACATGAGTATCAATTGTTCAGCTGTCATCAAGAGGAACAGGCTGGGCATAGTGGCTTACACCTGTAATCCCAGCATTTTGGAAGGCGGAGGAAGGTGGATCACCTGGAGGTCAGGAGTTCGAGACCAGCCTGGCCAACATGGCAAAACCCTGTCTCTATTAAAAATACAAAAATTATTTGGGTGTGGTGGCACACACCTGTAATCCCAGCTACTTGGGAGTACCCCCTGACTATTGGTTTTAGTATTTGTTCCTCCTTCTTTTTTTCTTGAGATGGAATCTTGCTCTGTCATCCAGGCTGGAGTGCAGTGGCTTGATCTTGGCTCACTGCAACCTCCGCCTCCCAGGTTCAAGTGATTTTCCTGCCTCAGCCCCCTGAGTAGCTGGGATTACAGGCATGCACTACCATGCTTCTCTAATTGTTGTATTTTTAGTAGAGATGGGATTTCTCCATGTTGGCCAGGCTGGTCTTGAACTCCTGACCTCAGGAAATCCGCCTGCTTCGGCCTCCCAAAGTGATGAGATTAGAGGCATGAAATAATCCAGTTTTAATCTGCATATGGCTAGCCAGTAAGCCCAGCACCATTTATTGAAAAGGGAGTCCTTTCCCCATTGCTTACTTTTGTCAGCTTTATTGAAGATAAGATAGTTGTAGGTGTGTAGTCTTATTTCTGGGCTCTCTATTCTGTTCCAGCAGTCTATATGTCTGTTTTTGTACCAGTACCATGCTGGTTGGGTTTCTGTAGCATGGTAGTATAGTCTGAAGTGGAGTAGCATGATGCCTCCAGTTTTGTGCTTTTTGCTTAGGATTGCCTTGGCTCTTAGGGCTCTTTTTTGGTTCCATATAAATTTTTAAATAGTTTGTTTTCTAGTTCTGCGAAGAATGTCATTGCTGTTTGATGGGAATAGCATTAAATCTGTACATTACTTTGGGCAATATGGCCATTTTAACATTACTGATTCTGCCTAACCATGAGCATGAAATGTTTTTCCATTTGTTTGTGTCTTCTCTAATTCCTTGACCAGTGTTCTATAATTCTCATTACAAGATCTTTCATCTCTATGGTTAGCCGTGTTCCTAGGTATTTTATTCTTTTTGTGGTAATTGTGAATGTGATTGTGTTTCTTATTTGGCTCGTGGCTTTGCTGTTGTTGGTATATAGGAATGCTACTGATTTTTATCTGTTGATTTTGTATCCTAAAACATTGCTGGAGTTGTTTATTAGTTTAAGGAGCTTTTGGACTGAGATTATGAGGTTTTCTATACACAGAATCATGTCTTCTGCAAACAGGGAGAGTTTGGCTTTCTCTTTTCCTATTTCGATACCCTCTGTTTCTTTCTAATGTCTGACTGCTCTGGCCAGGACTTCTAATACTATGTTGAATAGGAGTGGTGAGAGAGGGCATTCTTGTCTTGTGCCAGTTTTCAAGGGGAATTCTTCCAGCTTTCGCCCGTTCATTATGATGTTGGCTGTGAATTTGTCATAGATGACACTATTTTGAGGTATGTTTCTTCATGATGAAGATGCCAAAAATAATTGCAACAAAAGCAAAAGTTGACAAATGGGATCTAATTAAATTTAAAAACTTCTGTACAGCAAAAGAAGCTATCAACAGAGTAAACAGGCAACCAACAGAATGGGAAAAAATGTGTGCAGACTGCATCTGAGAAAGGTCTAATATCCAGCATCTATAAGGAACTTAAAGTTACAAGAAAACAAACAAACAAAAAGTCCTATCAAAATGTGGGCAAAGAAGATGAATAGACACTTTTCAAAAGAAGACATACATGCAGCCAACAAACATAAGAATAAAAGTTCAGTATCACTGATCATTAGAGAAATGCAAATCAAAACCACTATGAGATACCACCTCACACATGTCAGAAGGGCTATTATTAAAAAGTCAAAAAATAACAGGTACAGGCATGGTTGTGGAAGAAGAAAGGATCACTTACACTCTGTTGGTGGGAGTGTAAATTAGATCAATCATTGTGGAAAGGAGTGTGATGATAAAACTAAAAACAGAACTACCATTTGACTCAGCAATCCCATTAGTGATATATTCTCTAAGAAATATAAATCATTCTCTCATAAAGACCTAAGCATGGATACATTCATTGTAGCATTATTCACAGTAAAATTACATGGGATCTAACTAAATGCCCATCAATGGATGACTGGATAAAGAAAATGTGGTACATATACACCATGGAATACTACACAGCCATAAAAAGCAAGGTCATGTTCTTTGTAGGAACATGGATGGAGTTGGAGGCCATTATCTTTAGCAAACTAACATAAGAACAGAAAACCAAATACCGTATGTTCTCACTTATAAGTGGCAGCTAAATGATGGACACCAAGAGGGGAACAACAGAAACAGGGGCCCAACTTATGGTGGAAGAGCAGAAAAGGTGACTATTGAGTACCAGGTTTATTACTTGGGTGATGAAATAATCTGTACAATAAACCACTTTGACATGAATTTACCTATGGAACAAACCTGCACATGTACCCCTGAACATAAAATAAAACTAAAGTTAAAAAAGAAGTTTTCTTTACTTTCTCACAAGCTCGTATGCATTTTCGGGAAGGGACTACATACATACAATGCTCAGCTTTTACAAAGTGAAATTTCTCTTCTAGCTGTCAGAGATGATGTGTGTATGTGTAACCAGCACCATGAAAAGGGTTGTGTAGGTTACAAATTAATTTCCAATGTGATATTTAATTAACCAAGTGCCAATAATTCAATTTAATTATCAATGTCTCTTCCCTCATGGCCAAACATTTTCCTTAAGGCTAAGACTCAATAAATAACAGAAATATAATTTTTAATTCAACATCAGCATATAAGTCCAGGGGATGTAAATGCCAGAATTGTATCGCCTGTACTCAAGCTTTAGATACTAGCTAAATACTAAAGCTTCAGAATAATAACATTTCTTCCTCTGTATTGCAAGTCAAAATCTTGTAATGCTTATTTTCTTTGTGGTGTTTCTTTGAAATGCAGGAAAGCATAGCTTGCTGATCAAGGTTCTGTGGTTTCCAGGTGTTGGGGTCAGTGAGAAGAGTCCCCCGCTTGGATAAATTATTTCCCCTAGTTGGAAGCATTTTAAAGGAAAATGCCTCATTTGCAACCTGTCATTTGGGGACAAAGCATTAATTGCATGAGAGGTTTCTTTGAAAGAGGATGTAAATGCAGTAGTAGAAAGTTCTTTAGAGAAGGCGTTGAAATCGTTAAGGTAACTGGAAACTGAGGAGTTAAACATCCTGCTAGCATAAATGTCTTGCCAAACCTCCATGAATGATTAGGCATGGGTTTTCATAACATGAATTTCAGAGAGGAATAGTTATTTTCTGACAACAACCCAAAGTGCAGTGGTTCAGAATAATCAGAATTAGAAAGAAATGTACCTCCTACGTCAGTATATTCTCAGACGTATTAGCCAACTGCTTGAGAAAACCAATCCCTCTAAAATGCTGCTTCCTCATAGCTTTAATGGAGATGATTATACATACCACCGGGCAATATTGATCATATATATTTCGCGAGATTATTGTGAATACTGAATAAAAGAATGGCTTCTCATATGAGATGCATTATGGTGTAGTATGTAATTGTGTAGGCTTAATGTGAGATCACTTGGATTTGAATCTGATTTTTCTGCAATAACTAGTTGTGTAACTTGAGCCAAGTAATGATCTTCTACATCTTTTAATTTCTCCTATAAAATGGGAATGATGTAGGCACCTTTGTCATAAAGATATTATATAGATAACACTAAAATTATATAAATAAATATTAAAACAGGATTTGGTAAGTTTAGGTAATTTTACCATCTAATGCATCATTTGTTGTCAGTAAATTTTCACCATCTCCTTTGCTCACATTTAATACCTCTAACTATAAATAAATATTACGTACTCAGTGTCAGAAATATAGCTTTGCTATTTTACTTCTAGACTTGCCAAAGGCATTTTAATCTATAATTTTAAGTGATGTATTTGTCACATATTTTCTCATTTAAAGAGAGGTGATTTTTGCCGCTGGCTTCCCAACAGGCATTTTTCTAGCCACTGTGCAGATTTCTTTTGAAATGGCTATTGTTAAAACTGGTAAGTAGGGAAGACAGCTGGTAGCTTTGTTTTGACAGTGAAGTTCTCTGTCTACCTTGTCCATGAAGACAAAAAGCTTTGCAAGTGCACGATTAGTTGAATTGAAAGTGATCATTTGTATCTGAGCAGGATTAACAGAATAAAGAAATATCCACAAAATTTTTTTAAAATTTTTTCTCCAACGATTTCAATCAAATCAGCTCTTGGAAACTTTAAAGTACTTTAAAGCACTTGAAGGGCAACTGGCATCTTCCATTTGCCACAGTGGCTGAGAAATAATAGAGTACTTTCCTTAGACTTGTTATTTGATGAATAGGATATAATCAGTGTGGCATATTTCAAAAAGTAGACTCAGTAAACTAAGATTTCATAGTGCCAAGATCTGTGTGATGACAAAGACAGCTCTCTTTATGTTTGCATTATTCTAACTTTCTGATTGGAATACTCAATTTAAGACAGTGATCTTTTCTCAGCATCTTGATTTTGCTACTTTGGGGTAATATGAGATCACTGTGGCTCAATGTTCTCTTTTGTAAGATGTGGGAAATAATGGTACTTACCTCATAATTTTGATGGGACTGAGGTAGTGCACGATGACTGAAAGATGGCGGGAGTTCATCTGCCTTATTTAATAGAAGAAACTAAGACATGCTGAGTTTCAAGATACGATCCAAGGCATACAAGTAAAATGGAGCATAATATTTGAAACTTTAAACCAGAGTTGCTAATATGTGCCCCTGCGTTGTTTACCATCTCGTCTTCCTGCTCTCCTTCCTAGAATCACTTTCAAGATTATATTCTAAAAAAGGAAGAAAGAAAAGGAGGAAGAGAAGGGAACAGAAAGAAAGGGAAGGGGGTGAAGGGAAGAGAAGAAAAATATTTATTTATTTCTTATTTATTTATTTTTGAGACAGAGTCTTGCTCTGTTTGTTGCCCAGGCTGGAGTGCAGTGGCGCTATCTCCGCTCACTGCAAGCTCTGCCTCCTGGGTTCACGCCATTCTCCTGCCTCAGCCTCCCGAGTAGCTGGGACTACAGGCGCCCGCCACCACGCCCGGCTAATTTTTTTTTGGTAGTTTTAGTAGAGACGGGGTTTCACTGTGTTAGCCAGGATGGTCTCGATCTCCTGACCTCGTGATCCATCTGCTCGGCCTCCCAAAGTGCTGGGAATACAGGCGTGAGCCACCGCACCCGACCAAAGAAAAATATTTAAACGCATTTATGTAACCTTGATAATTTTCAGGTTCCACATGGCTTGTATTGTTATTAAAGTCATATTTAAAGAAATTACAAAAGGAACTTCTCAGGTACTGAATATCGATCAGTAACAATAAACATTATGGTTGTGTGTGTTGTTGTTTTGTCTTACAAACTGACACCCAAGAGGTCCATGCACATGGCCTTCAGAAAGCTTGCTGGACATTTTCATTGGTTCTATTCTCCAAAAATTTCACACAAATACAGTAGCTGGTGGAAATCTCTCCCACTTTTTAAACTAACCCATTTCTCACACTGCTATGCTACTTTTCCTGTTCAACTCCCCTCTCTCCCCCCTCCCCCAAGAACCATATATGGACTAAATGACAGTCATCTATGACTGGGAGAAGTCCCTGACATTTAATAATAATTTGAACTTACTTGGAGGAAATGTGTGGAGTCTACTGTAAAGTCTAACTCCTTTATTTGTTCGTTTCCCTAACCGTAATGTCAGTTTTTAAAATGAATGTTCCACTTCACTTTGTTTCTCTTATTTCCAAGAGGCACAGGAGTAGGGAGGATAACCATGACCATTGTACACATCAAGCCTTTAGGCCAAAGTTATTAATGGCGTGGTTTCAATGTCCCCTGTCTTCCCCCACAAACCGTAATCAGTTTTACATCCGGCCAAATTGGATTGCTCTCTCTCTTCCTATTTCCCCTCCATGCACATTCATTTCTGCGCTCTGCTCTTCATTTTCCCTCAGCTTAGACTATTCCCTCTTGACAGCCCATAGAAAGCCCAGATTACAGACAGAGCCTTTATTAAATCCACAATATAAACCCTTCTTTTGATCCTACCGACATGGAACAATGTATTAGCTGAGAAAGACAGAAAGGCAGAGAATAAAGAAAAAGAGACGGAGAACTTAAATAGCAAAGGAATAAAGAAATTATTTGTAAAATATTCTAGGATCAGAATCTTTGCTTTGAAATGCAAGACAAGTCAACAGAGTCAGCTTTTAAATCTCAGTTCTGCCACTTATTTACTATGTGACCTTGAGTAAGTTTTGTATTACCCTGGACATCAGTTTCTGCATCTTAAAAAAAAAAAAAAATACTAGAATAAGAATGTGCTATAATATAAACCTCTTACCCTAATGGTGGTCATAGGTTTGGTGATCAATAAATTATAGTTATTTTTATCATTACTATTAATAATAAATAAAGGTAGAAATACCTTTTGCACTGCTTGGAATTCTCTCTGTTTGCTATGCTCTGTGTTTCAGCAGTAAAATACTCATTAGCTCATGTGGAAATAAAAAAAAAGGAAGAAGAAGAAACAAGGCTAAATCATTTAATAAGAGAATCAGGGGAACATAAGTGCTTGCACACATACACTTTTAAAATATTCAGTAATTACTCTAGCTTCACTGGGTGCTTCAGTTTTACTTCTGGGAATAAAACGTAGTGCACGTACGTCTGTAACTGAACACTCAACATGCACATGGTGCAAATTTCAACCAATGAACATAAAACAAATAAACTGATAATGATTCAATAATGGCTGTGTTATTTTTTATGTTTATATAAGTACCACATAAATGTCAAAGCACCGTAGAAGAGAGTGATGATCATTCTTACCACGTGTCTTTTTAAAATTCCTTACCTGCATTCAGAATTAAAGGGAATGGAAGGAACTCTCTATATGAGTGTTTGCTTGTGTGTGATAGCGCATGTGTGTGAATATAGGCACATATACTCTTTCAATAATATTGATTTTTAGAAGCAGTGGCTAAATTTAAAGAAATTTTTAAAAAATACATCATAGTTTGTACCTTAAGAAACTCACAGTAAAGGGGAGGGAAAAAAACACTTTAAAAAGTCAATTTTTAAGATATGTGCTTATAAAAACTAATTATAAAGTAGTGCAAACAGAGACTACTAAACATTTTTTGGCCCATCATTTGTGATGGAGACATAGATACTTATAATGATAATAATAATAATGATGATATATAGAATTTATTGACTAGTTACTATGTGCTTGATAACGTGTATTTTATCTTTGCAATAAATATTTTTTATTGAACTATGTTATATATAGGGAAAAGTGCATATATCTTAAATATTCAGCTTGATAAAGTTGTACAAATTGGGTATATCTTATAGCCAGCATGCAGACCAAGAATCAGCTCATTACCACAGCTACAAGTTTCTCATTCTTGGCCAATATGAGTTGTGTAGCTATGAATATTTTAGTGTATGTTTTATGGTGAATACAGGTGTTATATATCTATGTCAGTTCATAATAAAGCTCTCCTATGTTTTCCTACAGAAACTTCGCTGTTTTATATTTCATATTTAGATGTGCAACTCATCAGACATTGATTTCTGAATATAACAAAAGGCAAGTGCATTATTTTTTCTTATACAGATATCTAATTGATTCAGCACAATTTATTCAAAATATCAAGCTTTCTTCACAAATTTTACAATTTTTAATTATTAAATGAGATGCTCTTTTTCATATCATTTCTCTCAATCCACATGTTTCTGAGATGTGTCTGTTTTTGCATGCATTAGTAGTCCCTTCCATCCATCCTTCCATTCATCCTTCCTTCCATCTTTCCTTCCATCTATCCTTCCTTCCTTCTTTTGCTCCCACCTCCTTCTATTCCTACCTTTTTTTTCCCTGAGAGAACATAATGCTTGTTATTTGTCCATTAAACTTGAACGACGTTTGTGTTATCCAGAGATTTTAGTTATTGAGAACAGAGCTGCTGTGATCATAGTGTACAAGACCTTGTATGGACATACATTTTTATTTCTCATCAGTAAATTTAGGTCATACTGTGAGCATGTGATTAACATTTTTAAGAAACTGCCGAATAGTTTTCAAAAATTCTTGCACCATTTTATATTTCTACTAGCATTCATGAGAGTTCTTGCCAATGTCTTAGTCCTTTTGTGTTGCTATAAAGGAATACCTGAAGCTGAATAATTTATCATGAAAGGAGGCTTATTTGGCTTATGGTTCTGCAAGCTGACAAAGAAGCATAACGCCAACATCTGCTTCTGGTGAATGCCCCAAGCTGCTTCCTACTCAAGGCTGAAGGTGAAGGAGGGCCCAACGAGAGCTTGCAGAGATCAAACAAGAGAGGAAGCAAGACAGATAGAGGAGGTGCCAGGCTCTTTCAAACAACCAGCTCTACCAGGAACTAATACAGTGAGAACTTACTCAGCCCTCATCCTCAGCCCATTAATCTATTCATGAAAGATCCACCACCATGACCCAAACACCTTCTATTAGGCCCTACCACCAACCTTGGGGATCAAATTTCAACATGAGATTTGGAAGGGACAAAAATCTCAACTATGAAACCAATATTCTTGCTAACACTCAATACCGTCAGCTCTTTTTATTTTAGCTCTTCTAAAAGGTAGGTAGTGGCATATCTTTGTGGTTTTAATTTATATTTTCTTGATGTCTAATGAGGCTGAACATCTTTTTATGTCATTTTTGGCCATCATTTGTCTTCACTTGTGATGTATTTATTTGAATCATGTTGATTGATCTTTTCATAGTATCAGCATATAGTTCAGGAGTCAATGGGACTCAGCTTGGGCAGAGTTTACACACAGAACCTGGAGCCCTACCTTCTTATTCCCCTCTGATATGGTATTCTCGTCTAAGTCCAAAAGATAACACATTTAAACAGAGATCCAGCGGTTCTGAACCAGAGTAGGACTGTGACCCATCTTTAACCCAAATCTGCAATCATGGGGTACTCACATCTTCACTCACTCCAAAATCTGCACACCTTTATTCACTCTGTAGAGCTTCAGGGTAGTTGTTTGTTTGTTTGTTTGGTTGGTTGGTTGGTTTTGGTTTTGGTTTTTTTTGTATATTTTTGTCCAGAATTATAATTTCTATCTGTAGAGAGTTTGGTCTTCTAGGAACTCATTCTGCCATATAGAAAGTATAATTCTCAAAGGAGTGTTTTGAAAACCGTAGACAAGAAAGGACTCTAGCTAGGATTTATTAAGCACCTAATTTACATTCACCTAGGATTTTTACAAATTATTCTGTGTAGTCAGTACAGTGTTGGTTCTTTCAGTAACCTTATATTATTAAGAAAATTAAGATCAGGGCTGCGTATCCCAGTATCCCAAAGTTGCAAATTACATTTATGTGGGCCTGGAACATAATCAGACAAAGATTATCAGACTATAAATTCTGTATACTCTTCAGTGAACCATGTGGCTTTTTTCAGTTTGTAACCATAAGAATGAAGATTCCTAGTAGTTACCATATGTAACTATAAGCAATATAAGTTAACATTTACACAAAGTCTATAAGATTACTGCAGTTACATTTCTGGCTTTTCCCTCATAAAAACGATATTTGATACAATACATCTCTATCCATTGCATGTTATGATCTGTAATCGATCTTTTGCCAAAAGACTAATTGATTCAGTGAAAAATTGTGATTTAGAAGAAAGTTGAAATCCATTCACTGGAAAGATATCCTATATTCATGGACTTGAAGAATTAATATTGGTTAAAATCTCCATATTATCCATCATGAACTATATAGATTCAGTGCAATCCCTATCAAAATACCAATGAGATTCTTCACAGGAATAAAACTAAAATCACAAAATTTGTTTGGAATTATAGAAGACTCCCAAATATCCAAAACAATATTGAGGGAAAAAAATATACAAATGCAAAAACAATGCTGATGACCAGGTGTGGTGGCTCATGCCCATAGTCACAGTCCTACAACTTTGGCAGGATGAGGCGGGAGGATTGCTTGAGCTCTGGAGTTTGAGAAAAGCCTTGGCAACATGGAGGCAACTCTGTCTCTAAATTAAAAAAAAAAAAAAAAAGCTGGAGGCATCACACTACCTGACCTCGAAGTATATACAAAGCTATAGTAAACAAAACAGGATGATAGTGTCATAAATGTCATAAAAACAGACAGACAGACCAAAGTGACAGCATAGAAAGCCCAGAAATAAATCTATGCATCGATAGCCAACTGATTTTCAACAGAGGCACTAAGAATACACAGTGGGGAAAGTCCAGTATCTTTGATAAATGGTGTTGAAAAACTGGATATATATGTGCCAAAGAATAAAATTAGACATTTATCCCTTACCATATACAAAACTTAATTAAAAATAAAGAATTAACTGTAAGATGCCAATCTAGGAAATTACTGAAAAAAAACACAGGGGAAATGCTTCATGAC
>NW_012104698.1:5165065-5168699 GCF_000951045.1 Mandrillus leucophaeus | reverse complement strand
TATCACTAATAATTAGGGAAATGCAAATCAAAGCCATAATGAAATATCACCTCACTCCTGTTAGAATGGCCATCATCAGAAAGACAAATGATAACCAGACAACTTCTGCTGGGAATGTAAATTAGCACAGTCATTATGGAAAACAGTATGGAGGTTTCTCAAAAAAATTAAAATAGAACTAACATATGATCCAGTAATTTCACTACTGGGTATATATCCAAAGGAACTGAAATCAGTATGTAGAAGAGATGTCTGTACTACCATGCTTATCACAGTACTATTTGCAATAGCCAAGATAAGGAATTAACCTAAGTGTCCATCAATCAATGAACAGATAAAGAAAATGTAGTGCATATACACAATGGAATACTATTCAGCCATAAGAATCAATAAAATCCTGCCATTTGCCACAACATGGATGAACACAGAAGACATTATGGTAAGTGAAATAAGTCAGGCACAGAATGACAAATAATGCATGATCTCACTTACATGTGGAATATAAGCTGATCACATTGAAATACAAAGTAGAATGGTGGCTACCAGAGGCTGGGGTGAGTAGAGGGGAGGAGGGATCAGGACGATGTTATTCAAAGGATATATCATTATAGTTAGATAGGAGGAATAAATCTCAAGAGATTTAATATAGAGCAAGATTACTATAGTTAATGATGATGTATTGTAATCTTGAAAAATAGAGAATGGATGCTATGAGCTCTTTTCACAAAAATGATAACTATATGAGGCAATGCATCTGTTAATTAGCTAAATTTAACCCTTTCACAAAGTGTATGTACCATGAAATGTCATATTATATACAACAAACACATACAGGGTTATATGTCAATTTAAAAGAAATCTGTTCCAAAATTACTTATTTAGCATCTACTATGTGTTGTGTACTACCACAATTTCTGTGATCACAAAGCAGAGAAAACAAGCACATTAAGTGCAGTTTTCAATTAGTAGGTCAGACTTTTAAAAAACAGGAAAACTAGCTATGTAGCAAACAATAAAAATACAAATGGAACTGCAAAATACAATGCATCCCCTCAAGAAATTATAAAGAGTATCCTGAGATTACATAAAGTTGATTAATCTGGTGTAGGAAGGGGAGTCAAAACATTTTGCATCTCCAACATGTTGACTCCACCAAAAAATTCAATAATGCCTTCTCAACCTCTTTCTTTCTCTGTGTTTCCTATTTGGGGTTCATATCTGTCAACCTCTATGATAAATGCATGACTGAACTTCTACTGTTTACTGACACAGGAATGCTCAGATTCATAGAATTCTTCTTTTCTGTCATTCTCTTCAAGAAGAAGCAATGTTGACAGACATAGGGCATCTGGGGTCAGGTCGGAACCTAAGAGACAGAAAACTTTATGTGCTAAATAAAAGCAGGGCCCCTCAGTTCAACAAAAATTGGAATAGCAATGATGGGAGCATTTAAAATAAAAGCAGCATGGAAACCATATAATACATTGGCATTTATAATATTTTCTTCCTTCTTTTTTGAAAGGCCATAATATGCATGTGTATATTCAGAGAATATCTTTGTCATTATCATCATCACCATCATCACCATCATTAATGTAAATCTGCCTGATAGTAAAACAATTTTCTTCTCCATCATACAACAAATGTTTAGAAGTATGTGATTGATAGCTTTGTGTTGCAGAATTCTTCTAGAAAAAAGGCAAACTGTCAGTGTTGTGGATCTTAAGAGAAGATTGTTGCTGCTGCATTAAGTGTGTAAGCAGTACACACACACACGTAAATTTTTTTGCTAAGAATTAAACCTAGTTTATTTCCATTGTCAACCTTCATTATTCCACCATGGTAGCAGAAACTTCATCTCAGTCTTTTGGGCCTTTTCTTTTTAATTTTTGGCAGGAAGGCTGGATGTCTCAGTCTCAACTCAGGAGAGCTGTGCATAGCTTAGTTTAGGGCTGGGAAGACAGATGGTCCTTATTCTCCAGTTTGTGCACATAGATCCTATTCACATATGCCAGCATATTCCTCCCCTTTCAGTTCTGAAGACCTTCTTCAGTACATGAATCTCCCACTTGGAGGCACTAGAACACTGTATTGCTTCTGTGTCCTGCTGGGACGCAAGTACTTCCACCTGGGTAACTTTGTTCCAATTTGCCTAATCCGGCCCAGCAAGCTTTCCCTTTCTGATGTCTTACTTTCACGTCAAGATTGTCCTGGAAGCAGGAAAGAGGCCTTTTTTGCATCCCCATACAGGACTTATTGATGACTCTGTTCTAATCTGTTTCTCCATACTACCTTAACAGAAAAATTATTGTTTATCACCACCCAGGCAAGCGTTGAGAAGGAGGTGAGAGAGACCTACTTACTATTGAATTGTTTGTGTCTTTATTTTCTTTCAACCATTTTGTCTGTGCTCCAGTATTCATAGTTTTCCTGAGAGCTGTAGATTTCAAAATTCAAAATCTAGGAAATTACTTTTTCTGTCTTTCCTACTTCATTCCCCTTGTTGTTTTTTTTGTTTTGTTTTGTTTTTGTTTGTTTGTTTGTTTTTAATCTATGCTCTCTATTTCTGACAAGCAGGTAGAATTAATAACATACGTCTTCTCTCCAAAGAGAGAGAAAGAGAAAAGTAGGTATCTTTTGAGATTTGCTTCTTTCACACAGCTAATCGGCGATTATTATATCTTTTTCCTGCTTTATTCTCTTTTCATATTGTTACAGTAGGTAGTCAGACATGAGCAGGGCAGGAGAGGGGATCCCCAAACCCCCACCAGTAATGTCAGGCTACCATCTGGTAATGGACAGGTGGTTGTTAAACTGCGTCTCTAAAATAATAATGAGTCACAGCTGGCACCAGGGAAAGGCAGTCTCCCAACAGCTGGGAAAAACCTGAAACTGGTGATCTATAGCTTCCCGATAAGATGTCAGGAGATGGGCGAATGGGCCCAAGCTTGCCTACTAAGAGGCAAAATGGCGGAGTTTAACTAGTATATGACATTCTTCTAGGAAAGCTAGGCTGGTAAGAGAACACCTCGAGTGAGCATGCGCACACCTCCAGTAAACACACCACATGCAGCCCCTCCCAAGCGCTTACAGGCCACTGAGCATGTGGACAGCCCACCTCAAGGGAAGAATCAGGGGAGAAGGGACGCCAGACCCCAGAAGTATACCAGTGTATAAAACCGCAAGTCAAGGGCCAAACAGTGCACTTGATCTCTCCAGTCACCATCTTGGCTCTTTTTCAAGTGTACTTTACTTCCTTTCGTCCCTGCCATAAGGCTTTTTAATAAACTTTCACTCCGGCTCTAAAACTTGCCTCAGTCTCTCACTCTACCTTACGCCCCCCGGTCGAATTCTTTCTTCTGAGGAGGCAAGAACTGAGGTTGCTGCAGACACAGATACACCGCTGATAACATACTTTGCTGCCATGTGACTCCGATACATTCTGCTGCCAACAATATTTTAAGACAGTAGGTAAACACAATAAAATGCTTTAAGGACATAAAGAGAAAAGGAAAATGCTAATAACAGCAAAGAAAAAGACATAGGTTAATTTTGAATTTTAACTGCCTTACCATATTTGAGAGCTGTTTGCATCATACATTGGACCAGGCACAGGGGACATTTGGCTACAATT
>NW_012104698.1:5162744-5164657 GCF_000951045.1 Mandrillus leucophaeus | reverse complement strand
GGTGGCGGGCGCCTGTAGTCCCAGCTACTCGGGAGGCTGAGGCAGGAGAATGGAGTGAACCTGGGAAGTGGAGGTTGCGATAAGTTGAGCTCGCGCCACTGCACTCCAGCCTGGGCTACAGAGCGAGACTCCGTCTAAAAAAAAAAAAAAGGGAGAGAGAGAGAGAGAAAATTAAAGTAATTGGTCTTTTCCACCAAATTTTAAGCGCATACATCTTAGTTGCAGTCACTGGAAGAAAATCATGGAGGTAAACCAGTATGCAGGTGCTAACACATGGATGAAACATGTTACATCAACAACATTCAACAGGATGTGACTCAATTGGGTGAACATGTGAGATGATATTCTCAGATTTAGTTCATCCATGTTCTGTACATTCATCCCATTAACTAAGGTGTGTGACCTTGAATAACTTATTTTATCTTCCCTTTCCTCATGTTTTGTACACATAAAATAATGGCTCGGTAAAACGGGGTTTTGTGCAAATTTACCAATTCTACATTTTGTGAAAACCACCAAGGTTTACTTGCCAATTACTTGCTCAGTTCTACAATGTTATGCCATATTGACATGAATATTTTCTCTTTCTTTCTCCTTCCTTCCTTCCTCTCTCCCTCCCTCCTTCTCTTCTCCCTCCCTCCCTTCTCCCTCCCTCCCTCTCTCTCTCTCCCTCTCTTTCTCTCTCTCTCTCTCTTTCTCTCTTTCTCTCTTTCTTTCTTTCTTTTTTCTGCCCAGGCTGGAGTGCAATGGCATGATCTCAGCTTACTACAATATCCACCTGGGTTAAAGCGATTCTCCTGCCTCGACCTCCCAAGTAGCTAGGATTCCAGGTTCCTGCCACTACGCCTGGTTAATTTTTGTATTTTTAGTAAAGACAGTGTTTCAGCCATGTTGGCAAGGCTGGTCTCGAACTCCTGACCTTGTGATCTTCCCACCTCGGCCTCCCAAAGTGCTGGGATTGCAGGGGTAAGCTACCGCACCCAGCCGCCATTGATATTTTCTTAATAGTAATTGGCTCACAGAAAAGAGAGACATCATCAAGTTTACATCTTACACAGCACATTAAAACACAATGTTGTATATGGGAACACTGGAAAAATATTGTTTGATGCAAATTTTGGATATTGATTTTTTTTTAATTTAAATCTCCAGTGTCAATTCCTCCTTTTATCTTTCCAGCACTTAAGAACAGTAAACAAGAAAATGCCTGACTTATAGGTTTTACAGGATTAATAGGAAAAAATGATAGAGGTGACTGAAATATTTCTTCCTTTGCATAAGACAGACTTACCTCTTCCACTTCTTCAATTACTATACGAACCTCCTCTTCTATTCTTGTTCTCTAAGGAAGATATTGACATGAGATTGGTCAGAGATTTGGCCACAATTATTAATAAGTGGAATTACTGTATCTCAAAAGGTAAAAACCCTAGATTTCTCTCTTGTCCCTTGAATTACTTCCTCTTAAGACTACTTGGTAAGCAATTATCTTAGGTCTTGGACCACAGAACACATTGGGCAATTTTCTGGAGTCTAAATGACTTATATATTCGAGTTCAGGCTTTTTCTAGAGCGAGTCTGTCTCTGTCTCTTCTGCCGCTCCTGTTGTTTCTTATTCTCCTCCACCTATACCTATTCATGTTTCTCTCAATTATATAGAATGAGGAAAGAAAAAAAAAAGGTTCTAATGAGGTTTCATTTCTAATCAGGATTTCTACGCCGTCTTTTAAATTGGGATCTGAATTGGAATATCAGACACTTAAACATCTAGGAATAAATTGGAACTCTAATTTTCATTTTGTTCTGATTTGTTGCATATCTTTCTTTTTATGCAAAAGAATTAAATTTCACAACAGGATTTGAGTGTTCTGATTCTTGGAGGGATAACATCATGGTAACAGAATAATTCATAA
>NW_012104698.1:5145023-5162694 GCF_000951045.1 Mandrillus leucophaeus | reverse complement strand
CTTAAGAGAGAAAATTATAGGCCAGGCACGGTGGCTCACGCCTGTAATCCCAGCACTTTGGGAGGCTGAGGACGGCGAATCATGAGATCAGGAGATCGAGACCATCCTGGCTAACACGGTGAAACCCCGTCTCTACCAAAACTACAAAAAATTAGCCGGGCGAGGTGGCGGGCGCCTGTAGTCCCAGCTACTCGGGAGGCTGAGGCAGGAGAATGCAGTGAACCTGGGAAGTGGAGGTTGCGGTAAGTTGAGCTCGCGCCACTGCACTCCAGCCTGGGCTGCAGAGCGAGACTCCGTCTAAAAAAAAAGGGAGAGAGAGAGAGAGAAAAAAAATTAAAGTAATTGGTCTTTTCCATCAAATTTTAAGTGCATACGTCTTGGTTGCAGCCCCTGGAAGAAAATCATGGAGGTAAACCAGTATGCAGGTGCTAACACATGGATGAAACATGTTACATCAACAACATTCAACAGGATGTGACTCAATTAGGTGAACATGCGAGATGATATTCTCGGATTTAGTTCATCCATGTTCTGTACATTCATCCCATTAACTAAGGTGTGTGACCTCGAATAACTTATTTTATCTTCCCTTTACTCGTGTTTTGTACACATAAAATAATGGCTCGGTAAAACGGGGTTTTGTGCAAGTTTACCAATTCTACATTTTGTGAAAACCACCAAGGTTTACTTGCCAATTACTTGCTCAGTTCTACAATGTTATGCCATATTGACATGAATATTTTCTCTTTCTTTCTCCTTCCTTCCTTCCTCTCTCCCTCCCTTCTCCCTCCCTCCCTCTCTCTCCCTCCCTCTCTTTCTCTCTCTTTCTCTCTCTCTCTCTTTCTCTCTTTCCCTCCCTTCCTTCCTTCCTTCCTTCCTCTCTCTCTCACTCTCTCTTTCTTTCCTTCCTTCCTTCCTTCCTTCCTTCCTTCCTTCCTTCCTTCCTTCCTTCCTTCTCTCTCTCTCTCTCTCTCTTTCTTTCTTTCTTTCTTTCTTTCTGTCTTTCTTTCTGTCTTTCTTTCTTTTCTTTCTTTTCTTTCTTTCTTCTGCCCAGGCTGGAGTGCACTGGCATGATCTCAGCTTACTACAACCTCCGCCTGGGTTACAGCGATTCTCCTGCTTCGACCTCCCAAGTAGCTAGGATTCCAGGTTCCTGCCACTACGCCTGCTTAATTTTTGTATTTTTAGTAAAGACGGTGTTTCGGCCATGTTGGCAAGGCTGGTCTTGAACTCCTGACCTTGTGATCTTCCCACCTCGGCCTCCCAAAGTGCTGGGATTGCAGGGGTAAGCCACCGCACCCAGCCGCCATTGATATTTTCTTAATAGTAATTGAGTCACAGAAAAGAGAGACATCATCAAGTTTACATCTTACACAGCACATTAAAACACAATGTTGTATATGGGAACACTGGAAAAATATTCTTTGATGCAAATTTTGGATATTGATTTTTTTTAAATTTAAATCTCCAGTGTCAATTCCTCCTTTTATCTTTCCAGCACTTAAGAACAGTAAATAAGAAAATGCCTGACTTAGAGGTTTTACAGGATTAATAGGAAAAAATGATAGACAGAGGTGACTGAAATATTTCTTCCTTTGCATAAGACAGACTTACCTCTTCCACTTCTTCAATTACTGTACGAACCTCCTCTTCTATTCTTGTTCTCTAAGGAAGATATTGACATGAGATTGGTCAGAGATTTGGCCACAATTATTAATAAGTGGAATTACTGTATCTCAAAAGGTAAAAACCCTAGATTTCTCTCTTGTCCCTTGAATTACTTCCTCTTAAGACTACTTGGTAAGCAATTATCTTAGGTCTTGGACCACAGAACACATTGGGCAATTTTCTGGAGTCTAAATGACTTATATATTCGAGTTCAGGCTTTTTCTAGAGCGAGTCTGTCTCTGTCTCTTCTGCCGCTCCTGTTGTTTGTTATTCTCCTCCACCTATACCTATTCATGTTTCTCTCAATTATATAGAATAAGGAAAGAAAAAAAAAAAGGTTCTAATGAGGTTTCATTTCTAATCAGGATTTCTACGCCGTCTTTTAAATTGGGATCTGACTTGGAATATCAGACACTTAAACATCTAGGAATAAATTGGAACTCTAATTTTCATTTTGTTCTGATTTGTTGCATGTCTTTCTTTTTATGCAAAAGAATTAAATTTCACAACAGGATTTGAGTGTTCTGATTCTTGGAGGGATAACATCATGGTAACAGAATAATTCATAAGCCATGACACTGTGAAACAGATAAAGTAGTCTAAAAGTGACACAGATTTAGTTTCTATTCTTTCTCATGACATTGTGTGTATGCACACACACATACAGAAATACGCGTATGTTATATTTTTATGACCTACTAAGAGATCATCACTATTCTGGTCATAAGGAGTATAGAGGCAGAGTAAGCAGCAAAAAACAAAAACAAAAACAAACAAACAAAAACAAACACCTGACTTTATTGAGCTTACATTTTACTGGGAGATAAGTATCTATTTGAAAGTTAATTTTTTTGGTAGCAATAAATTGTATGAAGAAAATAAAGCACTTACTACCTTCATTAATTTGAACAAATTATTTAACCTCTTTGAGCCTCACTTTTCCCATTTGCTAAAAGAAACAACAATTGAAAATGACATTCAGGTTACCTTTTTATAAGACAATGTCGGGATAAAACTAGTCCATAAACATAAAAAGTTATTTGGTAACTACAACATAATGTTCTGTTGAGCAAGAAAAACGCACCTTATTCTCTCTTTCACTCACATAAACATTGTAATGGTCCAGGAATGTCAGATTGCTTGTTTTTAACCATCTGTTCTATTTCACTCAATATAGGGGCCCTTTTTTCTCTTTTTGAATAGGTAGCTTGTCAAAAATCCCAACAAATGTTCACACAGATTTTTAATAATGTTAGCAATTCATTTGGAAAACCTTCGTGGTGGAAGTCCAGACCTTGGCAAGTCTGGAGCAACAGGAAGGGAGAGCTGAAAATAGGCACAGGATGGGCATATTGGTCACAGTGATGCCCCCAGCCCTCGCCATTGGAGCATATGTAAACAAGTGGGAAGTTCTGACAGATGCTTCAGGACTTTCATATTCAACAGGCTTCATGCTTTTTGATCCTCTATCAAGAAAGATGTTTGGAAATTTCAAAGTTGGTGATAACTTAAGTAGTGCTTGCATTTCCTAACTGTAAAAATTCTTTTAAAAGCTCTTGCCTATTAACAATTTGGAATTGTTCTAAAACAAATTATCTCATAGGTTTCTACAAACATGCCTTGGGTTTTTTAAGAGAACACTTGATCTTAGGCATCAAAATGAGGCTCCCCAAGTTTTTTGATAATAATAATGCACTGTGTACTTGGAAACACCTTTGGAGAAATTTCTTTCTCAGATCATGCAAATCCACAAAAATATGGAATTCTCCTGAAGTCATCTGGTCTTTATTGTTATTATTAATAACAGCTGCAAATATTAAAAGCTCCCTATGTATCAGCAATAAAACTTACCACTGGGTACATAAAATTTATGATCCCCAAGCTATATCTTCAGAGTAACTTTTGTTAATAAATTTAAGAAATATTGAGTTAAGCAAGACATGGATTTATTTTTCTTTCATATAACTAAAAAAGAGGTAGGTTGTTCAGACCTGGTGTGGTAGGTCCTTAATGTCACTGAGACTAGTCTTTACTATTTTTAGGATGTGACCCTTTTCCTTGTGCTAAAATGTGACTGCTAAAACACTAATCGAGCAAGAGAGGTCTTCTAGTTGAGTTTCCTTTAAAGAGATTTTGTGGAACTTCTATGCTTAATGGCTCACATCTCATTGGCCATACCAATTAGCTAGCAAGACTCGAAATTGAGATTGTTTTATCAGGGCATATTACCACCCATAGCAATATAGATGTTTTTTATATTATTATTCAAAGAAGAAAAGATATTAACAATCTCTGCTATGGCATGTTATCCCTATTTCTCCCATAAAGAAATATATATATCTTGTATTAATTTAATTACTTCACTCATTATGAACAGAGCATGTGTTTTCATATGTCTTAAAATTTGATCATACCATTTCTTTGTATATTCCTAGAGTATGTATATCCTCATGCTTTCTATTGATAGGTCTTACTCATCCTTTAAGATGTTCTCAAATATTCATTCTATTTCTGGGATACAAAATCTGATGTGCTCAATGAGTTAATCACATCTTCAGTTATTATAAAATCATTTGAAACTATACTAGTGCTTGTTCTATGTTTTATAATTACTGGGAAGGCATTTTTTCCTCTTTACCATAATGAATATCCTTAAAGTCCAAGTTAGGTCTTATTCATTATTACTATTATTTAATTATTATTATTATATCTCTGCCTGAGCCAAATACCCTTCACTGATTATTAAATATTTATTTTTATATCATCATTGAATATCAAACAAATCTATAAGCCATGTAAACAATCTAGTTTACTAAAAAGTAATGTGTGAGGTCAAGAAAATAAAAGAATATTCCCAGTGATTTGATTAATCTTCATAATTCTAATTCTATTTTTTTTAGTGGTTTCCAACATCGAATTTACTTCTAAGGAGTAAATATTTGACTGCAATCAGTATAATTCCTAAGCAGTATGCACAGAAGTTATGCCTTACGTTGCTTTAAAACATTATGTATTGCCCATCTCTTTTATCTAAGAGTTCTGCTAAGAAACTCTTAGATAAAATTAGATAACTCTTAGATAAAATTAAAATTCTTAGATAGAAATTCTAAGAAAACAGTTTATCATTTTATTTTCTTTGCTTAGCTGTCCAGCAACAGGATTGACAATCTTGATGACCAGCTTAGTTGCTTTTTCCAAAATGATTTTATTGGTCTTTGCGGAAATGGTGTGTGAAATTTTGCCTAGTAAAAAATGTTTCACATCAGCCACATTTCCTGTTATTTATTATTGGTACCAGCGACTGCTAGAAGCTGCTGGACACATTTTCTTCCTTATTTTGTTGCTTTTCTAATCAACATTGGACTTCAAAATCTGGCGCTTGATTTTTTTCCCCCTGCCTGCCTTCATCAAAGCCTAATTTTGACATGTTGATTTGACTGATGTCAGATGTACCTTCTGTCCCTTATATGATGCTACATTTTAAAAGAGACTTAAATCCAGCCAGGTTTTCAGGTAAGATGTAGTCTCCAAGGATAGTACAAGGGAAGATAAATAAATGATTTTGAGTAACTTAATTTGTGTGTTATATATTAATAATAGTATGAAGAGAGTTTTTAATATTGTTTCCAAAGATTACTTTGTACAACCATCTACTGATGAAAGTTTAAGATGTTTTCGAAGAGACAACTCTGAAGATAATTACATGTTCTCAAATGTTTGCCAAGTATTTACTTATATTATCTTGCAGTCATTCCCCATCGACACAGGGATAGTGATATTTTAAGGAAATTAGCCCTCTCTTTTTCATGGCTGGTTTTGGCTGTGTATACAATTTAAAGATATTTACGACATAACGCTAATAAATAAATTGGTATGAATGTTCATCCCTTGCTAGATACATATGAGAATCAATAACCATGAAAACAGCATGGCTTCTAATAGCATCTTGATAATATGCCCAAGACACCTTTGCTAAAACTATTACGCTTCTTAAAAAATTGCTGTGTTTACATTTTGTTAGTGTAGTCAGCAAGACTCTGGTCTCCTTGTAGTATTTAAGCACTAAAGAGTCCCAGTAGTTAATGTAAACAGGAAAATCCAAGCAAGGGAAATTGCATGTAATTCTTGATTGTAATATGTCCTAGGAGAAGATATCTACTGAGGCCTGTCAAACTAGAGTCTATTTACCACCAGTGCTATATGCAATGTTTTGCTTGATCTTCATTTTAGCAACTTGATTCTAATACTTTGTCTTCTTTTGAATATTTGAATAACTAATTCTCCTCAGCCAGACTACTTCATTAACTTGTTCAACTACAAAATTTAAATTCTTAAAAATCCCACAACATCTCTCTTTAATGTCAGTTCTATTTTCAAACTAGTCTATGAGTATTGTTACCTGTTTTTGGTTTTTGTTTTCTCACTCAAAAGTTGCTTTTTCACTGCCTAAACAGCCTGCGATTGATTCCCTGTGCTACTTGTTACAGTCATAAAATTTTGGGATTTGTTCCTGTATAGTAGAAAATAAGTGTTTTCTCCTACTATACTCTCAAAGACACAAACACCTCTGTGACCAGATGTGTGTGTTTTTCCTATCCCAAGCAATTCTTCGACACTAGTTGAATATCGTATAACTAAATTTAATGTAGACATGATGCATCTGAAGATAGTATCAGATCTCACAGGTTAAGGGCTCAGTACCTCAAGACTACTCCCAACTTGAAATACCAATCTAAAGTCTACAGATTACCCACAACTTCCATCCAACTTGGTTACAAAGAAAAGGTTCATTTGTTAGAGCAGCTCACAGAACTCAGGAAATCACTTTGCTTGCTAGATTACCGGTGTATTACAAAGGATGTAAGTCAGGAACAGCCACAGGGAAGAGAGGCACAGGGCAAGGTCTGGGAGAAGTGGGACAGAGCTTCCTCACTCTCTCCAGGAGCACAACCGTTCAGGACCAGTGTTCAGCAACCTGCAAATGCTCCAAAAGCTATTGCCTTGGGTTTTTATGGAGAATTCATTATGGAGTCCTGAGTCATTCAGTCATTGGCCATGGTGATCAATGTGGCCTCCAATCTTTTTTTCCTTCCTGGAAGTCAGGTAGATAGAGCTAGCCCTCATTCTAAAGATATCCAGGAGAACTCAACCACCAGTCATCTTAGCATTTAAAGAGACACTTACCACTTCAAAAATTCCCAGGGTTTTAAGATTTAGGGCAGAGACCAAATGTGATCACAATATCATAGTTCCTCAGCTCCTTCCAATTAAAATTCTTCCCTATGTTCCTAATTTCTCAAGTACTTCTCTTTTATCTGTAGATTTTTTTTCCATCTGCAGAATAAAATTAAGGATGCTTCTTCCCTATTTTTTATAAGATATTATGAAGTACATAACACGGTATTATCTGTCAAGTGCTTTGGAGACATGTTGGTCACATGACCAGCTCTCTATTAATATTACTTTCTATCATTTTGTGTATAAGTATATATGCGTCTCTGGATGTGTGTGTGCAAATGCATTTGTGTGTGCACAAGTAGGAATTTAAAAAGAAAAGTTAAATAGTCATACAGATTTGGAGAAAACCCGGATTCTCTTGGATAGCTCTTTAGTTACCTGATTGCATTTCCCTTTCTCTTTTTAATAATCTCATTAGCTAAAAGAGAATGAAAAAGATCTTATTGTATTTTTCAACATAAGCTGATAAATAATATAGTGTAAAATAAATTATTTGTAATCAAGAAGGGATGGAAAAGTTCCTTTCTTTTGGCCTTTACTTTCTTGGGGAAGGCTGAAGTAGGTTGTGAGGTAGAAGTAGGCTTAGTCACATAAGATCTAACACATGTATCAAAACTCTTTAGATCTTTCATCCAATTTATTTTTCTCAAATGTTACCTATTTAAATTTTTAATGAAAAAATTTTTTCTTACCATTTATTCTAGTCGAGAAATCACTCTATAACTGTTGATTTATATATGGTGGTTGTTTTGTAGGGGTATTTTAGTTGAATTTGAAAGCTAACAATATACTAAATGATAGTAAAAACAAGAAATTCTAATTCCATTTAAGTTACCAACTGGCTCTGTACACCTGGCAAAGACTTGTATGCTTAAATTCCATCAGGTTCTACAGTGTGGCAATGCAAAAGTCTTGGGATACCAAATTTTTAAAAATCATACTTAATGATATTTTGTCACTCTCCTTGAAATTCTATGGTCCTTCATCTCAGAGTGATACTTACATACCTCTGCTATTTGCCTACATTATTCCTATGCCTGAAGTTCTCCTTCCTCTCCCTTGTTTCTGGTTACTTCCTATGCTTTCTTCAAATTTTTAGCTCAACCACACTTTTCAGGCAGACTTTTCTACTTTTGCTGACTTTCTTAACCATGTAAATCTCTGTAACGTGCATATCAAATTGGCTTGTTATATTTTCTTTGTATGTTTTTATTAGTTTTTCTTATCCAGTAGGATATGAGCCATATGAAGTCAGGAACCTAGTCTGTTTTCCCGGCCATTGGATCTTCATAGTCATGCATAGATATGGGTCAGCAAATAAAATTTGAATACACGAGTGCTTTCATGAATCTTTTTGTTTCACGGTATTTTTAAAGGAAACAAACCTGTAATTTCAATAAACACTTTTGTTATTATTTTAAAAGATGACAAGAGGGCCAACTATGCTTAGATAACAAAGACCAATTACCAGAAAGAGCCATCACACAAACACTCCTGTAGACACGGCGGTGGATACTAGAAGGGTGGTCTAAAAGGTCAGCAAAGGTTAAACATTGAACACGTTGAGAGTAGTGTGTAGAGTCAGTTCATACTGACCCCTGAAAACCAATTCATACATTTTCAGTATTTGTGAACTGACTGTTCCACCAATAGTAGCTTGGAATTGATCATTTCAGAAGTACTTACATCACAGACATCGGTAAGTGCTGTAAAACAAGCTCTCCTCCTTTCTCTCCCCTAAGGACCAGTTGTTCAACATTCACTAGCACGACACTTCCTGTCACACAACATAGGAAGCAGTCACCTGGGCAAAGTTTGAAGATTCATGGGATGGAGAGTCAGAGGTTTGGGAGGGATCCAGAGAGATATTGGAGGTAAGCAAAATATTTTTCCCACAAGATGCTACCAGACAAAGCAGATTGCTGTTAATTTATTATTTCTTCTCTTTCACTAGTGATGCATTCTGCTTTCCAAAACAAAGATTCATAATATCCTCTGGGGTTATCCTTGTCGTCGTCATCATCACCATCATCATCGTTGTCATCATTACTAAGCATCATAACAAACATATTTCAGGACAGTTATTATGCTTACTCTAGAAATAATTAAGCTGAAACAGAGAAATCCAATCACTTATTCAGGGCTAGGAAGCTAGGAGATAGCACAGTTGGAATTGTACATAAGAGTTGTACATTCAAATATAATCACACTGTCATGACAGATAGGCTTTTATTGGTCCAGTTATCCCATCCTCAACTTTGAGGCTTCACTTTGACAGCCAATTAGTAGTTAGTATTTCTTTTTCCTTAATATGTGTTGTATATTTCTCAAAGTGATTTAACTGGATTTCTCTCCACCAGGCCATCCATGCCTGAACTCCATTGTGTTTTACTTTGGCCCATTTGGATTTCTCTGGCCCCCCAAAAGAAGTAATATCCTTCCTGATGTAAATAAGCTAGTATCTTCTGGACATTTTTGTATTCAGAAAAAAAGTAAAACAGGAAGGCTAGTAGATACGTACACCAATAAGGACTTCTTAATATCTTAGTTGTTGGAAAACATTTCTTCCCCTAGGTGGAAAAATCATTTTTTAAAAAAGTAGGCCTAAATAAAGCCTTTAAGCAAATAAAAGTGAAATAATGATAGCATCCATCAAGAAACACCCTGAAAACAAGTTTTCATTATTTCCCCTGTCACTCCTCATGCCAGAGGTTTCTTAAAATTTGGATTACAGTCCTAAGGAAACATGACAAATGCCATCATCACAGAACAAATAAGTGGAAAGATCAATTCATTTACTGCAGAAAATTGTATAAACAAGTAATCTTAATAGCATTTTTCCTGCAACCCAGTATCAGCATATTGTGAGCTGAAATGAAAATGGATTACAGAATCTCAGAAATTAAAAATGGATCTGTGTACATATTTCCCAAGACAGTCTGCTGTCGTGGAGTATCTAATCATTCTTCACCCATCTTTTATTGCTATTGATGTAAGAGAATATCATCTCAAAGCAACTAATCAATAATATTATAATCTCCTAAAATTTTATCTCTGACTATTGGCATTTGAAAACACATCCTTGGTCACCAGGCTTCATAATTGCTTTTTTTTTCTTTTTCAGTTTATTCAGTCCTTAGAAGATTTATGATGCATTTCAGAAAAAGATTCCATAAATGTAACAGTTCCCTGAAAACCAGTGACATTTCATGTTAATATAGAAAATTGGCAATAAAATGGAAACATCTTAGTATCTATGTTATACATCTCAATATTTACTTGAATTCAGGTAATCAAAACCATCAGTAATGTTTAACATATGTATTCCAGGCCTGTAAACATATTTGCCAACACATCAGTATGTGTCTAGAAGTTTGTGGAGCAGAGTTTCAAACTTATCCCAATCATCTTATAGATACACATTTATATCAACTATGACAAGGAAAGTATCATCTGAAAACCATTTAGAGATGGACATAGGATAATTACTGATATCAATGCCATATTTTATGCAAAGAATGTAAATGTTCATACCTATATCTTTTCAAAAATACCTTTCCAAAGCCCATATATCACCTTTAATCACCATATACACACACACACACACACACACACACACATATATATATAAAGAGAAAGGAGAAAAGAAAGAGCAAGAGTCTTGTTAACGCCATTAACAAGCGTGTATTGAATAATTCTTTTATGTCTGTAACAGTGCCGATCACTTTCCAAGAAGTAACTCCTTTAATACTCTTCAGAAACTTTGAAGTAAATATTTTTCAAATTAAGAAATAGAGTTACTTCAGCCTTTCAGAGGTGCATTTTCATTCTGAAAAGGAAATTAGATGACATGCATTAAAGACCAGTCATAATTCCTACAAGCTACCAGGTGATCCAAATATTAGTCTGCCATTTTTATTTGTAAAATAGATATCTTGAAAGTTGTTCTGATGGTTAAATGAAAGTTTGAATTGTAACTCAGAGGAAAAATTTTCTTCCCTGTTTGTTTATGGCTAAAACGAGGTTAACCTATCACAAAATGTGTTTAATTATATTTTAGTTTGCATAAATGTGTTTATATCTACTTATTCTTCTCATTGACCTCCATTATAAAACCAGAGCTGTATTTTCATGCCTGTCATGGATGTTTAGGGGAGAGGGAGGGTGTTAAGACATTCTCTGTAAGTTGAAAACCTCTAGAAAAAGATACAAAAATATCATTTATTACTTACCAGAATCATATTAGCTCAGTTTTGAGAAGTGGCATAACCAAAGATTTCAAAAGTTATTTTGGTCTGTGTTAAATTTCCTAAACCATGTAAAAAACAAACAAACAAATGAACAACAACGAAAAAACCTTAAGCCAACTGCAGGTTTAATCCTCATTCAATGACTGAACATATAAATAAAAACAGTATTTAAAGTATTGACAACTAGATGATTCTAACAGTGTGTATTTAATGTGCTGGAGAGTGACAAAGAGGGTGAAATAAATAGATTGGGCTTGGTGGTGCGCACCTGTTGTTCCAGATAAGCAAGAGGCTGAAGCAGAAGGATAGCTGGAACCCAGGATTTTGAGACTGCAGTGAGCCACGATGGCACCATTGCACTGTAGCCAGGGTGACAGAGTGAGACCCCTATCTCTAAAAATAAATAAATAAATAAAAGAAAATACTAATGATGCAATATGTATATTATACATATAATACATGTGTATACATATTCATTGCACTTTCACATAGATGATATATCATCTTCAATGACACTTAAACTTTTATTTTATTTGCTAAAATTCTAAAAATAATATATTCATTATATAATATATTATTTGCTTTCATTTTGCATTATTGACCAGCTTTTATATTTGAGCAAGAAACATTTAGGAGCAAATCTCAGATTGCCTTTCTGTGATTAATGTTTTAAACTACTTGATTTGTGAAATATTCTTTCTGTCCTTTTTTTTTTTTTGAGACGGAGTTTCGCTCTGTCACCCAGGCTGGAGTGCAGTGGCTGGATCTCAGCTCACTGCAAGCTCTGCCTCCCGGGTTCACACCATTCTCCTGCCTCAGCCTCCCGAGTAACTGGGACTACAGGCGCCCGCCACCTCACCCCGCTAGTTTTTTTGTATTTTTTAGGAGAGACGGGGTTTCACTGTGTTAACCAGGATGGTCTCGATCTCCTGACCTTCTGATCCGCCCGTCTCGGCCTCCCAAAGTGCTGGGATTACAGGCTTGAGCCACCGCGCCCGGCCCTGAAATATTCTTTCTTTCAAAGTATTTCTTAATTATATATTATTTGCTTTTGATTTGATATTGATTGCCATTGTTTTAAATGCAACAGAAAAGATCCTCAACGAAATGAAATATTGGTCTATTTATCATGAATTATACAATTTTTAATGAGATATTTGTCTCTTACTAGCAGCAGTCATCATTTGGATATATTTTATATCGATTTGTTTTGTTGTAAATTTACCAGCCCTCATTATGCATCCTGCTGGTCAGTCTCCCACATCACACCCAGACAAAGCCTAATCTCTGATAACTGATGTGGTTTGTATATTTGTACCTGCACAAATCTCTCGTTGAACTGTAATCCCCGTTGTTGGAAGTGCGGCCTGGTGGGAGATGACTGGATCGGGGGTTAGATTTCTCATGGATGGTTTAGCACCATCCACTTGGTGCTATTCTCATGATAGTGGGTGCGTTCTCATGAGATCTGATTACTTAAAAGTGTGTGGCCTCTCTCTCTCTATTAGAATTAGACTCTAGGATTGGCAGTTAAACAGGAAGGAGTTGAAAGAGATTAAGTGTCTTTGATTGTATGACGAAGGGGCTTCTAGGATGACAAATCAAAGGAGCAAGCATTGCCCTCCAGAGTGCAATTTGTTCTTTACTGATCTGCCGAAATAGAAAAACAAGCTTTTTATCTTAATATTTTTCATCTTCTTTGGTGATCTGGAAACTTTTGGAGAAATCAGGAGAAAAGTAATTGAACCAATCCTATAGTTCAAATGCTTAATAGGATTCAAGATAGTTTAAATTGGTTCTCCTCAAAATGTGATCCTCAGACCAGCAGCTAAAGTCATTGTTTGGAAACTTGTCAGGAATGAAAAACATCAAGCCCCATTCCAGGCCTGTTGAATCAACATATTTGGAGTTAGAGCCCACAAATGTTTATTTTAACAAAATTTCCAGGTGAATTCTTTCTTTAGCTAGTAGCGTCAGCCTTACCTGATGCTGAAAAGTAAATTTTTTAGAAATGCCAATTTCCCAAACCCACTAAAGACAGGACACATCAGAAAGTCTGAGGTGAGATTAGCAAACTGTATTTTAACAAGCCCTCCAGGTAACTCAGGTAAAGTTAGAGAACCACTGGTATAGAATATTTTACCTTCTTTAGTGTATAGTAGAATCACGAGAGACAATTACAAATATCTGGGTCCTTTTCCCAGAGATTCTGAGTTATTACTTTTAGGGCCATGGCCAGAAAATCTGTATTTTAATTAGCATTCAGGAGATTCTGATATAGGTTGTTCTTGAACCAATTTGAGACATGCAGATATGTGCTGTAGATATAGCCTGCTTTATCAGTCTTAAAGAACAGACTACACTTCTCCAGGAAGAGAAAAAGTTTGCTTACTTAGGTAATGTTTAGTTTTTAGGAGTTTTCAGGTGTCTGGATTAGATTAATTATCCCACATTCTTCTCATTTTCCCAGATTCAATACTTGCAGCCCAGAAGAGAGAACCCCCTGCTGGTGCATTAGTATTCTGGATGCTGGGAATAATGCTATAGATATAGTTTTTAACCTCATTCGTGACACCAGGAATACAGTAATAGCATTATGAGTATACTAGTTTCAGTGCCTCTGGGAAAAAATACAATTTCTGCCTCATCAAGTTTTATTGATAAAACACAGATGTAGTTATATTATTCATATGACTTTCTGAATTTGCTTTTTGTCTTTTCTAACTTTTTTAACATAATCTTTATGTTCCTATGGGATAAGTAATCATTTGAGATACATTTAAATGAACGAAGATTGAATTTGAAAAATTCATTTTCAGCATGTGATGGAAAAACAGAAAATAACAACAATAAAAAATACTCTGTGGTTCTTTCTGACAGTTAGTTGAAGAAGACTCATTTACCTTTTTCTACAGTGGTAGAAGGTGGGTCACACATAACATTATCCCATGCTACCCGTATAGGCAAGGCTTTAAAATTCAGTCCCTACAAGATATCTTCAATAGCATCCTCAGGAGCTCTAATCATACTGATAGAACAGGAGTGCCTGTCAATAATTAAAGAATTTTGAACTACTAAAAATTCAAAAAAAAATTATATAGATACAAGTTGATTTTTTTGCACGTGGGAAATATAACTCCAATGCAAATATAGTATACCTTTTCTTAATGGAGCAATTCCATATCAAAACTGAGTTTTCTTTAAGAGGATCTACTTTTAAATACAAACATGAAAGATAAATCGAGTGCTGATATACACGATACGAATTAACTGCATTTTCACTAACTATATGATTTTTAAGTTCAAGGATGTATTTCTGTGCGTTGGCTCTCCAACTTCTCTTTGGTCACTGTTATTGAGAAAGAAAACTACATGTCAGAAAGGCTATAGCTGAGTGGTTAGACTGGATTCAATTAATTCATTGTAAATAGTAATTGAATGCCTATTTGTGGCAGGTATCTTTCTTGTTCATGGCAACACAATGTTACATGATTTCTGTCCACAGTGAGTGTCATGCGCGTCCATGTGAAGAGACCACCAAACAGGCTTTGTGTGAGCAATAAAGCTTTTAATCACCTGGGTGCAGGTGGGCTGAGTCCGAAAAGAGAGTCAGCAAAGGGAGATAAGGGTGACACTGTTTTATAGGATTTGGGTAGGTAAAGGAAAATTACAGTCAAAGGGGGGGTTGTTCTCTGGCGGGCAGGAATGAGGGTCACAAGGTGCTCAGTGGGGGAGCTTTTTGAGCCAGGATGAGCCAGGAAAAGGAATTTCACAAGGTAATGTCATCACTTAAGGCAAGGACCGGCCATTTTCACTTCTTTTGTGGTGGAATGTCATCAGTTAAGGCAAGGACCGGCCATTTTCACTTCTTTTGTGGTGGAATGTCATCAGTTAAGGCAGGGGCAGGGCATTTGCACTTCTTTTGTGATTCTTCAGTTACTTCAGGCCATCTGGGCCTATATGTGCAAGTCACAGAGGATGCGATGGCTTGGCTTGGGCTCAGAGGCCTGACGTTGAGTTCATAGCTGGACTTGATTATTGTACTTTGAGATCTTTAACTCCTTTATTTTCCAATCCAATATAATTATCTGGCAGTAACTTACGTGCATTTTGCATATCCATACAATCTTTATGAGGTCAGATGTTTTTGACAGCATCTAAATTCACTTTTCCAAGGAAATCATTAGTCATGGCTCCTTGAAACTGGTGGAGTCTTTAGAAATGATCTATTTAATATCCACCACTTCACATAAGTAATCATTTTACAGAATTCCAGAGAAATTCTCATTCACCCAAATAGCAGACCATTTTCCAAAATAGGACAAATCAAGTATATTTATTTCTAATTCAATGGATTTTCTACTTTATAGAACATTATTTAAATAAAACCTTTATGGATACCTTTTCTCAAATCATATTGCCATGAGTCACGTGTGACCTGTTTCTTATTACTAGGTTTCACTCACGTCCCTGTGAAGAGACCACCAAACAGGCTTTGTGTGAGCAACAAGGCAATAAGGCTGTTTATTTCACCTGGGTGCAGGTGGGCTGAGTCCGAAAAGAGAGTCAGTGAAGGGAGATAGGGGTGGGGCCGTTTTATAGGATTTGGGTAGGTAATAGAAAATTACAGTCAAAAGGGGTTGTTCTCTGGCTGGCAGGGGTGGGGGTCACAAGGTGCTCAGTGGCAGAGCTTTAGAGCCAGGATGAGCCAGGAGAAGGAATTTCACAAGGTGATGTCATCAGTTAAGGCAGGGACAGGCCATTTTCACTTCTTTTGTGGTGGAATGTCATCAGTTCAGGCAGGAACAGGCCATTTAAATTTCACTTCTTTTGTGATTCTTCAGTTACTTCAGGCCATCTGGATGTACACATGCAGGTCACAGGTGATATGGTGGCTTAGCTTGGGTTCAGAGGCCTGACACTAGGTATTTACTAAATTTACTGTTTATTAGTTAAATATACAATTTATGTTTGCAAAAAATGATGTCAATATCAACTAAATTCAAATTATTTCAAAGAGTTGAATGTCCATATATGTGAGGCTCTGAGCTTGTATTCTCTAAAATTTTTATGCATCTGCTTCTCTATTTTTATAATTTTTTATTTTTTGAGACAGAGTCTCACTGTCACCCAGGTGAGAGTGCAACGGTGTGATCTCAGCTCACTGCAACCTCTGCCTCTCAGGGTCAAGCGATTCTCCTGTCTCAGCCTCCCGAGTATTTAGGATTACAGGTGTGTGCCACCACGCCTAGCTAATATTTTGTATTTGTAGTAGAGATGGGGTTTTGCCATGTTGGCCAGGCTGGTCTTGGACTCCTGACCTCAAGTGATCTCCCACCTCAGCCTTCCAAAGTGCTGGGATTACAGGCCTGAGCCATCGCTCCTGGCCTACTTCTCTATTTTTGTACCTATGTTATAGTGACCCAATTATTGTGTTATCATAAATACTCTAAATATCATCAGGCCTTTTTATTTAGTAGATCTTAATATTCAGTAGTTTAAGTTCTCCTTATTTGCTTTATTCTTGGCCTTTGTGTTTCTTTGTGCATTGTAGAACCACTGATTCAAAAAATCTGTTTAGATTTGATTGAGATTTGATGGTAATTGCGATTTTTAGACTACCGAATTTTAGGAAAGACATATTGTGTGTCTCAAATTATTATTTTCTTTTATTGTGATAAAAACATATGTAACATAAAATTTACCATTTTCTTTATTTTTAAGTATATGGTTTAATGGTATTAAGTGTACTTACATTATTATGCAACTATTACCATTATCCACACATTTATTTAGTTTTTAAAAAAGACTTTTCTCAATACTGTTGTATTTGTTGCTACTTCGACGTCTTGCTTGCTTTTGTTAGATATATTCTGAGATAGTTAATATTTTGAATGCTATAGTAAATTCTATTTTAAAAATTTATTTTCCAATTGTTTGTTTTTGGTTGACCTTGTATCTATCAACCTTGTTGAGCTGACTTTTAATCATTAACTATGGGTTCTTTTGAATGTTTTTATGTACATAATCATGTTCTTACCTGAAAAAAATAAAAGCTTTAGTATGTGAACTCCATTTTTAAAATTTCTGTAATTTTACTAGCATTTAAGTAGATACAAATGAATAAAGAAAGGATAATACCAAGTTTTGACAAGAAAGTATAGAACTGGAATAACTCATAAAATGATAGTTAGAATTTAAATGGGGATATTAATATTGGAAAGCTGGCAATTGGTAATAAAGTTGGACATAAGTGTATATCCACACAACCAAGCAAGAAGTGTACTTCTAGCAATATTTCCAACAAAAATGCACATATATAATCCCTAAAATAAACACATAAAATTTTTGTATGTAAGAAAAAGGCACACATAAGCAAGATTCATTAAAGCTCAAAACTAACAATACATAAACAGTTGGATAGATAAATCAATTAAGGTATATTTAAACAATCTAATGAGAATAATTGAACTATACACAAGAACAATAATGCATTTCATAGTCTTAATGATGTT
>NW_012104698.1:5138607-5140578 GCF_000951045.1 Mandrillus leucophaeus | reverse complement strand
GCCTAGCACTCTGAGACAGTCTGTTGGCCAGGCTGGAGTGCGGTGGTGTGATCTTGGCTCACTGCAACCTCTGCCTCCCAGATTCAAGCGATTCTCCTGCCTCAGCCACCCTAAGAGCTGGGATTACAGGCGCCCACCACCACGCCCCGCTGATTTTTGTATTTTTAGCAGAAATGCAGTTCCGCCATGTTGGCCAGACTGGTCTCTCTGACCTCAAGCAGTCCGCCTGGCTGGGCCTCCCAAAGTGCAGGGGTTACGGGGGTGAGCCACAGTGCCTGGCCCACCCAGCATAAATTTTTATGCTGAAACATCATGATCTCTTCTCTCTCTTCTGTCTTTCCTCTTTGGGGCATAATTTACAGGAACTCTCGTGATTAAGAGTTGACATGTTTGTTTGGGCATAGAGCAGGGAAGGTTATTAGCTATCATCTTTTCTACACTCTTATTAAAATATTGGGGAAAATAATGTCAAAATTGGTGAAGTGAATTGATCTAAGTCAGACAGCTCAAAGCAGCAATACCAAAACCAGATTTTACTTTCCTGGACGTCAGCAATCCTCACATAACATTAAACTATCTTCCATCTCCCAAGGAGAAAAAAAATAATCTAAAGCAGTGTCTGGTACTTAAAAAGCATTAACAATTATTTTCATCATCATCATCATTGCCATTATTTTTACTGTAAGAAGTCTATTGTAAATGTTTTACTTAAGTCGTCTCATAGACCATTTAAATACCTACGAGGTAGTCATTATGATTCCTATGTTACAGATGGGGAAGCAGAGTCAAAGGTAGGTCATAGAACTTAAGTAAATTAATAAATTCATTCAGTTAGCAAGCAGCCAAGTTGGAAATTGAACCCAAGCGGGATGGAATGTTAAGTAAAATAAATTTCGGTTGCTATGTATAACATAATCTTAAGGATATAAAGCTGCATAGAGCAAAGGCACTGAGAGTAAATAACTTCAGAATATTAATAATTGAATTTGCATTGTGGGATTATGAGTGTATATGTTTGAATTACTCCTAGTATTCTCTGTATTGCCAATTGTATTTAATGAGCCTGTGTTAATTCCATTATAATAAGAAAATTTATTTTTAGTGACGTATATGCAAAATGAAAATCTCATCTGCAATACAACCTAGGAAAGGCGTCCTAGTTATAGCTATCCTGAGGCTGTTTACCGTAGAAAACATGTTAAAATATGAGCCTGCCACATGCACATTATTGAAGAGAAAGCTGGTCAGTTTTCAGGGGGAAAAAAAGAATTGTGTGGCAGGAAGAAAAAAGGAAAAACGTGTCAGAATCATTTGTACACTCCTACTGATCATTAGGGAAAAAGAGGGGAGTAAAGAAACAGGTAATAATGTTTTATAAAACTTGGAATCAAATACCTACTCTCTATACCAAACAGTGTCCTTCATCCCCAGATAAATTATAGACCTTGAATACCCCCGGCTAGAAATATCCATGATAATTCAGCACTGAAACTTTCAAAGGAGAACTAAATCAAAAACTTAAATTGAGTAAAATCTGCTAAGGACATCTGGTTCCTAAAAGCCGGGATTTTATAATCAGAATATTCATGGGCAATGTCAGAGTCCAATGCAGGTGCTTCTGCCAAGGAGGATGCCGCTGTGTACAGGAAGTGTACAGGGATCTACATACACACAGACACACTTTTAGACATTTCATTTGCATGACTGCTTTTTTTAGTATTCAGAATTAGAGTTTGCTTTATCAGATTTGAGTCCTTGTTCTAAGTGTAAATCTCCTGGGGTCAGTTTCCCTTTTTCTTTGCCCACGAGGCTTATTTCGTTCATTGACCATTAACTCAAAAAGTACTTATTGTGTATTTGCTGTGTATGAAGCAGAGAAAAAGAAAAAAGATGTTAAGCATGAGAAACACTGCACAGCAGACAAATAATGACAAGTACTTATAGCCAGGGTGGTCTTCTGATGGAAAACAG
>NW_012104698.1:5130367-5132617 GCF_000951045.1 Mandrillus leucophaeus | reverse complement strand
ATTTTTATGCATCTGCTTCTCTATTTTTATAATTTTTTATTTTTTGAGACAGAGTCTCACTGTCACCCAGGTGAGAGTGCAACGGTGTGATCTCAGCTCACTGCAGCCTCTGCCTCTCAGGGTCAAGCGATTCTCCTGTCTCAGCCTCCCGAGTATTTAGGATTACAGGTGTGTGCCACCACGCCTAGCTAATATTTTGTATTTGTAGTAGAGATGGGGTTTTGCCATGTTGGCCAGGCTGGTCTTGGACTCCTGACCTCAAGTGATCTCCCACCTCAGCCTTCCAAAGTGCTGGGATTACAGGCCTGAGCCATTGCTCCTGGCCTACTTCTCTATTTTTGTACCTATGTTATAGTGACCCAATTATTGTGTTATCATAAATACTCTAAATATCATCAGGCCTTTTTATTTAGTAGATCTTAATATTCAGTAGTTTAAGTTCTCCTTATTTGCTTTATTCTTGGCCTTTGTGTTTCTTTGTGCATTGTAGAACCACTGATTCAAAAAATCTGTTTAGATTTGATTGAGATTTGATGGTAATTGCGATTTTTAGACTACCGAATTTTAGGAAAGACATATTGTGTGTCTCAAATTATTATTTTCTTTTATTGTGATAAAAACATATGTAACATAAAATTTACCATTTTCTTTATTTTTAAGTATATGGTTTAATGGTATTAAGTGTACTTACATTATTATGCAACTATTACCATTATCCACACATTTATTTAGTTTTTAAAAAAGACTTTTCTCAATACTGTTGTATTTGTTGCTACTTCGACGTCTTGCTTGCTTTTGTTAGATATATTCTGAGATAGTTAATATTTTGAATGCTATAGTAAATTCTATTTTAAAAATTTATTTTCCAATTGTTTGTTTTTGGTTGACCTTGTATCTATCAACCTTGTTGAGCTGACTTTTAATCATTAACTATGGGTTCTTTTGAATGTTTTTATGTACATAATCATGTTCTTACCTGAAAAAAATAAAAGCTTTATTATGTGAACTCCATTTTTAAAATTTCTTTAATTTTACTAGCATTTAAGTAGATACAAATGAATAAAGAAAGGATAATACCAAGTTTTGACAAGAAAGTATAGAACTGGAATAACTCATAAAATGGTAGTTAGAATTTAAATGGGGATATTAATATTGGAAAGCTGGCAAGTGGTAATAAAGTTGGACATAAGTGTATATCCACACAACCAAGCAAGAAGTGTACTTCTAGCAATATTTCCAACAAAAATGTGCATATATAATCCCTAAAATAAACACATAAAATTTTTGTATGTAAGAAAAAGGCACACATAAGCAAGATTCATTAAAGCTCAAAACTAACAATACATAAACAGTTGGATAGATAAATCAATTAAGGTATATTTAAACAATCTAATGAGAATAATTGAACTATACACAAGAACAATAATGCATTTCATAGTCTTAATGATGTTAAGCCAAATAAGCCACACACACAGGAACATACACAAAAATGTGTTGTGTAGTTTCATATATATTTAAAAAAAAAAACAGGAAGAAATAATCTGTGTGTTTTAGTTGCAATAGTCTTGGGAGACTAATGACAGTGATGGACATTTGGGTGGGAGGTGGATTCTGCAGCTCTGGCAATGTCCCTTTTTAAATTCAGTTGCTTACATGAATGCATTTATCTTGCAAAATTATTTTGAAGGATATACTTTGTGCCTCCTTCTATATGCTTGATATATTTTAGTGATATATTAGGGGAAAAGAGAGACAATGGGTACTGAATAATTTGATTTGTGTTTTATTTATGTTGGGAACAAATAAACCCAACTTCATAAAGTAAACTGGGCTGCGCTAGTAAGAACTAGTAGCATAGTCTAGATCGCAAGAACCAGTATTTTACAACTTTTAGAAGAGTTTACACAGGAAACGAGGCACGGGAGACGCCCATTTTCCAAGTCACAGGATCCAAGGAGTTTGCTGTTGGACATTACGCCAGTAATGTAGATGGAAGTTTCTGGAATTTCTTCAAACAACGTGATAAGAGTCATCAAAAGAAGTAAAAGACTTGCAATGCACAAAAACTCAGATAAACTCTTCCTTATAATGAGAAAAAAAAACACAAAACATTTTTCTTGTGAGCTTCACTGCCGGCTGCTGAAACACTTTCCAGGAGACCTCTGAAATCTGGATTCATGAAGGACACCACAGGAGTGCATGAGTCCTGCTGTGATGAGCTTTACATCCTTCTCATTCACTTGTTCATCT
>NW_012104698.1:5121326-5128227 GCF_000951045.1 Mandrillus leucophaeus | reverse complement strand
TATGTATAACATAATCTTAAGGATATAAAGCTGCATAGAGCAAAGGCACTGAGAGTAAATAACTTCAGAATATTAATAATTGAATTTGCATTGTGGGGTTATGAGTGTATATGTTTGAATTACTCCTAGTATTCTCTGTATTGCCAATTGTATTTAATGAGCCTGTGTTAATTCCATTATAATAAAAAAATTTATTTTTAGTGACGTATATGCAAAATGAAAATCTCATCTGCAATACAACCTAGGAAAGGCGTCCTAGTTATAGCTATCCTGAGGCTGTTTACCGTAGAAAACATGTTAAAATATGAGCCTGCCACATGCACATTATTGAAGAGAAAGCTGGTCAGTTTTCAGGGGGAAAAAAAGAATTGTGTGGCAGGAAGAAAAAAGGAAAAACGTGTCAGAATCATTTGTACACTCCTACTGATCATTAGGGAAAAAGAGGGGAGTAAAGAAACAGGTAATAATGTTTTATAAAACTTGGAATCAAATACCTACTCTCTATACCAAACAGTGTCCTTCATCCCCAGATAAATTATAGACCTTGAATACCCCCGGCTAGAAATATCCATGATAATTCAGCACTGAAACTTTCAAAGGAGAACTAAATCAAAAACTTAAATTGAGTAAAATCTGCTAAGGACATCTGGTTCCTAAAAGCCGGGATTTTATAATCAGAATATTCATGGGCAATGTCAGAGTCCAATGCAGGTGCTTCTGCCAAGGAGGATGCCGCTGTGTACAGGAAGTGTACAGGGATCTACATACACACAGACACACTTTTAGACATTTCATTTGCATGACTGCTTTTTTTAGTATTCAGAATTAGAGTTTGCTTTATCAGATTTGAGTCCTTGTTCTAAGTGTAAATCTCCTGGGGTCAGTTTCCCTTTTTCTTTGCCCACGAGGCTTATTTCGTTCATTGACCATTAACTCAAAAAGTACTTATTGTGTATTTGCTGTGTATGAAGCAGAGAAAAAGAAAAAAGATGTTAAGCATGAGAAACACTGCACAGCAGACAAATAATGACAAGTACTTATAGCCAGGGTGGTCTTCTGATGGAAAACAGTGGAGAGAACAAATGAGAACATAGAGCAGACCACGTAACCTGGCCTTTGGACAGGTGTATGAATATTATCCAGGAGGGTGTCCAGGCAGTTGCCTTGGGAGAAGTCATCTGAATTGAGTGTTGGAGGGCTAAAAGTCGGCAGCTGAGTGGGGGTAGGGGCGACGGGGCAAGGCTTACCAGACAGAAGGAGCAGCACGTCTTTTTAAACAATAGAGTTCCAAAGTGAAAGGGACAGGATTCCTGATGTTTGCTGAAGTGTTATAACCCATTGGAACACGCTATTTTCCATCCTGGGGAAAAGAAAGCATCGGGGCAAGATTTACAATTGGAGCTGTCAGTTTATCAGGCTGGAGCAGGTGTCAGGAGCAGCAAGAAATCAAGTCCAGAAGGAATAAAATCAGAAATAGAGAGATGAGTAAAAGTGGAAAGTAATGGCCATGGCAAAAGGCCACTTGAGATTGCACAACAAAACTCCAGCATGAAAATGAAATCCAGACCTTGCACTGGAGGAAGCGTTGTAAAAAACTCACCAGCAATTAAAGACCTCTGCACGTTAGGCACTGCTTCAGTATTGATATAAAAATAGCAATTGCTTTCCACAAGCAGACAGCAATCTCTGGTACTGTTATGTGTAAAAGCTACACATCCTAGTAAATAATCTTTAATATAGTAATAACAACCATGTATGGTTTATCTTATACATAATCATGGCAAGGCTAAGGGATCAAAATCTTTTTGGAATTCTAGTTGGGGAAAATAATAATGAGATTTTTATCTAAGTCATATTCAATCTAGAGTTGGTTTGAGCTTCTTCCATCACTTGAACGTTCATCAGTCTACAATACGGAAACTCCTCTCTATTTTTAGCACTCTATGTTCTCTAAAAGGCCTTTATGAAAAAAATTACTTTAATATGTTCACCACTGTATTTTAATATGAAATATGAAGCATATCAGTAGGTTCACTAACTAATTAGTGAAATAGTTGAAAATGTTTTTCTTATTATAAAAGTAACACATGTCCATTGTAGAAAATACAAAATGCATATACAAATTAATATCAACCATAATCTCTTTTTTTTTTTTCTGAGATGGAGCCTCGCTCTGTCACCCAGGCTGGAGTGCAGTAGCTCGATATCGGCTCTGCAACCTCTGCCTCCTGGGTTCAAGTGATTCTTCTGCCTCAGCCTCCAGAGTGGGCTGGGACTACGGGCATACCACACCCGACTAATTTTTTTTTTTTTTTTTGTATGTTTGGTAGAGATGGGGTTTCGCCATGTTGGCCAGGCTGGTCTCAAATTCCTGACCTCAGGTAATCTGCCGACCTCGGCTTCCCAAAGTGCTGGGATTACAGGCATGAACCACCACACCCAGCCAATCATAATCCTTTGAACTAACCAATTATGATCACCGTCAACATTATAGAATGTGTCCATGTAGTATTTTTTCTATACAATCAAAATGGCGTATGGAGTATAATTGAACTGCACAATATTTTTATGTAACTTTTTTTACTTATATAAACACTTCTCCAAGTCATTAAAAATAATAATTACAAATATGAATTTAAATGCTTGCATAATGATTTGTGATCTCACTATAAATTACTTAATGATTCTCCAAATATAATGTATATATTGTAGTGGAAGAAAGGATACAACCAAATGCATTTATGAAGGAAATTTTCAAATTTAAATCTGTATGGTTCTCTGATATTTGTCTTAGAATAATTCTTAGATATAAAATTATTGTGTTAAAGGTTATCAATATTTTAAACTGGAAAATAATCAGAATTTGCCCAAACCACATGACCTACTGACTTTATTATTATACAAGCCAGAGGGAAAATTTTTCCAAAACTTTGAAATATAAAAGGAATGGACCAAATAAACTTAACTAAATTAATTACTTATATTTGGAAGAAGATCTGAGGAGTCAGTAAGTTCCAATATTTCTTATCTTAAAATTTAGAGGAGACATGAAGTAAAAGGTCATTTGAAATATCTTGCATATTTGTTAAGGTGTATTTTTGAGTTATGTTTAAAATTTTTAATTCCTTAAAATGGAGCTAGAATTTAACGGGGTTCACCTTTCTGTAATCACTGAATTTTAGTTCTTGTGACCTTTTGCAAGAATGGATGGACCTATCAGTGGTCAAGCTGTTTGATGTGCAGAGCTTTACAGACTTAATGGAAGACCCGTTTTAAGTATTTGTGATCTCTGAGACTTCTCTGCGAGTATCCATGTCATTAGTGCCAAATATTTTAGAGCCATACACATTGGTCAGTGTGTTTATTTTGTAAGTTATAGGCTTTAGCATGTAAGAAGGTTAAACAGTTAAAGCAAATTTATTAATTTAATAAATTTATTTTATAAAATTAAAGGTGAGAGAAAGCACCAATTAATTGAGTTCCAATTACTGTGCTTCAGATTTTACATGCAGTTTTATTTAGTCTCCCCAACAATAAGACTTTTTTTTTCTTGTTTTCTTCATTTATAAAGGAATAAACTAAGGTTTAATGTGTTGTTATTAGCAAAAGATTTGTGAATAAAATGTTTATGTTCAGTCAAACAGGCATTCATGAAATAGCCAAAATGTATTAATACAAGGCATTATGTTAAATGCTGTAGGTAAATAATGAGTCTGTATAAGGCTCAAAATCTTCTTCTGGAGACAGAAATACAAAGACTTATTTTCAAGTGCAGACACAAATGGCTCCACAGGAAGCCAAGAAATGCTTTCTGTAGACTATGATGGAAGATTTAAATATTTATACGTTAGTAGAATTTAACCAGATGAAAGCCTCTGCATATATGATTCACCATATGACTTGGAGGAAGTTCTTCACTCTTCAAAAATTTATTTAGAAATTTCTAATTGATAAATAAAGATTGCACATATTCAAAGTGTAGAACATGATGATTTGGTGTATGTATACAATAGAGGGTATAATTGAGCATGTATTTAGAACCCAATCTGTGTTCAGCATTGTATAGATACTTCACATGCCATAGTGTGTTTATATCTGACAAAGTCCCTTGATGGTAAAAACCATTTGCCCCATTTTACAGATGCAGAAATGGTGCCTTGAGGAAGTTCAATGATTTATGCTTCGCTTAGCTTTGTCTTGAATTCAAAATAGATCTACTGAATTCTGAAGCCCAGGCACTTAACATTGCAGGAAACTGCCTGAACCACATAAAATATATAACAATTGAATTGTTACTAGAAATATTAGTAGGCTACTCAAAGATTCTGTGTGTGACACAAACCAAAAGCTATTCAGTATCTGGTCACCACAGTGGCTGACCTATTGCTTGTGCCTATTGAATGGTCACTGTGAGAATGAAAATCAGAAGTTGCTGTGGCGGGAAGTGTGGTGAGTGGGGTTGGGGACCATGGGTGTTGAAGAATGGGGCATCAGGAATATGCTAGGGGAAGATTCCTTACAAGACTGTCACTTCATAAGTAGAATGTGTAGGGTTTCACTAGTGAACTTGATTGGTGTTTTAGAACTACCAATCAGAATCTGTAGGGGACACACTCATTGTTATTTTTGAACTTACTTAAACTTTCATTTTATCAAGATAGTAATGTTCCCAGGTTAAAATGCCTTCTCTCTTTAATGTAGCTGGGAGCCACTTTTTTCCCTCACTTCCTGCACTGAAAATGAGCAGGGTTCCTGAGGGGATGTCAGACAACGAGGGAGCACTGGAAAGAAAGATACATGCCAAGGATGTAAAGAAAATAGAAGGAACATAGCTCTTGTTGACATCATTGCAGCACCATACCGGCTCTAGACTTTCCACTCTAGGATTTTGTGTCACACACAGTAAATACATTCCTTACTTATTTAAGGGACGGTAGTAGGGTTTTGTGTTTACTTGCTGCCAAATGGAATCCTAACTGAGCCAGACTCAAATCAATGAAGGCCAAGGGGTTAGAGATAGGCAGCTGTTCAACTTGTTCAGACAAAATAGAGTCAAGATTGATGGCGAGAGGAGTAAATGGGCTAAGCTAGGTATTGTGTAAATTATGAATGCTCCTCCAAAGTCTGTTTCAATAGTGGATTTGGTAGGAGTTTAGGATATCATATCAGAACAGAGGCAAGCATGAGAATCGTAATTCAGGGAGACAACTATCAGCTTTATGCTGAGAAATAGAGGAAGAGGCAAAACAAAGTTGAAGGAACAGGCCAATACAATAGGTTAGTAATAAAGCAACTTTAGGATATAGGCAGCAGTAACAGCCTCAAAACTCAGGTAGAAGGACTTTCTGCTCCAAGCTTCTGCAGCCACTGAAATGAGTAAGACCTTCAAACTCCAAATTCTCTCTCTTTTTTTTCCCCTCAAGATTCAACGTCCTAAAAAAAAAAAACCTTATTCAAAGTGCTGAACATGGACATATGCCCCCACCCTGGATGCCGTTTCAGTGAGAGCATGACATCTTGAGATTTTTAAATGGAACATTGAAAATACCTCCCACCAAAATTAGATCCAATATAGTGGCTCCCCAAAGGGAAACTGGGGTAGTATTAGAAAAAGAAAATTAGATTCTGAAAGGACAATGAAACAACAGATGTCCACGCAGTCCCCTGGCCCTGCCTCTGCAAGTTTGACCCTTTAATTGTTAATAAAGCCCTATTGTTTTAGATGAAAAAGTCTGAATTCTTGTCCCACTTCCTGGGATGATATTGTGAGGGCCATAGGTCTGACAGAGGGGATGAAAAAGAAAGAATTAGTATTCTAGACTTATGACTGAGGAACTTGGCTCCCAGACTTAAATTCTGTTACAAATAATCCCCATGCATCCATGCATGCTGACAGATATGGCATAACACTTTAATCGCCATTGGCTATGGGCCTAATAAAATCAAATTCTGCTGGGCTCCATTTTTACAGGCAATATCAAGCCCTGTGAACTTTAATGCCCCCTGTCTATTTAGATAGTCATGGCTCAGAGCTGGTATTAAAAGTAGCTAGAAATACTTGTTCTGAAGTGTTGAAATATATTGCAAATTACACTGGAGTATGGGCTTAGTCCAAACTAATCCTATGTTGCACTGACTTTGCAAAATCAGTTCTGTTTTTCTTGGCAGCTTCATTTCCACTCTTTCTCTTTGTCTTATTCCCCTGAAGTTCCATCTTTATTTTGTTTTGGTGTCAGGAATCAGTATGAAAGAGCTGCTAGGTTTTAGGTATGTTTGTATAGATGTGTGTGATAGGTTTTGCTTCTGGGTGACCAAAAACAAACCTATTTCTCATTCCATTTCCTTTGAAGCCTCATTTTCAGTCCGGCACTATGTATTCCTCAGACACTATCAAATACTTTTCCTTTGTAAAAACAATGAATGTATTATTCTGGGCTGTGCTTTTTTTCTAGGGCTGAAAAGAGAGCTTGAGGTTTTCTTATTTCTCTATACCTTGAAAAGAAAATACTATATCCTAGACACCCAAACTTTTGTGTGAAGTAACATATTAAAAAATGGAAAAATTAATCATAGGAGGTGGATAAAAGCTACATCTGGTGCATGTTCACAGGGCATTGTTTCCAAATTCTTAAGTGGGAAGGGTGATTTCTGAGTGAAATGATAATGTGAAACAAAGGCATCATCTGAAAGACGATAGCGAATTGCTGAAGAAAATTGCAGTCATTTAAACAGGGAAGTGGCTTTTGACCTTTAGGATTTAGCCAAAAGCTTGAATAACCTCACTTCTGTGTCTTTGTGTGCAGAAAACACACTAATCTCAGTTACACTTTAATAAAATTTTATCAAATATTTTGTGTAGAGTTTTACTGGAGCATCTCTTGGACTGCAGACACCCAGCTGT
>NW_012104698.1:5116193-5120891 GCF_000951045.1 Mandrillus leucophaeus | reverse complement strand
GTGATCCGCCCAGCTCGGCCTCCCAAAGTGCTGGGGTTACAGGCATGAGCCACCGTGCCCGCGATTGTGGTTCCTATGCTTTCATGTGGTTAATAATTATCCAAGGAACTTGAAAAATTTAATTTCTTAAAAGATATTTCATATCTTCTGAAGCAGAGTATTTTGTGTTGACACTGGGAATCTGTATTTTTACAGAGCACTCGGATCGATTCTGGAGCAGATTGACCTTGAACTATACTTTGAAAAACACTAATTGGAAAGCAATACTATTTCCTGGCTTCCAATGTGTATGTATTCCAATGACTTCATAATCTACACAGATTTTCAAACTTTTATTCTTTTAATAATCTTTTAAATTGTCCAATTGCTCCATTTCTTCTTAGTCTTATGTTTTTATCTTTTTAAAATTTTAGCCATCAAATACAGCAGCTAATTTTGTGTCAAAGGGTTTTGATGGAGAAGAGGATTTTATTGGTGGCTGTTACAATAAAAATGGCCTTGGACACTCAAGAGTTAATTCTACTGATTGATATCCTGGGTAGTCAGCATGCAATCCCCTCTTCTTCTTTTTTTTTTTTTCCAACCAATCTCAGTGTGTCCAGGAATAATTGGTTGTCCCATCTCATCAGCATCAATGGAGTAAGGAAGAAGGCGTAACACCTATGCTGTGAATTTTTTCCCCTCTCCTCTCTTTGTCTTTCTTTTAGTGATGAGAGCACAAAGATATTTGAGGAAGGATAAATCAGGAGAGAGACTCGAAGAATATGACTAGAAGAGGATGTCTTCTTGTAGCCATTGCCATCATATATGAATAAATCAAATAGATTTTATATCAAAACCTAATCAACAGCCTTGAGAAACAGCCTTTATTTCCCTCACACTAAGTAGTACTGTTATTAAAATTGACACAAGACATATCTATTGTGCAAGGGTTTTACAGAAAATAAATATATTGGGAGATGTCTAGGTATGTTTCTCAATAATGACCATTCACTGACTCCTTTCTAGGAAGACTATGTTTACCAGAATGACTTTAAGATAGTTTTATATTTACTGATTAACACTAGAAATCACTTTTGTTAACCATTTTTTCATAAATGTAATGACTTTACTAGTTTAATTTTCAAATGATAACCTAACCTCATATGTTGAATACTCATAGCGACATAAATTTGCAATTACATGATAGACGAATGTTGAATATTAGACAAATTTTTTGGATTTCAAATTAATTGGGTGGCCTAAAGCAGCGTTGGTGAAATATTTAGGGTGCACTCCCTTGCTGCAACCTGGTTGAGTTTATCCACTTCCTCTGTTCATATCAATGGGTTTAACTAACAGATCTATATTTAACAATATGCTAGGTATAAATATGATAAATTAGAGTTGTCCTCTTCCATTACCCCTGGCCTCATGTAAATTTATCTTTGGCTATACATGTGTGTTTAGTTAAAGCCAACAATCTAAAGAACAACCTTGAGCTTCTTTCACTCTGTGACATGTTCTCGATTCCTAAGACATACACAACCCTCATTAAGAGAGAATGGGGCCAGGCACAGTGGCTCATGCGTATAAATTCAGTGCTTTGTGAGGCCAAGGTGGGAGGATCTCTTGAAGCCAGAAGTTTAAAACCAGCCTGGACAACACAGCAAGACCTTCTCTCTTAAAAAAAAAAAAAAAAATTAGCTGGGTGTAATGGCACGTGCTTGTATTTCAGTCCTAGCTACTTAGAAGGCTGAAGTGGGAGGTTTCCTTGAGCCCAGGGGTTCGAGGTTGCAATAAGCTATGATTGCACCACTGAATTCCAGTCTGTGCAACAGAACAAGATGCTGTCTCTTAAAGAAAGAGAGAGAAAGAGAAAGAGCCAGGGCCCCTTGTTCACAGGTGGGAATCACAGCATTGTGGAGCTCCAAACACTGTCTACTTTAGACTTAACTAAAATGTCATATTTTTTGGAATGTTTTTCTGACATTCTTTCCTTTATCCAAGCCAAGGCATCAGATAGAATCAATACCTTCTATTTTTGAGGGCTCATAGAAATCTCTCCAAACATCTATCAGATCATTTATCATTCTAGTTAAAACAGGAACTCTAAGAGATGTTCTGGAACCAAAGGTTATTAAGAAAAGTGTCATGACTCCATAAGCTCATTTACTAGGGGGAACCGATGATTAATTTTATTTCATGTAACAAAGGCTCAGTGAGAATAATTGAAAGAATGAATGAATGAATAAATGAAGTAACCTGCGGAAAGTTCCAAAATCAAAATCAAATAATGCCCATGGTATTTCTTAGTTATGGAAAACGAATGTGTATTTTGTACTTTCCTAGCTATCAAGCAGAGTAGTTAACACTTTCTAAAATATTATCTCACTGAGTCCTTTCAAAAACTATCAAGTGACCTTTGAGAAAACCTCTGAGTCTTGACTCAGAGGTAATACAGCTTTTACATTGTCATAAAGTGGGATTTAAACACAGATTTGCCTTATAATGGATCCTGGGCTCCTAAACAAGACATGAACCCAAATGCAATGTAACATAAGTTTTATCTTGGTTTCCACAATGACAGTTTTTGCAGAGATACGTAAGAAAATCATAGAATGTATAGTTGCACCATTTGTTGCAGTGTGGAAATAAGCTAGGTCTTTTGTTAAGGAGTTCGTTTCCTGCAGATTAACCTCATTCCTCCCTCTTTTAAAAGAAATAACAGAGTATCAGTTAAACAAAGTGTGGTCAATTTTAGAGACGAAATACCTGTCAATGTACATTTTTGCTATCTTCTCATTATTCCTATAAAATGGTATATCAACAAATCTACCTAAAAATACAAAAAGAGATCAAGCCTAAAGGCATTATTTATTTTTAGACTGTAAAACATTATACACACAGACAACATAAATAGGAAACTTTGTAATCTAACCAAGATGTTTAAAAAGTAGCAGTTATCATATCATATCTAATACAAGCCTCTTTAATAATTTGTTTCCTACAGTTTTCTAGAACTGAACAAATCAACATCCATGCCTTAAGATGCACTCTTTTTTGCAATGTGAATCATATAAGATTATGAAAGTGGTTATGAAATTTTATTTTTTGTTCTTAATGAAGTCTTCTTTGCAAGTCAATATCATCTTGGTCCTGGCCACTGCATTTTTATAATAGGCAGCATATCAAGGTGATATTATATTTTAAAATTTCATGTGGTTTGGGATAAAAGCAGAAAGCTTTGGTACTTTGAGGAGTTTGAAAACCAATCATTCTTTCTCTACATAAAAAGTAAAGAAAGAAAAAACAGAATTAAGAAAGCAAGAAAAAAGTTGGTGAGAAGAAAAAAGTAATAATATTGGATTCTTTGACTCATAATCAAAAGCCAAAAATTGGGTTTGGAATTGTATTGGTTATTAAGGTTTTCTGGAGTTTGCACAATGACAGCTTTTTGTGGAGACAGATAAGAAAATCATGAAATATATACAGGTACCATTTGTTGTGGGTACTGAAATACTCTATTGCTATATAAGCAATTACCTCCAAACTTAGGAGCTCAAAACAGCAAATATTTATTATCTTATTTAGTTTCTGGAGCTCTGGAAAGAGATTTTTCTGGATGGTTCCAGCTAAGTGTCTCTCATAAGGTTTTAGGTAAAATGTCTAGGGCTATACAGTAGCTTAAATTGGCAATCTCTGTTGTCAATTTACCTGGGTTAAAATAACAGCTTAATACTTCACTACTTTTGAGAACATAAAATATTTATTTTCTTAAAGCCTTAGAGACAATTATTAATGTCATTTGTAGACTGACAAATTAGCTCATAGAAATATCGTGAGTACTGAATGAGATCATGCATAGAAAGCAGTTAGCTAAATGCCTGATACATAGCAAGCGCTCAGCAAATATTCATTTTTACCATTGATATAATAAAATGTACTCAGAAGCAGATTTAAAAAGTTGTGGGAGCATAGAATTTTCTGTCATTTCAGTACATGTGTACAGAGTATCCATCTTCTACAATATGATGGCAATTGTTCTAGGCACGGTGGATGGAATCATAACTGAGATCCATGTCCTCTTTCATCTCAATGTTTATCTTACTGGAAATATAGGTTCAAACAAAGAGTAGCAGGGAGAATAATTATAAAGATGGGAAGGACATCATGCTCTCCAAATGAATACAAAAGAGAAGAGCGATGTCAGCAAGATGGTGGCAAAGGAGGTCCTAATGCTTAGTACCCAACAAAAATGATCAAACTCCCTGCCAATGGGAATCCCTCTGGAAGAGCTCCAGTGTACAACAGTGAAGCTGCAGCAAACAAATAGAGCACAAAGACTGAGGATGGCCACACAGAAAAATGTAGAAAGCATTTAGCCTGCATCATCTTCTGGGCGACAAGAGGACACACCTCAATTGTGACTTCTTTCTGCAGGGTAAGAGGACAGCAGGAAGACCCCAGAAGCCTTCGCCACGAAAGACCCTTCGCACCATATACAGTGCAAAGTGCAACCCCAAATAGATTAAAGACTTAAGTGTAAGACCTGAATGTGTAAAGTTATTAGAAGAAAATATAGGGGGAAAAAGGTTCTAGACATTAAACTGGGCAATGATTTTTGGATATGATACCAAAAATACAGGCAACAAAAGGAAAAAATAGACAAGTGTGACTACATCTAACTAAAAAGCCTCTGCATAGCGAAAGAAACAA
>NW_012104698.1:5109705-5110988 GCF_000951045.1 Mandrillus leucophaeus | reverse complement strand
AAAGTGAGGAAGTGAAAGAAGTCTAAGGACTGTGGGGTAAGAGAAGTTACCAGGTTGTCACAGGGACTGAAGAAAAGGGCATTTCAAATCAAAACAAATGGCTGCAGGTGTGTATGCACATGCATGGCTGGGTGTGTTCATTTGTGTTTGTGGGTTTGTGTGTGTGAATTAAAGAGGATTTTTGGACGCAATCATGAAATTTTTATGACCAGAGAATAAGGATTGTGCTATAAATATGATGAAAATGGCATGAAATACTGTGCTGGGAAGATGGACAAAGACTGAATCACAATGAGACGACATTACCATGAGACAAAATATATTCCTAGAAATCATCATAACTTCTTCCAAATATGTAGATACTCATCTGGCATGGAGCCATTAATATTCTCTGGCACCAGGATCCTACAGACATACTATGTCTCTACTCTGCGTGGGTTTTATCGTGACTAATGGGAAGCGGGACGATTGGAAGAAATCAGGAAGTCCCACTTCACAATCTGCCTCACTGATAGCATGGGAAGTATCAAGATCCAGAGGCAAACACCGGGCAGCAGGCGAAATAGATTCTTTTCTTTAGGTTGTATCCTAGATTTCCAGTCTTCTATTTGGTCCGCTTTCTACTAAAGAGACATTTTCTCTTTCTGAGGGGCCTCACTCCTGAAAATGCATAAACACAGCAACAGCAATTGGGAACCCTTTCTCCAGAGATTAGCTCAGTGTAAGACTGATAATCCTAACTACTGTCCCACTGGGTGAGAATGTTAACCACGCATTGCTTCTCGGCCTTTTGGCTAAGATCACGTGAGCGTATTAACCAAGTTAAATGTTCTCTTTTGGTGAAACAAGCAAAAGTTACGTTTTAAAAAAGTATATACATACAGACATTTCTTAAAGTACACACACACACACACACACACACACACACACACACATGGCAGAATTTGGCCAGCACCCATGGAGGGAATACGTAGACCAGTGCTAGCCAAAGAGGAATCATCCATCCCACTGTGTGTGTGTGTATGTGTGTGTGTGTGTGTCTGTGTGTGTAAAGTGGCCGGGTACAGTGGCTCACACATGTAATCTCAGCACGTTGGGAGGCCAAGGCAGACTGATCACGAGGTCAAGAGATCGAGACCATCTGGCCAACATGGTGAAGCCCCGTCTCTACTAAAAATACAAAAATTAGCTGGGCTTGGTGGTGCGCACCTCTTTTCCCAGCTACTCGGGATGCTGAGGCAGGAGAATCGGTTGAACCCAGGAGGCAGAGGTTGCAGTGAGCC
>NW_012104698.1:5104286-5105637 GCF_000951045.1 Mandrillus leucophaeus | reverse complement strand
TTTCATCAGGGAAATGTAACTCAAAATGAGATACATTTGAGATATGCAATGAGATATCTCCTCACACCTGTTAGAATGGCTGTTATCAGAAAGTAAAAAGATAACGTGTTGGAAAGGATGTGAAGAAAAGAGAACTTTTGTACACTGTTGATGGAAGTGTAAATTGGTACAGTTATTATGGAAAACAGTACAAAGCTTCCTCAAATATTAAAAATAGAACTACCTTATGATCCAGCAACAACGCTTCTGCATACATACCCCTCCAAGAAATGAAATCAGGACCTCAAAGAGATATCTGCACTACCATGTTCACTTGAGATTCACAATGGTTAAGCTATGGAAGCAACTAAATGGATAAAGAACATGTGAAAAGTAAACATATATACACTGAAGGCTGGGAGCATTTACTCATGCCTGTAATCCCAACATTCTGGGAGGCCAGGGCAGGCAGATCACTTGAGGTCAGGAGTTCCAGACCAGCCTGGCCAACATGGTGAAACCACATCTCTACTAAAATTACAAAAATTAGCTGGGTATGGTGGCGGACGCCTATAATCCCAGCTACTTGGAAAGTTGAGGCATGAGAATTGCTTGAACCCAGGAGGTGGAGGTTACAGTGAGCTGAGATTGTGCCACTGCACTCCATCCTGGGCAACAAGAGCGAAACTCTGTCATATATATGTACACACACACTGAGATATATAATTTTATATATATGAAGTATTTATATATAGATGAGGTATTGAACATATTACTCAGTCTTAAAAAAGGAATGAAATGCTGCCATTTGCAATAACATGGATGGACCTGAAGGAAATTATGTTAAGTAAAATAAGCATGCAGAGGAAGACATATACTGCATGATCTCACTTATATGTGGAATCTAAAACAGTCAAACTCATAGAAGCAGAGATACAATGGTGGTTACCAGGGATAAGGGGAGAGAAAAATGAGGAAATGTTGGTCAAGGGGTGCAAAGTTTCAGTTATGCAAGATTAATAAATTTTAGAGATCTAAAGTAAATATTCACTGTGAATATAGTTAAAAACACTATATTGTGCACTTGAAACTTGCTAAGAGGGTAGAGCTCAATTGTTCTCACCAGACACACAAAAAGAAAATATTAACTAGCTCGGTTATGGTGATTATTTCACAATGTATGTGCTTATCAAGTCATTGGGTTGTACGTCTTAAATATATACAATTTTAAATTTCCAATTATACTACAATAAAGCTGGGGGGATAGGAACACAAAAATATCTAATCTAATCTAGAGGATTTTACGAAAACCTCCCAGAAGAAAGGTTTAAATTGATCATGAAAGATGGAAAGGCAAAATGTTATGGGCAGA
>NW_012104698.1:5091146-5102951 GCF_000951045.1 Mandrillus leucophaeus | reverse complement strand
AAAAAAAAAAAAAAAAAAGGTAACTTTTAAAGCTTGCTTGTTTCCCCAAGAGAATATACACATATACATTGTAATATATCTATTTATATAACCTCTCTAATTTTATAATACAAAAACAAGATAACCACATTTAAGAATATCACCCAGAGTCGTATCATTGGAAAGTGGTGCAATCATATTCAAATCAAGGTCATTGCAATACTACAGCTTGTGATCCTTTGCTACCCTATGCTACTTCTCCCATGGCAAACAACTTTTTGTCCTGAAAAACTCTCAGCATTGCACTACTTACCCATTCCAGTCTTCTCAGGATTACGTTTCTGGCTGTGAAGGACTGCATACAACAAATATTTTAAAAGAGTGACTACTAATATATTAATATGCAATCCTTCCAGAAAATTATTGTGTCTTTACTTTGGAGTTAAATTTGTCAACCAATTTCCAGGAGGATGGCACATGTCTCTGGTATTTGAGACTGGAACACTGGATACTTGTCATTCGTAGCTATTCACACTTTCTTCTCGTGCTCACGGAACGCGTTGAACCAAATTATCACATCAAAATATTCGTAGAAATTCCCCTCAGACGTGCATTTCTCAGCGTCAATATCGTAAAGCCAATATTGCAATTTGGATGCTGGATCTGAGCTTGATTTTAAAAAGCAAAAGTTTTCTTAAGAAAAAAAAAAAAACAACTTTGAGGCATAATTAGGATTAATTGGCCCAGGCATTTTGAATGCCTGGAATGAGTTAGGTTCTGTGTTAAATAATTTGTTTTATCTTATATTTTTTCCTTTATATCCTGAAAAATAGGACTCATTTGTTTTTCTCCTTTTAGAGGTGTGGAAGCTGAGTCTTACATAATACCTTTGTAGATGATATTTTCAGAAATCACATCAATTCACATGATGTTTCTAAATTCCCTGCAATTTCCCCAATCTAAAACATACCCACTATTCACATAACAATGATACAAGAATAAAGAAATTTTAATTTTAATGTCTTACATTGTGTTGTTTTGTTTAATCATCAGCAATCTTACTAGGTACATAGAATTTGCACTCTAATTTTATAGATAAAGAAATCTAGAAACAGTTTAGTTGACATCTTCAATCTTCATATGTCCAGGGCCAGAGACTGCACAATTAAGATACAAATTTATTACAGCATTATCTTCTTGAGATCAGAAGTATTTTCTTCCTTGGTAATCCAGGTCTAGCCTCAGAACTCAGAAATGATTATGAGGCCATCTAATGTTATTCAGGGAAGTGTGTATTTAGCCAAACCAATGAGTAACTTAACTTTTTTTTTCTCTCAGCATCAGCTGAGCTTTTCTGTTAATATAATTCTGTTCAAGTATGTCTTTCTGGACTTGGTACTTAAGGTCAACTCTAACACGCAGCCCACAACAACTCAGGCTCACTAGGGTTTGACTGACTGCTTGGATAGGAATTTTAACCAACCCAGTTGCTCTGACTTGCACAGACTTTATCTAGAGGCCATATTAAAGCTTCTCCCCTTCCCTTTAGCTGAGGACCACACAGAAAAGCATAATGTTCGAGTGGTCAGAGCCCGGGGCTGCTGAACACTGTCCATTTCAGGAAAATATTCTTTCTGGTAGGCCATTGGAGGTTTTCCAAAGATTTAAGGGTTGTGCTTGGACTCTGCTACATTTGCTAAATAGGTCGCCAGACCACCAGAAGGTAGAGGGCAAGTTTAAACTGAGAATAGTTATGGCTGGTTTTCAAAGCCAACTTGAGATTGTTGCTTGGAAGGCTGGAGCCACTCGTTCGTGTTTGATGGAAGTGTGAGGTCGACTCCATGTGATTGTCAGGTAGATGGTGGGAAGGGGAACATTTCCAATATAAGGATGACAAGATATTTCCTTCTGAATCCTTGTGTCTATGAAAATGTCTGACTCACAGTAGGTCTTCAGTAGAAGATGACTTTAACTGGACACTGTGCTAGATACTCCAAAGGGGATATTGGATAGTGAGTTCCAAAGAGTAGGTATCTGGTTATCATTCAGCTTTTGTTACCAATACTTTCTGAATATGGTGAACCTTAACAAATGCTTTGCAAATAAAGTCAAGTGCATGCTTCAAAAACATGATCATAACTGCGCTTGCAAGTTCCCCTGGATTCTGTGACATGTGGGCTGCGTTGGTATTTGACAAATATGTGGGATTCTCTGTTTCATTTGTTAATAACCACAATGACACCTCCGTTTTGTGATCCAAGAAATATCCGTCTACATTAGTTGAATATATATATATATGCTAGAAATACACAAGTTCGTGGATATATTCCAAGGAAACCAAGTTTCCAGACTCCTACTCCTTGCCAGGCATGGCTCAGAGCAACACATCAATCTCTTTTCTGATTACTTGAGGCCATAGGATCCTTCAGGAAGTCCTTTTGTCATGAACACAATTTACATTTAAAAAGTTTAAAAATCATAAAACCTAGGCACTGATTTTGAGGCAGTTGCCTATCACCTAGGTCTTTCCCTAGAAGACAGCATAAGAGCTACCAGTTTAAGGATAGTCCTTTCAATCTGATTTCCTCATATCCTCACTCATTTACACATTCATTTAATACCTAGTTCGGGGCGTCTACTATATGCTGGATTCTCATCAGTTTCATTGATAAAAAAGCAGAGCTTCGTAAGAAAGGAACAGTCAAGATTGGAGACAATTATTTCCTATATTGAAAACTATGGGTAGCAGAGAATGTGTTACCTGCCTCCATAATCTTTACTGCAGAAAGCAGCAGTGTTATGTTACTGATGCATACCCATGTGTGCATGGACACTGAGACTCATGTTATTTAGCCTTCTCATGTTATAGCTTAGTTTAGAACTCAGAACTCGCATTCACTAAGTCTTACAGAGCATATTTTTCACCTGCCTACGTATAAAGGACTAGCCTTCCACAAGAGTATACCCACTTTTTTTTTGCAGCTAGTTGCATAGCTGCAGAGTCATTTGACTGCGGTAGCCCAAAATATAAGCATCATTTGAAGCAAATATACCTGGTAAAATATGTGTGTTGGCCGGGCGCGGTGGCTCAAGCCTGTAATCCCGGCACTTTGGGAGGCCGAGGCGGGCGGATCACGAGGTCAGGAGATCGAGACCATCCTGGCTAACACGGTGAAACCCCGTCTCTACTAAAAAATACAAAAAGCTAGCCGGGCGAGGTGGCGGGCGCCTGTAGTCCCAGCTACTCGGGAGGCTGAGGCAGGAGAATGGCGTGAACCCGGGAGGCGGGACTTGCAGTGAGCTGAGATCCGGCCACTGCACTCCAGCCTGGGTGACAGAGCAAGACTCCGTCTCAAAAAAAAAAATGTGTGTTATATTATATTCATGACAGAATAGAAGATTGTTCACACGGGTGCCTACTTAATCAACCACGCCCTTGGATTGTTTTAAAAGAAAGTATTTTTGATCCTCAGAACAGTGTTCCATGATAGTGTAATGTGCTGAGCTGTGAGTGAGTACTCAGTGGTGCCACAGAGACCCGTTCCATGCAGTCAGAGCAGAATAGTACAGAGTGTCCTTGGGACAGACATGGCTATTGCAGAAATCAGTGCTTGGTATAAAAGTTTTACTGATTTTAGGAGAAAAATTTAACTTGCTGTAAGTGATACTCCAGCTGAACATGGGAGATAAACTGCTTAAAGGAATAATATAAGAAAAAGAATACATGAAATTAAGAATGCTTATTGGCTGGGTGTAGTAACTCATCCCTGTAATGCCAGCACTTTGGGAGGCTGAGGGAAGAGGATCACTTCAGCCCAGGAGTTCAAGTTCAGCCTGGGCAAGATTGTGAGACCTGGTCGCTACAGAAAATAAATATAATTAGCCAAGCATAGTGGTATGTGCCTGTGGTCTTAGCTAATTGGAGGACTGAGGTGGGAGGATTGTTTGAGTCCCGGAGGTTGAGACTTCTGTGGGCTGAGATTTCCAGCTTGGGCAACAGATTGAGACACTGTCTCAAAAAAAAAAAAAAAAATTCTTTTAAAAAGAACATAATCATAATCTGCCCATCAGATTCTCATATACTGTTTTCACAAGTATTAAGAAGTGTTTTTTTTCACAAGCATCTCTCATATTTACAAATATGTCTTGGTATACATAGAAAGTAAAGTTGCCCTATGAAGCATTAATTTTATATTTAAGGAAATGATTGTAAATAATAAATTATTGGTGTAACTATGATTACTAAAGTATATGTGTGGTGTTTTATATTTGTGGTTTATATAATGGTAAATGTATACATTTTCCCATTTTCAGGTATTAAGGGAAGGATCTGTTGGGAGGTGACTGGATCATGGGGGCAGTTTCCGCTTGGTGTTCTCATGATAGTGAGTGAGTTCTCATGAGATCTGATGGTTTTATAAGTGGTCATTTCCCCTGCTCTTCCTCTCTCGTCTGAAGCCATGTAAGACATGCCTGCCTCCCCTTCTGTCATGATTGTAAGGTTCCTGAGGCCTCCTCATCCACATGGAACTGTGAGTGAATTAAACCTCTTCTCTTTATAAGTAATTGAGTCTTGGGCAGTTCTTTATAGCAGTGTGTAAATGGACAAATACATCAGGTAAACGCATTTTAAAGTTTTTTTGAAATGTACAATATATTATACATACAGAAAAGTATACCTCTTAAAGTGTGTGACACCATAAAATTTCACTAACTAAACAGACTCAGTCAATCAGCACTAAGATCAAGAAACAGAGCATTACCAGTAGTCCAGAATCTGCCTCTCTTGTGATTGCTGTCAGGTTCTAAACCCTCCAAAAGGCTGTTGAGTTCTTAACTTTTTGTGTTTTATTAAAATAGAATCATACAACCTATAATCTTAATTTCAGTATGTAATTATTTGTTTTTGGCTTAACTAAACATTGTGAAATGTATCTGTATTTCTCTGTGTGGTTATATATTGTTGATTCTCATTGCCACACTTTTTATTATGATAGTTGATACATTTATGGGTCTATTACATTACATTCTCATTCAAAATGAAATACTGGGCAAATTTATTTACTTCTTACACATTGTTGTACATTTCTTATGTACACATATCTAACCCACAACAGTACAGGGTAAAATGCTTTTTATGATCCTTATGCTCTTGAAGATTTAAGATATCTACATATCAGATACAAAGTTAACTTAGAGCCACACTCTCTTCTTTCCGGGCAAGCCATCTTCTGGCAGAAGATAGCTTTATATTTTGATGTTACTTTCCTTATTTACTTTGCAGAATTGTTAGGAGAAGCAACAATTATTATGGATCATAAAATACTTTTACAGTTGAACCGTGTTTCACTCCATTGTCAGATGAGTGAATAGAATAAAGGGAAATATAAATTGCTTGTTGGTGGTTGATGGTGAAAATAAGGTAAAAATCAAAATCTCTTGAATTCATAGAAGGCAAGGATATCTTCCTCTCCTTTGTCATTCATTCATTTCAGCACAGTGCTAAGCTTGCCATTGACTAGACTCATTTCAAATGACTAAACTGAAATCCAGAAACTTTGGGTTGATAAGTGTGGTAGGCTAAAGAATGGCCACCTAAATATGACTGCCTGGAAGGTGCCAGAGCCTGTGAAGATGTCATGTTATGTGGCATGGGGAATTAAGATTGTAGATGGAATTAAGATTGCTAATTAGCTGATTTTGAGATGGGAGGATTATCCTGGACTGTTTGAGTAGTCTCTGTGTAATCACAGTGGCCTTTATCAATGGAAGAGTCTTCATTGATAGCCTCTGAAAGCAGAAGAGGAGGTCAGAGTCAGAGAGTTGAATACATTATGTTTCTGGCTTTGAAGATAGAGGAAGAGGAAATTTTCCCCTAAGGTCACTAAAAGGAACAAGTACCAACTGGCGCCCTGATTTTAGCCCAGTGAGACCCCACTTTGGATTTCTGACTACCGTAACTGAAAGATTGTGAGTTTGTGTTGTTTTAAGCCAGTAACTTTATGGTAATTTGTTACAGCAAGAATAGAAAACTAACACAAAATGTGTGGATGATTGATTAACAAAAAATCCTTTTCCTGGATCCAAGAGAAAATAAGAGTGAAGGGGTGGACAAGAGATAAATCTTCTTTCTCAGAATCTGATGCCTATTTTACCTTCTTCCACAAAACAAGTAGCAGATGATTCTTTAGCAATTTTTTGCCTTAATTTCTGAATAAGATGGCATTTTTATAAATCAATGCAAATCTACTTCTGTTTCAGCAGGAAAAATGTATGCATTGCTTGAAAGTCAAGTGTGGACATAGGCGAAAGGAAGTTTCTTGTTTCTTTGTCCTTGCCCCAAAGAAGCATTTTCTGGTTTCACTTTCTAAAGATATTAAGACTAGGCTTAGGGGAAAAGGAAAGGGACCCATCTGACTTTGCACCCGCCACTCCAGGGTGCGTACTAATGTAGGATTTGCTTTGAAGCCTCTTCTACAGAATATATCCCAGAGAGTGTGTTAAATATAGTTTCTCTACTTAAGTTTAATTATAACTGTTTTCTCGTGTTCCCATAAGAAACATTTCAGAATGTGAAAATCTGGTACATATGGAAATAGGAAATTCATAGGGGCTTCTGGGTACCTTGCTCACAGTAATATAAGGAGGCTGTTTCATTTTAAATGCCAAAATTGCTCCAACAAATCTGGAGTTTTGTCACTGAGTGAGAAATTAGAGTTAAATACTCAGAGCTGGGAATGACATTGAGACCCAGAAATGGAAGTAACCAAAGGGGAGAGGTGCTCTACTCATATTCTTAAATTATAACAAATTCAAAAGCCTTGGGCACCTAAAATCTGGCTAGCAGAAATAGCTGGGAATTTGGGGGCCACACTTCCTGTGGACTAGCTGAGATTCGCAAAATGGCTTTATACCACTGTCTAATTCCAAGCAAGCAAAGGATTGCACACTGGTGACAGAACATGAATGCTAATAGCAGGAAAAGAAACAGGCAGAATGTTGTTAGTGCTCTTACGCACAGCGACCAGCACCTTCTTCTTGACTTGTCACCTGTCACTCAGTAACTTCTCCCTTCCTCTTCCATTCCCTTTGACCTTTACAAATGAGATTACCATACCAAATCCCCAACGAATATTCCAAGAAATGAACTATTATGGGGAGGGATGTAAAAACATCTTATAGAAATAATACATTCCCAACTTTGAAAACAACATGATACTCAGTTTTTCCTTTTTTTCTCCCTACAAAGGGAAGAGCTCTCTCTTGAAAACTTTAGGAAAGTTAATCAAGAAAAATTGGTATTTAATGAGCACATAATCTACATCACTATTGATGCTTAGTAAAAGTATACTTTATCTTTCTGCAAAACACTCTGACTCAGCATTATTATCCCATTTTCCTAATAAAAATACAGACCCAGAAGAGGTTACCTACTTGCTCAGTGACTGTACTAATGAGTTGCAGAGTTTGACAAGGAATCAGAGAATACCAAACCCCAAAGCATAAACTACCATCTTATGTTAACACACGAATTTGAAAGTTTCTTATGATTTCATTACCACAATCTGTTCCCTCTAGTTTTTTCTGGTTTCTTTCTCCCTCCCTCCCTCCCTCCCTCCCTTCCTTCTTTCCTTCCTTCCTTCCTTCCTTCCTTCCTCTTTCTCTTTCTTTCTCTTTTCTTTTTTCTCTTTTTCTTTTTCTTTTCTTTTCTATTCTTTTCTTTTCTTTCTGACAGAGTCTCTCTCTGTTGCCCAGGTTGGAGTGCAGTGGTGCAATCTTGGCTCACTGCAACCTCTGCCACCCAGGTTCAGGTGATTCTCCTGCCTCAGCCTCATTAGTGGCTGGGACTACAGGCACCCGCCACCATGCCTGGTTAATTTTTATGTATTTTAGTAGTGACAGGGTTTTACCATGTTGACCAGGCTGGTCTCGGACTCCTGACCTCAGGTGATTCACCTGCCTCAGTCTCCCAGTTTCTAATGATTTCCTGCATATTCTTTCTTTCTTTTTTATCTATTTAGGTATTATGTTTAAATATTTAAAAATATAATTTGAATCCCATCTAGCACCAAAGCCAATGCCTACCACAAAGTATTTGGCAGCATTAGCTGGACAGAATACAATAAATCTAATTTACAGATGTGAGCTCTTCAAGGCTTTATGCTCTACCTATATTGTTGTAGTTTCAGGATGTTGCCTAAATTTAGTCTATGACCAAACATACAGGTTAAGAACACTGGCCTTGATTAGATCCTTTTTTCTGACACTTACCAATTAGGTGATCATTGCCAACATTCATAATTCCTTGACTTGGCACCATGGCTCATGCCTTAATCCCAGCACTTTGGGAGGCAGAAGTAGGAGGATTGTTTGAACCCAGGAATTTGAGACAAGCCTGGGCAATATAGTGAGACCCTAAAAATAAACAAAATTAGCAGGATGTGGTGGTGCATGCCTGTGATCCCAGCTACTCAGGGGACTGAGGTGGTAGGATCACTTGGGTCTGGAAGTTTGAGGCTGCAGTGAGCCATAATCATGTCACTGTACTTCAGCCTGGATGATACAGCAAGCCTCTGTCTCAAATAACAACAACAATAATAATAGTAATAATTCTCCTCTTCTTCAGTTTTCTCAGCCATATAATAGGGTTAATAATAGTAACTGCCTAATAAAGTTGTTATAAAGATTAAATTAGTAAACACGTGCAATTTTCTTAGAAGAATGCACATGAGAATTGCCCAGTGAAACTAGGGCACACATAAACACTGTCAAATGAGCTCACTTTTTTGGACATAATTTAAAACTTGCAGAATGATAGCCAGAACAGGACAAATATATATATTTGTTCTGAGCCTGCTAATTTCAGGCAACAGGTATGATATATCACCACCCTCAATACCACAAAGTCCATTTCTCACAAACTAGGCTTCCCTAAGACATAATAACGGCACAAACAGCAAATCATCAAATTCATATCCACATATTACTACCATCCAGTCCACATCTCATTCAAGTTTCACCAATTATCTCACCATGTTCTTCATGGTGAAAGGATCCAATACCAGATCCTACATTGCACCTAGTTGCCACGCCTCCTCAGTCTCCTTCAATCTGGAATAGTTCCTCAAGTGCTTCCTAGGTTTTCATGTCTCTGACACCCTTACATATTACAGATCAGTCATCCTACAAAATAAAACTCACTCTTGGTCTGACAGATATTTCCTCATGATTAGATCCAGGGTACTTTTTTTTTTTTTTTTTTTTTTTTTTTTTTGAGATGGAGTCTCGCTTTGTGGCCCAGGCTGGAGTGCAATGTCACAATCTCTGCTCACTGCAGCCTCTGCCTCCTGGGTTCAAGTGATTCTCCTGCCTCAGCCTCTCAAGTAGCTGGGATTACAGGTACCTGCCCTCAGCTCAGTTAATTTTTGTACTTTTAGTAGAGACGGAGTTTCACCATGTTGAACAGCCTAGTCTCGAACTCCTGACCTCAGGTGATCCACCCACTTTGGCCTCACAAAGTGCTGGGATTAGAGGCATGAGCCATCGTGTCTGGCTAGGGTACACATCTTAATTAAGCCTCTAGGTCACCAGAGTGTCACCATGATTTTTCCATTGCATTTTATCAGGTGAAACATAATTTCAAAATGTCCCATTACTTATTATAACTAGCCTCAATCACTTGATTTATGTGGTATCCACCATATTTCCCAATGCTCAGTTGTTACTTTTTCCCACACAGTCAATATTTGCTTTTAATTTTTCCCCTGGTAGGAGTGCTGAGGAGATAGTTTGAGCCCATGACCCTGTTTATCCTATGTGCTAGGCATCATCACTGGGCAATTTGATTATGAGATTAATAGTGAATTCCACTTACTTAGTATAATTATTTAATGTCACTGGGAATGAGAAAGGGAAGTCATACTGTAGTTTTAGATAAAATGAATTAACAAGTTATTTTTCACTTTTGACAAGGGTTTCTTGAATTCTGGAAGACAATTGTTTCAGCTCTTTAAAGAGCTTTCTAAGTCCAGCTTCTAAGACATTTGTAGTGGTTTGGGACTATGTTTTGGAAGAATTTTTGAAGAGTACAATCAAGATATAAAAATGTTCTTTTTTTTCCAATTATACGACACTAATAAAGACATGAAGCTTATTTCAAGCTACTTATCTGTCACATTAAGTTCTAAGCTTGAGAATTAGATGTGATTAATCTCAACTCCAAGACTTGGCAGTAAAGAGCAGATCTTGGAATTCTATTCTGGGCGTAGAGGAAGGGCCTCTTTGCTCACAACACTAGGAGGAAATAAAAGTTTATTTTTCAAAGTATTTCAGAGTATTTTTTTAAATAAAAGAAAAATAAGATTATCCAGCCATATTATGGCTTCAGCACACCATCATAAAATCCTTTTTTCTTCTCAAAAGCACGTATCTTCTGATATGTTCCATTTTGACGTGCTTTATGGCAGTGAGATGAGAGTGTATGATGGGATGGAAGAGAGTTTTGCATGGACATTTAAACCCAATTCAGATTCCAGCTTAACATCTTCCAGGCTGGTTCACCTAGGCTAGCTTATGTGGCCTTTCTAGTTGTCAATTACAACATTTAGCAAATGGGATCAGATGAAGCGCATTAGGAATAGCAAAAATGAGCAAAGACAACTATTATATATATTTCTAATAATTGATAGTGCCTGTCTAAAAAGCTGTGCTGTGGTAGAGTTGGAGTTCACACCGAAATCCATGAAGGAAGATTGCAATGGTCAATTAACGATGTCTACCAAGGCCATGCGTGGAGTGGTGATGTCTTTCGGATAGGTGTTTGCCATCCCAAGATTAAACTCTCTTCCAGATTTAATATTCAAAATGTCTATTATGTACTTTATCTTACTCTTTAATAAGATGATTTATTCTAGATTTAGAGAGGAAGCTTGGTTAAAGATCAGAAAACATTTACTTATTGTCCTTTTATACATTAAGTCACAAATTTCATGTCAGCAAAGAATGCATCTCTTTTGGCTCTGTTTTATCCACAGAGATTAGTCAATTCTTAGTACATATTAGGTGCTTAATAAACATATTGTGGAACCTCTGGATTCCTCAACATTTCTTCTGAAGGAACTATGCATTAAATTCTATTTCACACTGGCTTTTTCTGACAGAGGCAAGAGTTAAACTAGTGTGTTAAACATAAAACCAACAAAGCAAAGCATAAAACGTGCTTTATAGAATTGATGCATCTGGAGTGATAATACAAAGTTAATGGTGTATAAACCAATAAGACGAGAAGGAAACAGAACTCAGGAACACATTTCTATTTCAGCGTTGATTCTGTTGTCTACTATGGAATTTTCTAAAGAACTGGTAAGTCCATTCATTGGTTGAGCACACCAACTTCATAAAAGGGAGTGTTTTCCATCACCAGCTCCCAGCTCATTTTTGTCCTCTCACCATATCTCAAGGTCACCAATTTGTGCATCTGGCAGATAAGTTTGCAGAGGTAGAGAAGACATTGTAATAACGTCAGCCTTTCAACTGTCTGGCTTAAAAGAACGAAAGACTGGCCAGCCCAATGTTCCTGGTTGTTGGCTGCTATTATTAAAACACTAAAGATGAGTATCTCCCATTGATTGAGGACTTTTGATGCTCAGGGGACATTGCATCTTTTCCTGACCTTCACAACAGTTCTTTTTGAAACATTTTCAAACTGCAGTCTGTAGGTTCCTGAGTGTCTGCATCTATATTTAAAGGGTCCTCCAGTTCTCCACATAATGTGTAGACTTCTATTAGAGGGCATTAATTTTACATTAAGGACTAGGGGGAGCTTCT
>NW_012104698.1:5071397-5091096 GCF_000951045.1 Mandrillus leucophaeus | reverse complement strand
AGTGCCTGTCTAAAAAGCTGTGCTGTGGTAGAGTTGGAGTTCACACCGAAATCCATGAAGGAAGATTGCAATGGTCAATTAACGATGTCTACCAAGGCCATGTGTGGAGTGGTGATGTCTTTCGGATAGGTGTTTGCCATCCCAAGATTGAACTCTCTTCCAGATTTAATATTCAAAATGTCTATTATGTACTTTATCTTACTCTTTAATAAGATGATTTATTCTAGATTTAGAGAGGAAGCTTGGTTAAAGATCAGAAAACATTTACTTATTGTCCTTTTATACATTAAGTCACAAATTTCATGTCAGCAAAGAATGCATCTCTTTTGGCTCTGTTTTATCCACAGAGATTAGTCCATTCTTAGTACATATTAGGTGCTTAATAAACATATTGTGGAACCTCTGGATTCCTCAACATTTCTTCTGAAGGAACTATGCATTAAATTCTATTTCACACTGGCTTTTTCTGACAGAGGCAAGAGTTAAACTAGTGTGTTAAACATAAAACCAACAAAGCAAAGCATAAAACGTGCTTTATAGAATTGATGCATCTGGAGTGATAATACAAAGTTAATGGTGTATAAACCAATAAGACGAGAAGGAAACAGAACTCAGGAACACATTTCTATTTCAGCGTTGATTCTGTTGTCTACTATGGAATTTTCTAAAGAACTGGTAAGTCCATTCATTGGTTGAGCACACCAACTTCATAAAAGGGAGTGTTTTCCATCACCAGCTCCCAGCTCATTTTTGTCCTCTCACCATATCTCAAGGTCACCAATTTGTGCATCTGGCAGATAAGTTTGCAGAAGTAGAGAAGACATTGTAATAACGTCAGCCTTTCAACTGTCTGGCTTAAAAGAACGAAAGACTGGCCAGCCCAATGTTCCTGGTTGTTGGCTGCTATTATTAAAACACTAAAGATGAGCATCTCCCATTGATTGAGGACTTTTGATGCTCAGGGGACATTGCATCTTTTCCTGACCTTCACAACAGTTCTTTTTGAAACATTTTCAAACTGCAGTCTGTAGGTTCCTGAGTGTCTGCATCTATATTTAAAGGGTCCTCCAGTTCTCCACATAATGTGTAGACTTCTATTAGAGGGCATTAATTTTACATTAAGGACTAGGGGGAGCTTCTGGATGACCACATTATCACATCAGCTCCATGCAGGAGACTGATGCGATCATAGGCAGAGAGGGTCTGGCTTGAACATCAGATAAAGTGTCTTTCACACTGAGTGGCTTTGGCATCTGGGGTGTTTACATCTTCTTGATGGGCCTCCCGTCTTCCTGTTTGAAAAGCACAGTCGTAAAGAACATTGTCTTTGGCGTCAGATAGGTCACAGTTTTTATCTGTGTGAAATTGACCAAGTTATTAAGTTCTTTTTATCTGTTTCCTCTTCTACAAATCGGGGACATTCATAATTATTTTAGGAGATTATAGTAAAAAAAAGTTGAATATAATAAAATATGACGTGTACTTAGAATACTACCTGATACAGCATTAGTAGGCATTAAATAATAGCCATGTGAAAATGTATTATTCCTTTTTTTTTAACTTTTATTTTAAGTTCAGGGGTACATTTGCAGATTTGTTACATAGGTAATCTTGGTCATGGAGCTTGCTGTACAGATAATTTATCACCCAGGCGTGAAGCCTAGTATCCATCAGTTATTTTTCCTGATCCTCTCCCGCCTCCCACCCGACACCCTCTGTTAGGCCCCAGTGTCTGTGGTTCCCTTCTATGTGTCCATGTGTTCTCATCATTTAGCTCCCATTTGTAAGTAAGAAAAGGCAGTATTTGGTTTTTTGTTCCTGCATTCGTTTGCTAAAGGTAATGGCTTCCAGCTCCATCCATGTTCCTGCAAAGGACATGATCTCATTCTTTTTTATGGCTGCATAGTATTCCATGGTGTTTATGTATCACAGAAAATGTGTTATATCTAGCAAGACAGCACAACACATCTTTAAGCTTCATGGAAAAGAATAGCTTATGGTTAAAAGGCCCTGGCTGATACTGACACCTACGGTAAGGTCCCCAGTTCCCCCCTCTTTTCTTTCTGTGTTCTCACTGAAAATCACACAGTGCCTTGTGGCCACACTGTGACACAGACAGTTGCAGATTTTTCCCAGCAGAACTGAACCTAAACAGGAGTCTTGAACTTTCCCAAACACTGAAAAATGTATATAGCTTGTTGCCCAAAACACTGAAAGAAAGAGGCTGCAACTCGGAGTCAAATTCCTTAAACCCTCATAAAGACTTCACACGCTGGCTCCATCTCTGTAAACCTACCTAGGTAGAGCACCCCTTTTCTTTCATTATCCCGTTGCAAGGATTGTTGCAACACCTCTGTAAGTAAGTTTGCCTAATAAATGCTTTGGACTGATCTCCATCACATTTGGTGCTTCTTTCCTTGGAATCCCAACCAGCCCTGTCTTGGGAAGGTTGAGGGAACTTCCTTGTGGGAATTCCCCTTCCACTGCTTTTGGGGCCACTCTAGCTGCTGGTTTGATGAGACAAAACACTTACTTCATGAAAGAAATTACATAAGTGTACGAAAAAAGGCTCATTCACATTTTATTTACTGAAATTCAGTTAGAGATAAAGAAATAGAAAAGATCGCATGAATGACCTCTGCCAACCATTTATATTTGGTAATCCTAATGAAGATTTGAAGATTTCATGCATTTACTCTGATTTTACTCAGATAGCTTTTGCAATATCTGCACTATTTAAAATAACCTTTCCAACTTTTCACTGGGGGTGCCATGTTAATTACTATGTAACTTTTTCATATGCTTAAAACGCATCTGTGGTGATAGCTTATAAAATATTTATTAAGAAATATAGAAGTATTCAAAATATTAAAATATTGGCTTAAAACTTTAAATTATATTTATCTGAGCCTGTGGCTAGGATTTTAGCAAAAAGATTTCAAAGTCTCATACTGAGAAAATCCCCAGGCAGTAATTTTATTGTTAGAAGTCACTTAAAATAATATTTGATATTTCACGATCTCTTCATGATCCAATTATGATTTGTAAGCTTTGAAAATTTTACAGCATAAACTCTATCCTCATTAGCAGACTCTGGTAACTGCTGCAATTCCAGAATATACTTTCAGTGATTTGGGAAGTGTTCTGCAGTAGCACTCACTAGAAGCATTTACAACAAATATTCCTTATTATGTTATGACAAAGTATTGACTCATGAAAATATATCCAATCAAGTGGAAAGGTATTTGAAAACAAATTTATGTATTCCAATAGTTAGTTACGGGAAATGTGTTGTGAGGTCATTGCACAAATAGCAGACTATGGGAACCATTTTGGGCTGATATTCTTTATTCACACTTTCTATGAACGAGGTGGGAGGAAGGAGGAAAACAACTCAATAACAGTTATATACAACTATTAATTTAAAAGCTCACTATGCCACTTATGAAACTCACTATATTAATTAAAAAGCTCACTATGCCATTTGCATCAAACTAGCTTCAGTAAAAGGGGGAATTTATTGATGAATGTAACTAAAATTCTAGCAGAAATTCTGCCTTGCATCATAGATGCAAGGATTCAGGAAATGTTATCAAAGTAGTCTGTGACTTATTTTGATATGTATCAAAAATGGAAATGGGTTTCTGAGTGGACAAAAGGATGAATTAGGTACATGAAAAAGCAAATCTCTATGTACTGTTAATTTCAGAATCTGGTTGCTGGGTAATCTGGTGATCACTGTATAATAGCTTCATTCACTTTCTATGTATGAATATTTTCATGATAAAATATTGTGAAAAATGTTATAAGGGCCTGGTTTCTCTCTCTTGCCTCCTTTTAGTATGTCAAAAATATTTATGGTAATGCTAGCTTAAATGCTTTTAAGTAGTTGCAGCAAAAACTGTAAGAATCATTCCTATCAAATTGAAGGAAGAGGTTTAGTAAATTTCATTGTCTATCACTGGATCACATGCTCATATCTGAACCAATCACTGTGGTTAGGAGGTTGCAATAATCAGATTAGCTAGGACTGAGTTACATGTTACACTTCTGCATGTAAAGTGGATCTTCTGGAAAATCACTCTGATTTGATATGTAGACTATGTTTATGATAAAATTATTAAAAATTATAAACATGTTCTGTTTTCTCAACAGGTTATGTAATGCAATGCAAATTAATCTAATCTTAGTCATTTTACTTGTTTTTGGAAGACAGTGGTGCTTCTAGAAAAGCTGCAACAGATGAAACGAAAACAAGAGTATTCCAAGATTTTTGTGTATAAACACTGACTCTGAAATGGAAAAAAAAAATAAACCACTAAAATGCTGCATTCTATAGGACAACTAAAAAAGAATCATTCCTAAATATCTTCATCTCTGGTCTACTTTGCAGTGAATATTTGCCTTGCAGTTTTGTTTTAGAAATAAGTCATGCCTCTAAGTGTTTGTAAGGTGAGTAAAAGAATAGGTTTTTGACAAGACCCTTGGGATGAAAACTTACGTTAAAAATTTATATAGGTGCAAAATTTCTATAGGACTCACAAATCAGACCTCAATCTGTGATATCAGTTACCACATCAAATACATTCTAATTTGGATTCTTTGATAAGAAATGTGGCTGTCTTTGTAGTTGGAAGCTTAGGGTTCAAATCCCTAAGCTTGGGCAAAAAACTACAAGTAAGCCTCCCTATTTTATTTTATTTTATTTTTTTTTTTTTTATTTTTTTTTTTTTTGAGACGGAGTCTCGCTCTGTTGCCCAGGCTGGAGTGCAGTGGCCGGATCTCAGCTCACTACAAGCTCCGCCTCCCGGGTTCACGCAATTCTCCTGCCTCAGCCTCCCGAGTAGCTGGGACTACAGGCACCCGCCCGCCACCTCGCCCCGCTAGTTTTTTGTATTTTATAGTAGAGACGGGGTTTCACTGGGTTAGCCAGGATGGTCTCGATCTCATGACCTTGTGATCCACCCGTCTCGGCCTCCCAAAGTGCTGGGATTACAGGCTTGAGCCACCGCGCCCGGCAAGCCTCCCTATTTTAATCAAAGATGTCTTACAGACAAATATTAAAGGAGTAAACAAATTCTTGTCTATAGAGTTTATGGAGGAGCCTGGTCTGAAACAGGTGTGCCTTAAATATAAATGATAGTTAATAGATAGATAATAGATAGATTGGTAGATACATAGATGATAGATAGAGGCCAGGTGTGGTGGCTCATGCCTGTAATCCTAGCAATTTTGGAGGCCAAGGCAGGAGGATCACTTGAGGTCAGGAGTTCAAGACCAGTCTGGCCAACATGGCGAAACCCTGTTTCTACTAAAATTACAAAAATTAGCTGGGCATGGTGGCACATGCCTGTAATCCCAGCTACTCTGGAGGCTGAGGCAGGAGACTTGCTTGAACCCAGGAGCCGGAGGTTGCACTGAGACAAGATCGTGCCGCTGTACTCTAGACTGGGAGACAAATGAGACTCCATCTAAAAAAAAAAATAGATAGATAGATAGATAGATAGATAGATAGACAGACAGATAGATAGAGATAGAGATATATAGCTAGAATAGACTGATGGATGAATAGAGAGAGAGAGGGAGAGAGAGGCATAGACATTAAAATTGTAAACACCAACCTGTCAAAAAGTGTTTAGTTGCTTTATTTCAATTGGGCTTTACAGTCCACAAATTATGTTTCCATGAATGATATCACATGCTTCTGCAAATGTTCTGTGAATAGGTCAGCAAAAATCATGTTAATTCCATTTTGCAAAACTTAAGCTAGCTAGACTCAGACTAAAGTCTGAAAAACTTTGAAGATCAAGAAAGCATGAACATAAACAGTAGATACTGTTATTAAGGAAAATCCTCCCAATTATATATACCAGTATCATGTTTTCTCTGACTCCTAAAGGGACATAAGTTTTAAGGAATCTAACAATGCATTTATTTCCTTTTTTTATATTTAACCTCTGGATAAGCAAACATTTTAACCCTATGCCAATAGTAGCCTCAGAAATAGAGCATCCATTGATAGTAGATTTTTCTGGTTGACTGTGTCAAATTTATTCCCATGACTGAGGATGCTAAGTGTGATATTCTATGGATAAAATGAACCGTCCAGTTGACCAGAGTGGGAGATGCAAGGAGCAAGAAAGAAGGATAGGCTATTTTAGTCACTACCTCTTTTTGACACAGTGCAAGCATCACTGTCTTCAGAGAACTTGCTACCATGTATAGTTTAGCTTCACCTGGAGCTAGGCACTTGTTTTCTTTATTCATGTTCAGTGTAGCTCTTAGTTCAACTATTTTTCCCGCTAGTGATAGACATTGATGAGTTTCGTTACAGATTTTAAGCCACAGAAGTATACTTAGAATGCTATCTTATTGAGACCACAAGAAAGAGAAATATTCATATCCATTAACAGATTCCTCCATAATGTACATGTAATCTAGTTGTGGCCATACTCTGTAGTTAGTCTTGGTCATTAGAGCTGGGACACAACCCTTAGGCAAAATTCAGAGAAGCAGCCCATGCATTTTGTTCTCCTCAGTTTTGCCACACTCTATGGCAACAACCTCCTTAGCTTTTCTGTTTCAAATGAGTTTTAACTGAAGTCCTTTTTCTATATCTAGACAATGGACAAGCAGATGGCACTGTTTCCAGCATATCTTAGCCAAGATTCTACTCTGAAAATGCAGGCAGTTCTTGTTCAACAGCCCTGAAAAAGACATGGTACGGTTCATCTCACTTGATTTCATATCAGCTATGCTTTTCTGACTTACAGGAACTTTGCAATAGGAAGTTTTTTAAATCATTTCTGGTAATGGCTGCCATCAAGTTTCAATGTTACATCAGGTTTTAAAAAATCTTTTATTTTTTAATTTTTGTGGGTACACAGTAGGTGTATATGTTTATGGGGTATACAGACATTTTCATAAAAGCATACAATGTATAATAATCACATCATGGTAAATGGGGTGTCCGTCACCTCAAACATGTATCCTTTGTGTTACAAACAATCCAGTTATATTCTTTTAGTTACTTTAAAATGTAAAATTAAATTATGATTGCCTACAGTCACCCTGTTGTGCTGTCAAATACTAGATCTTATTCATTCTTTCTATTTTTTTAACTCATTAACCATCCCCACTTTTGATATTCATTATGTACCATGCTACCGAAAATCTGCTAAGTAAACAGTCATTTTCTACTTTTCATTTCCTTCTAAACCTTGTTATTTAGCTTAAGAAAGAACCCAGATTCTAATCCATGCCCTTAATCATTATGTGAACTCATAATTAGATTACAAATAATTATATTACAGTCATGTGTTGCTTAATACATTCTGAGAAATGCATTGTTAGGTGGCTGTCACTGTGAAAACATCATAGAGTGCATTTACAGAAACCTAGATGTATACATAGCCTACTGCACACCTAGGCTATATGTTCCTTGGCTCTTGTTCCTTGGCTACAAACCTGTATAGCATGTTACTGTACTGAATACTGTAGGCAATTATAATATAATGGTAAGTATTCATGTATGTATACTTAGATATGTCAACATATCTAAACAGAAAAGGTACAGTAAAAATATGGTACTTGTATAGTGTACTTACCATGAATGGAGCTTGCAGGACTAGACGTTGTTCTGGTGAGTCAGTGAGTGAGTGATGAGTGAATATGAAGGCCTAGAAAATGCACTACTGAAGACTTCACAAACACTGTACACTTAGGCTACACTACATTTATTTTTAATTTTTTTTCCTCAGCAATAAATTGAACATAACTTACTATAACATTTTTACTTTAAGAATGTTTAAATGTCTTTTAAATTGTTGAGTGTTGTAACAACACTTAGCTTAAAACACAAATCGCACACCTCTACACAAATATTTTTTTCTTTATGTCTTTATTCTTTAAGACACAAACACACACATTACCCTAGGCCTTCACATTGTTAGGATCATCAGTATGACTGTCTTTCACCTCACATCTTGTCCCACTGGAAGGCCTTCAGGGGCGATCACATGCATGGAGCCGCCATGTCCTATAATAACAATGCCTTCTTCTGGAATTACCTCCTGAAACACTTGCCTGAGTCTGTTTTACAGTATATATATAGATTTTTTCAATAATAATGTACATATATTGTTATATATTTTATATGAATAACAACATATATTGTTATTTTAAATTGTTATTTATATTATGTTAACACAACTTAAAATAACAACAAAAATTATAGTATAGCACATGTTAGGTGATAAAAATTTTGAAGGTCCATTATACCATTATAATCTTATGTAACCACTGTTATATAAGCAACCGGTAGTTGATCTGAACGACTTTCTGCGGCACATGATTGTACTTTAAAATCTTTAAAATGGGAGTGTAAGACAGCAATTCATAAAGGCCAATCCATCAAACTACTGGTCCTACTTTTCTTTCTTGGACCCATAGCAGACATTATTAATCACCTACTATACTCTTTCCTTTTTTAGTAGTACTTCAAGGCACACGGCTCTTTAGACTGTTACTCTTACTTTATGAATCTTAAAATGCTACATAAAATATGCAGGCATTCCCAATAATTGGCTATTTCAAAACTCCCTTGTAGATCTTACATTCTAGGTTTCAAAGAATATCTGACCTGTATAGATTTTCTACTGATTTAAATCCGTTATTATATATTTGACTATTTTTATCAAATACCATTCAGGTGTTAATTATTGTGATGGGTGCTTAGAATGCAAAAATCAGATAGTCTCTTGCCTCTGCGTCTCTAAGTTTGACTGTCATTGGTTTAAACCACTTGTTTTCATCAAGATAGGAGCACGTTTAAATGTACTCTTCAGTTACATTCATGTGAGGAGAAATGTCACTGGTTATCTGATTTTAAACCATATATTTGCTATTGAAAGGTTTTTATGGTGACAGGCATAAAGGCACATCTGCTGCACCAACAGATATTCTTGGCTTCTCCTCTAACTTCAGTCACTCCTGAAGGGGCACTTTTATGTCTGCTATGGCTACTCTCTTCCTGCTAATAATGGTTCACTGTGGCTTCATATCTTCATTTTCTCCTCTGAGTCTTGTCTGATGCAGCAAGCCCCGCAAGACTCTGAAAGCATGCAGTGCAGAGGCATTCATCTTCCTACGGGTATCACTCTACCTACGATGGGTGGGTTGGGGGCAAGAAGCACAAAAATGGTTGGATAAATGCCTCTGCATCCCATACTTCAGATGAAAAATTCCAGGAGGTTCTGTATGCTTCTCGGAAAGCCTTGATGTTGTCAAGCCCTCATTGACTACAGAATCAACCTCAGTAATAGATGCACCTTTTGCCTGGTTTTTTCTGTTTTTCTGTTTCACTTTCCCATTCTCTTACTCCTAGTCCCTGGGATCATTTCCCAATTAAACATTCCGCATTGCATCCCAGTCCTTGTCTCAAGCTCTGTGTTCAGGAGAACCAAGGTAATACAGTAAACGTCTTAGGTATCTTTCAAAATACTTTACAATAATCAGTGTCAAGAACACCAAGTAACAGTGTTAAACTACTCTGACTCATTTCCAGAAACTGCCTTTATAAATAGTTTTATTCCTTCTTCCTCAGTTTGATCTCGATTTTATTCCCTCCATACAGCTGAATTTTTGTAATGAAACAAGTATTTATAGTTGTCAACACTTAAACTAATCTGGTATGGTGACTTTTAAACTCTTTTGATTTGCTCATCATGATTCCTAAATAAAATGTAATATCAAGCCCCAAATTATGGGCTAAAAACATAGATATATATGATATGTATATATATGATATGTATATTTATGGTATATATATACAGACATATATATGCATGTGTGTACATGGAGTTTCACAATGTATACATACATACACACACATACATATATATGTGTGTATGGAGTTTCACAATCATCCTCTTTCCACATTATCAATGGCAGAGAACATTTAAATTTTTGCTTCGTGTCTTTTTAAGTTCTCATTGTACACTGATAGAAGGAAAGAAACTATAGAAAAGTAGACAGGGCAGAGAAATTGACAGGGGCTGCTCTGTTTGGGCTGAGGTTGTAAAGAGTGATGTGCAACATGCGAAGAAATTGAGTAAGGAAAAGAATCTATAGCAGTCACTGAGACATTGAAAGAAAATCATTGATTAAAGAGAGAGGCCTCTGGTTGTTCGGGGCAGGTAATGAGAAGAAGAGGAATGTGGCTTTGAGTACTTTACTGAATGAATTTGGGGAAGGGATCCCTCATTATGTGCTTCTCTTTAGGAAAATTCATCTGCGTCCCAGGCTGGGACTTATATATCATGGCATTATATTGGTTATAGAGTCATTATATGGGTCATATATACCTCTGATTAAAAAGAGCTGTCTGTTTTTGTAGAGGCATGGGGACTCAACTGCTAATGCCACACCACCCTCATATGAATTTCTGCTCCTTGTGGGCCTCTGGAACTCTGAAATCAACCAAAGCTGAGGATCATCAGAACATACTTTCTACATTAGGAAAATTGAGGGCGTTGAAATAGGCCAATGTCTGAAGCTATACAGTCTAGAGAAGAAATGACTTCCCTGAGATGACATGGAGAGTTAAAAGGTAAAATGGTTATTGTATATGTATCCCAACTAAATAAAATGGCCTTTTTTCATCTTACGGTAGCCTCACACTAAGTCTTAAAAATTATCCCTAGAAATGTGAATACCTTTAAATTTCTTTAAAAGAACACAAGGATTGCTAGGTGTTTTTAACCAATTTCATCTGTGAATTTACTCTTGTGGTCAGAGAGAACTGGTGGATTATTGCTGCTTCTAAAATATACTTTGGCGTTTGTTTTTTGTTTTGTGTTTTGTTTCTGTTTCCTCCAGGGAACTATGTGTTAAACAACAGTGAATTACACACACACGTGTGCGCATGCACACACACACACACGAAAGAAAAAGAAAAAAATAACTTTATATAGACACGTAGTCTAATTACTTCAAATTTGGAGCACAATTCAAGGAGTTAGAGGTTACTACAGTTCAGCAGAAACTAGAAACTTAAGTATAAGAATAATTCAACTGTTGTTAAGAGCAATAAAAGCATCACAGTTCTATGAGCAGGTGGGAAGGATTTGCTTAAGGCTGAAACAAGAGAACTCTCAGATTTGAGAGTGGGAAAAATCAGGTAAACTGACCCAAAGTTCTAGCAGCTGATGGATTTCAGGAAGCATCCATGTATCTCTCTGCCTCCTTCCGCATTCCCTCTGCCCACAGTCCTACTACAAACTCTGGTCGATGTACAATAGAACTACATAGAATCCAAGCTCAAAATAGTTATAACAACTTAATAACAAAACACTGAATTAGTTCACCTGTTTCTCTCGATTTAGCTTAAACTCAGAAACTCTCTGGGTAGCCAGAATGCCACAGATAGGGTCCTGAAATTCAATCCAAGACCAGCTCTTAATAAAAAAAGTGTGATGTTACCAAAGTTTGGCTATGGCTCATGAAAAAGCTGTCAAGACAGGGGTTATGCAAAAGAGTTGGGGACAAGAGGCAGAAATTCTATTTGGGAGTGGGAGACATGCTTGGTAGTGGTTCAAGCAGTAGGTGATAGAAAGAGATCCAGCCAGACATACACAATATTGGGTAGACAGCAAAAGTGAGCATACTATCAGAAGCCAATATGGTAATCAAAAAGAAAAGCTTGTAAATCATTTATTTATTGAGCTTGTATGTTTTCATTTTTCACCTACGGTATGATGAGATCCTTCAGGGCAAAAGTCATGTCTAATCCACTCCTGAATTCCATTCTTAGGACCTGGAACATAGTAAATGTCCTATACATATTTGATTGATAAGAATATCAAAGCATGTATGTATGGAACATAGGAAATGAATGAATGGTAGAGCTCCATAACTAAACAATCTTCATACTCTCCCAGATTTTCTTCCTCATGCTATCTGCCAAGACTTTACGTTTTTAAAATTTTCAGCATTTATTTTCCATAAAGATTATTCTACTCTTTAAATTTTAATGTAAAACATCCAACGAGTATTCTTTTTTCAAAGAGTAAAAAGAAAATTAACATAGATTATACAACAGGGCAACCTAAAGAAAGTTAACAAATGGTCAAAGAAGTATTTTAAGGTTAAACAATAAAGTGAATAAAAAAATTATGAAAGATGAATGATGGCAAATATTTATTTAAAAATATAGTATTTTACGAAGGTATTCCAGAGGTGTAACTTATTATCTAACAGTGAATACCAACTGTTGGAAACAGGCCAAAGCATTTAGAATATAAAACACATTAAAATGACATTCTTGTCTATCTTCTTTGATTATTTGGTATTTTTTAAAAATCAGCTGTTTTCAATAATCCAAAGACTATTAAATACATTTAACAATACATCAAGGAGGCCGGGCGCGGTGGCTCAAGCCTATAATCCCAGCACTTTGGGAGGCCGAGATGGGCGGATCGCGAGGTCAGCAGATCGAGACCATCCTGGCTAACACGGTGAAACCCTGTCTCTACTAAAAAATACAAAAAACTAGCCGGGCGAGGTGACGGGCGCCTGTAGTCCTAGCTACTCAGGAGGCTGAGACAGGAGAATGGCGGGAACCCGGGAGGCGGAGCTTGCAGTGAGCTGAGATCTGGCCACTGCACTCCAGCCTGGGCGATAGAGCAAGACTCCTCTCAAAACAAACAAACAAACAAACAAAAAACCATACATCGAGGAGATGACTTGGCGCAGTGACTTTGACACTTTAAAGGACATCTTAACTTGCGAATGATAGCTTTTGTGGGTCTTATATCATTCAGTTATAACTGAGGTTACATCATAGTTTTTTTTTGAAATACACAAAAATATTTAAATAAATATTCTTGTCTAGTGGCTGGAATACAATGAAAGCTTAATCACATTTTCTCACTGATCATCTTCTCTTTCCTATTCACTTTTTTTGTATTCGAGAAGATGGTGGCATCAAGGAATTGATGTCCTGGAAAGTGAGTGGGTAGAACTTTTAACAGTAGCACATGATCAGGACTGCCGTTCAAAAGTAGATTTTCTCTTTTTTTTTTTTCTTTCCAACTTTAATTTTAGGTTCAAGAAGGTACATGTGCAGGCTTGTTACATGGGTAAATTGCGTGTCACAGGGATTTGCTGTACATATTATTTCATCACCCAGGTAATGAGCATAGGAACTGATAGGCAGTTTTTTGATCCTCATCCTCTTCCCACCCTTCACCCTCAAGTTGGTCCCAGTGCCTACTGTTCTTTTATTTGTTCCCATGTATACTCAATATTTAGCTCCCCCAAAAGTGAGAATATGCAGTATGTTGTTTTCTGTTCCAGCATTAATTCGCTTAGAATAATTGGCCTCCAGCTCCACCCATGTTGCTTCAAAATATTTCATTCTTTTTCATGGCTGTATAGTATTCTGTGGAGTATATGGAATACCTGCAGGGCTAAACAGTGAAATTTTTAGTCAGGGTATCTTCACCACCATACAGTTGAAGTCATCATTATATAAAAGGCACACTCTGTCGATCCCTCTGAATTCTAGCTCAGGAGCATAAAAGTTATATCAAATTAAGTCTTTACAATAATTTTGCAAGTTAAACAAGGTATTCTCATTTTACAGCTAAAGAAACTTATCTCAGGCAATGTCTTTGAAAGCACAAGAGGCAACATAGTGAAATATGAATTCCATCATTACATCTAATCGTTATGTAACCGGGATTATGTCAGTTCCACTCTCTGGGTTTCGTTACTTCCATCGGTAAACAGAAGAAAAATAAGATTACATCTCAAAGTCTTCATCCTGATCTCTCACTAAGTGAGAGTATATATAGAGTAAGAACAAGAGTAAGAACACATGAAAAGGGAGAAAAGGAAGAAAAATAAGTGATTCAAAATTAATAACTTTATCATTTTATTAATTGATTAGAACTGTTGCCTATTTAATAACAATTTTAACATTGGAGTTGTGTACACCAAATTCCCGACTCCATTTTTTTTTCTTAAAGTAAATCCACAGATAGACTCTGGGGATCATGTAAAGATCATGTACAACATAAGTTTTCTGTTGCCCCCTGGTGAAAGCTTGCTTCATTCATGATCTTATTCTTAGCCTGCCATTTATCTCAATGGCAACAACAACAATAAAAAACCCTGGGATTAGCCATTAACCAATAAACAGTACAGCTCCCACAGGCTTTTGGCAGTGCCACCTGGAAGTACAAATAATCACAGGCAGTCTGCTCCCTGGAGAAGGAGAACATGTCCTTGGTCAATGAGGTGAAAACAGGACAAAGGATGATGAGCACAGCATCTAGTCTCTTCCCCATTTCTTTCCTCCTCTATTCTAATGTAAAGCTGGGTTAAGGACATGGGACATCATTTTGAAATTAGCTTATAGTTAACATTTTAAAATAAGTGCAAACACCATTTAATGTTTGCATTATTTCTATATCTTTAATCAGTTCATTCATTCATTCAAAACATATTTGCTGTGTACCTTCTTTGGGTCTAGTTTGGTGACAGCCCTCACGGACACATATATAAATATGGGTTCTGACCTCAAGAAGCTCATTACCATGGAAGGGGAAATAAAAAAGTAAACACTTACTCTATTTTTTTTTCCGAAAAATATCTTTATGTGCCTAATAAATTGTAGGCTGGCATTGTACTGGCTAATGAGGATTAGAGGCACAACAGAGCCTCATGAAGCTTAAAGTATACATTTTGACATAATGAAAGTATCAGAGTATATTGCGTATCAACAGGAGTCTATGCTGGTCTTCCACTAGTTTCCTTGATGTGTTAAACTCATTCTTACATCAGGGTGTTTGTGTTTGTTGTCTCTTCTATCAGGAACGCTATGTCTCAGCTCTTAACAAGACAGGCTCTTGTTCATATTCAGGTCTCAATAACAACTGTACTTCAGAGCGGAGTTTCTGGCCGCCTACGATAAAGCAAACTTCTGCCTCTTCCCTCAGTTATTCTATATCCTTACTTTGTGTTATTGCTTTGAAAGCACTAGATACTTTTTAAACTCTCATGTTATTTATCAGTTTGTCTATTTGTTTAGTTGTCTATTTGAGAGTAGGGAATTTATCTTCCTGTTCAATAAAACGCCAATACATGTAGTAATATACATTAAGGTTTCTCTGTGACTTTTCATGGCTTGGTATCTCATTTCTTTTTAGTGCTGAATAAAAGTCCATTGTATGAATGTACCCCCATTTATTTGCGGTGATTACCTTTAAAAAACTTTTTAAAAATCAAGATATAATGTACATAACCATAAATGCGCCTCTCTGGTGTGGGATGCTGATGGTGAGGAAAGATTCAGTGTGGAGGGGAGAGGGTATATGAGAGCGCTGTACTTTCTGCTGAATTTTGCTGTAAATGAAAAACTGTTCTAAAAACAAAGGTCTATTTCTTAAAAAGCCAAAAATAAACCACCAATACAATATATAGAATGGCGATTGGCATGTAATGAATATAAATATTTCTTTCTGTTGTCATTGTTGAGACAGGGTCTTGCTTTGTTGCCCAGGTTGGACTTCAGTGGCGCAAACAGAGCTCACTGCAGCCTCAAATTCCTGAGCTCAAGTGATCCTCCTGCCTCAGCTTCCCAAAGTGCTGGAATTACAGGCATGAACCACTATGGCTGGCTGCCTTAAAATATGTATTGATTGAATGAATGGCTGAATAAATAAATGGTGTTATGAGGACTTGGAAAAGGAGCATCTTCTCCTGATTCTAAAGGAAAGGAAGGCTTCATGTGAAATGAATTGAGTGATCTGCTGTGAAAAAAGGAATTGCACTAAAATAGGAATTGGACAAAGGACATATATTTCCAGGCAGAAGGAGCACAGTGTTCAAAAGCACAGACTCAGGTGGGAGAGTATTAGACCTTCCAGGAGCTGCAGATGTGCCAGGCATGCCTGGAGTCGTGTGTGCATGTTTGGAAGTGACAAAGGTAGGGCCTGAATCAGAGTTAGTGGAATGCCATGTCCACACTGATTTGCTAAGAAGCTTGGACTTTATCCTGCAATGAGCAGGATGACTTCAAGTCATTTTAAGCAAGATGGCACAAACATAAGTATGCATTTCACAAGAATTAATTTGGTGGTAGGTTGGAAGAGGATAAATATGAAAGCTGAAAAGTCGGTTTCTCGTTTCTTTAAAGAGTCCAAGCAGGCAAAGCTGAGAAAAAGAAATCTCTGGAATGGTGAATTTAAGAAGAGTATGGATTTAAGAGTCATGAAGAATGTAGAAATAATGATGAATGTTAACAAATTGATTGTGGGAGTGAGAGAGAATAACAATGACCAGGACTCTACCTTGAGTATCTGTGTAGTTGGTGGGGTATATAAGATTACTAAGAATTTTGAATAAATGAAAGGAAGTGTGCTGCAACCAAGGAAATGAAACAGTCTTTTAGGAACTGCTGTCTTCACAGCAGCCTTAGTACATTAAAAAGAAGCTAACTAGCCCACACTATCAAACCAGGCACTCCAGAGAGCTCATGGGTGAAACCGAGTATTTGGAGGAACTAGCATGAATGTCATAATTCAGTTTACCTATCCAAGAGCAAAATAGATTCTGTAGATGCTGTAAGTTTCAAACTATTCTTTAAGTATGGCAGAACATTCATATGTTCTAAAGATTTTCTAAGAATTCTATAAAGTTAATTAATCACTATTTCTGAGGCATTCTGCTGGCTGGTCAATTTATCTCTGAATCTGAAAGTCAGTAACAAAGTAGAAACTTTATCAACATACCTATAATGACCATCTGGAGAATGTATTGAATATGCTTTTTATACTTATCAGTGTAAACTACAAAGGCAGTGGCAACAGGCAAGGCCGGGCGCGGTGGCTCACGCCTGTAATCCCAGCACTTTGGGAGGCTGAGACAGGCGTATGACAAAGTCAGGAGTTGGAGACCAGCTCCGCCAACATGGTGAAACCCCGTCTCTACTAAAAATACAAAAATTAGCTGGGCGTGGTGGCGGGTGCCTGTAGTCCCAGCTACTCGGGAGGCTGAGGCAGGAGAATCACTTGAACCCGGGAGGCAGGGGTTGCGGTGAGCCGAGATTGCGCCACTGCACTCTCGCCTGGGCGATAGAGCGAGACTCCATCTCAAAAGAAAAAAAAAAAGGCAATGGCAACAGACAAACCTGGGTTTGAATCGTGGATCTCTGTTTGCCACTAGATGTGACTGCTCGGACACATTTCTTACTTCCTCTGAGCATATTATCTACATTTCAGAATAAGCATAATGAATGTACAAGGTTGCTATGAGGATCCATGATAGCAGATACAGGACCTGATGCACAGCGAGATAGTCAATAATGATGCTTTTTAAATATCAGGACTACAACGATGTCATTATGCAACCAAACCCCAAATTTACCTTGGAATAATAAAGTCAGCTCTTCTGGCTTTTATCAATAGTACAGGATTACATTTCTACCCCAGCTCTATTCATCACGAGGGGGCCCTTTGCCTTTTGCAAAGAGAATGCCAGAACGAAAGGGCTGGAATGAGTTTTGTTTTCCTATTTCTGTGCCATACGAACGGGGTAATGTTATCAGCTGAGATAATACTGCCTGTAAATAGCTCTGAGTGAATTTGGTTGGCAAAATCGCAGGAAAAGATTGACAGGATGTTAAACAGCAGTAGTCAGGGAGGCTGTGGCTGGAGTATTGACAGCGAGTGATTTCGTGAGTAATGAAGAGCGTTATATGATTAAGTTTCCCGAAGCGTGCAGTGCCTGCCGTGTGTACTTGCTGCCGATCGCCACCCTTCTGCGTTGCCGACCAGCCTCACTGCTTTTCAGGCGGGATCAATAGGATTAGAGGATTTGCACTGAGAGCTTGCCTGTGGCTTCTTATTAAGGTTGTAGGGTGCCTTACAGTTTTCCTCTGTGGCGTTTTGCACCATCCCGTGTATTAATCGTATAAAAAGCTATCCCCTGGTTCTATTTTATGACTATCTTCTCTTAATGCTTTTTCCCCCCCAAACCTCAGATTTATTTGTTTTTAACAATAGATTTGCAAAAATAAACTAATGCCCAAGACAGCATTCAATCTGGCCAAACCCTACACATTCTCTAAGGTGTAGCTCCTGAGGCTGGCTTAGGATAATACACTGTGTGTGCTCTCAGGTCTTCCTACAATTGCCATTTTGTAAATCATCTACCTATACTTGTTTCCCCCAGAGATTTTTAGCTTCTCCAAGACAGAAACATTATTCTATTCATCTTTGTAAATCCTGTACCTGATTATATATGTTTGTGCATGTATATATAATTATATATATATGATTATGTAAATATTCCAGAGTATACATTAAATGAGAATTTGGAATTTGCTGATTTTTTTGCTGTGTGCTAAAATCTAAATGCAATTAGCTTAATTTATTCATTTGTAAAACAAGAATAATCTCAATATCAAACCCATGAGGTTGTTGGGAAGATTAAGTAAGCTTCAGAGAGGCTTAAGAATATGAGCCAATGACAAAGGTAGTAAGTGGTGGGACCATTATTCAAATATGGGTCTGTCTGAATTAAAAGCCTGTACAATGAAACATTTTCCTCCACTCTGTTCTGAAAATTACGGAAATTCCATAAGTCCATAAGTTGGGTATATTACTTGCATGAAAAAAGTGAAAAAGGATGTGTGTGTGTTGTTTGTGTTCTTTTTAAAATATTTAAGTAAGTTCCCACTGCTTTCCTCCAAGACTTCATTTGCCACGTCTAAATTAGATGAATGGTCACTGTTTTGTATACTTATAAAGCCAAATGACTTGTCCAATGTCCAATGAACAAAACCACACAAGGCAATTCAAGAGAAAGAGGGTAAATCGGAATCACTCCTATCCCTCCATCACACTCCTCTTCTATCTAGGAAAATGCCTTCTTCATGTAAACATGACACTATTGGCAACCAGGATTGTGTGTCAAAGTCAAAAATCATCTTCCCCTCCTTTCTTGCATATCTCAGCGATTAATATTTCTTACGTTTAAACGTGATAGGCCTGGCTGATTATTTTCACAGCATCACCTCCCCAGATAGTCTAAATGCTGCATCCCAGCTGTCTGCACTTGCTTTGAAGGCTTGCTGAGCCTTCCACTCTCTTCTTAAGTGCCTGGCAGGTAGTCACAGGTGGAGGGAGACTGAAATTGTTTTTTAAACTCGTACACCTGTACTAAGTTATCTTAAAACTTCAGTGTCAGGAGGGGAGAAAAATACACTTAAGCCGTTATTATCCAGCACATAATTCTTATTACACAATCCCATCTATTTTATGTTTTGAATTTCCTACACTTGTTTGAAGCATGAGTGTCTACATTGCTCTGACCAATAACTGAGTCAGAATGATCACTTAATTAGCAATAGCCAACAATTACTGAGACAGATTAAAAGAATTTCACAAGCAGATTCCCCTTATCAATAGTATGTGTCTAAAATAAACACACAAATGAGCCTATATCCTATGAAATTATGTTGGTCTAATGAAACAATATCTGTTGTGACACTGAAAATTCTATAATATCCAAATGAGTGTGTAAACAAGTTTCAGTGTTGCCGGGCGCGGTGGCTCACGCCTGTAATCCCAGCACTTTGGGAGGCCGAGGCGGGCGGATCACGAGGTCAGGAGATCGAGACCATCCTGGCTAA
>NW_012104698.1:5045668-5070647 GCF_000951045.1 Mandrillus leucophaeus | reverse complement strand
GCAACGTCCACCTCCCGGGTTCAAGAGATTCTCCTGCCTCAGTCTCCCGAGTAGCTGGGATTACCGGCATGTGCCACTATGCCTGGCTAATTTTGTATTTTTAGTTGCCCAGGCTGGTCTCGAACTCCTGACCTCAGGTGACCCACACACCTCGGCCTCCCAAAGTGTTGGGATTATAGGCGTGAGCCACCACGCCTGGCCTTCTTCTTTAGATGTGTGTACAATTACTTGATTTTTTTCCCTCCCATCCTCTCCTCATCCCATGACATAGAAACAGAGCAAGCATTACTCTGTGGTACTTTAGGGCTGGTAGGTTTAACCAAATGAGAAGACATTGGTTGGTCTCTGATAGAGTAGGACTGTGGCTAGAACTAAGTCTAAGTTTATTCCTGAAGGGACCCAGGTAGATGAAAATACTGAACTCTGCCAGAGGTCATGAACAAAGACCCAGGTAGACTGAAGATTCATGTTGAGTCATCACTTCAGCTTCTTCTGTAGAGTTGCATAGAACGCATGATATCTATCAATTCACAGTGAGTCATGTTTTGTTTTAATGGTGTACATCTAATTGCTTATCAAGTGAAGTTATTTTCAAGACTGTTGATCATCCACTCCACTGGGTCAAATAATGTTTCCCCAAAGTTCATGTCCTTCCAAGAACCTTAGCATGTTACGTTATTTAGAAATAAGGCAGTTGCAGATGTAGTTAGTTAATACGAGGTCACACTGGAATAGGCTGGAACTTTAATCCAATGTGACTGGTGTCCTTATAAGAAAAGAAGGAGACATAGAAACACAGGCACACACGTGGCTGTGGAGGCAGAGGTTGGAGCTATGTGAGCCAAGGTACCCTAAGAACTGTCTGTAACCAGAAGAAGCTAGGAGAGAGATATGAAAGAAATTCTCCCCTTAAGACTTCAGGAAGGAACAACCTTTCTGATACCATGATATAGAACTTCTTTTATTCTAAACTATGAAAGAATACATTTCTGTTTTATTAAGCCACTCAAATGTGTGGTGCTTTGTTACAACTGCACTAGATAACTAATGTATCAACTACCTGCCAGGTCTTAGACTAGCTGTTTTCCCTGGGATTATTACCTCATTTGATCTTTCACCCCCACCCAGATTCAAGGAGCATGAAGTGATAGATATATACGTCATTTATATAACAAATATGAGGCAGCTACTATGGCCTTAGCACTCAGCCGTGTGTTAGAAATAGAGGTGTAAATGAGAGACAGGAGTCACTGCCCTTAGGGAGATCTATTATACAGTAATGTTTACCTATTCTTGTCAGCTATTGTAGACTGTTTTCAGCCCTGGAATTTAGAAATGCATATGATAAGAAAGAGATTGGGTCAAGCGTGGTGGCTCATGCCTGTAATGCATAATGCCAGCACTTAGGGAGGCCGAGGCAGATGGGTAACTTGAGGTCAGAGTTCGAGACTAGCCTGGCCATCAGAGTGAAATTCCATCTCTATTAAAAATACTAAAATTAGTCTGGTGTGGTGGCAAGCACCCATAATTCCCAGCTAACAGGGAGGCTGAGACAGGAGAATTGCTTGAGCCAGGGAGGTGGAGGTTGCAGTGAGTCAAGATCATGACACTTTACTCCAGCCTGGGTGACAGAGTGAGATCAGTCTCAAAAAAAAAAAAAAAAAGAAAGAAAGAGATTGGCAAAAGTTAATAAAGCCATACTGTAATATCAAATCATATAGAGTTTAATAGTTTTCTATACAATTAGATATGCATAATTGAACATAATAAACCATAAACAAAGTTTTATCCTAGTTGTTGTGATTTTTTTGTCATGCATGTATGAGGTTTTTTTGTTGTTTTTTTGTTGGTTTTTTGGTTTTTCTTTGAGACGGAGTCTCGCTCTGTTGCCCAGGCTGGATTGCAGTGGTGCAATCTTGGTTCACTGCAAGCTCTGCCTCCTGGGTTCATGCCATTCTCCTGCCTCAGTCTCCCAAGTAGCTGGGACTACAGGCACTCGCCACCACACCCAGCTAATTTTTTTTTTTTTTTTGTATTTTTAGTAGAGATGGGGTTTCACCTTGTTAGCCAGGATGGTCTCGATCTCCTGACCTCGTGATCTGCCTGCCTGGGCCTCCCAAAGTGCTAGGATTACAGGCGTGAGCCACCACGCCCGACCATGTATAAGTTTTAAAAGTGAAAGATAAGCATCAGGCCTGAGTCAACCTACGTGTACGTGGAAAAATGACCTTGGGTCTGTCTTCTCACAGTATAGTTTCCTTGGAACTTACAAAGTTAAGATGAATGTAGAGTCATGCATTTCACTTTTAAAGTGTGGAATCATGCATCACTTTATTGTGAATGCCTTGTGTTTTAGACGACATCTGTAACGGGGGAGCTGTGTGTTGACCTGCAGGTCCTGGGTGTGCATGATTAGAGATATAAATGATGGGCAGGATACTGAGACTGTAGCTTCTTGGTGTCAATGTGATTCACATGCACTTAGACTGTATAGTCTGTGGGAGCCATACATCTCCTATGTACGTAAAGGAGTGAGAAAGCTGTATACATGGATATCTGCTGGGTGTCTCAATGGGATTAAGTGCAGCACATGTTTTATTTCCTGTCCTATGTCATCCTAATATCTAATGTAAAAGATTAAGTGTCTATATTAGATTTCTGTATTTGATCAGATATAATCAGGGATAGATTCCTGTATTTGTTCTCTAGACTTCTAATCTCACATGCTTTTCCTTTCTCAACATTCCAACTTCTGGTCCTTTAACCACTCCTATAAATAATTCTCATTTTCAGTCTAACTGTCCTTCGAGCCCTGAGTCCCACAGCATCTCTCCTCCTGACCTCATCATCACTGTAGTAAGGTTTGGCCTATAGAACGAGCTTTTGGTGAATTGACTACCAAGATTACCATAGCTGCAAATCTCATGTAGGGAAAAAAAATTACAACATCAAATTCTATTTCCACAATCTAACAAGGTGCTGAAAATTTTTAAGTTGTATCAGTTATGCTTTCCCCATGAATAGCACTACATTTTGCTTTAAGGGCTGCCTCTGTGGCATACCATCATGTGGTTAAGAAGGGACCGACTTCCAATGTAGCTCAGCTGGCATAGCCTAGTCCCTGTTTATAGTGATGGATTCCACAGTGAGCACATGGTTCAATTTGGAACATTATTACATGAGATAACGTTTGCTGGAGCTTTAGAAATAGAAGTTTCTTCTCTCTTTTGGAGATACTGGAAAAGATAGCGTTGCTCACTCGGAAACTGGAGTATGGAAACACAAAGTCAGAAATTATGTTTCTATTATTGTCACCATGAAATCATATCACGGATGAAAGCAAAGAAAGATTTGCAAAGAAAGAAATCAGGAGGCTGGGTGCGGTGGCTCACGCCTATAATCCCAATTTGGGAGGTCAAGGCAGGTGGATCACCTGAGGTCAGGAGTTTGAGACCAGCTTGGCCAACATGGCAAAACCCCATATCTACTAAAAGTACAAAAATTAGATGGGTGTGGTGGCAAGCCTGTAATCCCAGCTACTTGAGGGGCTGAAGCAGGAGCATAATTTGAGCCCAGGAGGTGGAGGTTGCAGTGAGCCGAGATCGCACCACTACACTCCAGCCTGGGCAACAGAGCAGGACTCCGTCTCAAAAAACAAACAAACAAGAAATCAGGAGACTCGAAATTTTGTCTCAGTTATATAAGCCAATGAATCCCTTTGCTTAATTATTTATTTGTTTAATTGAGTTTGAGTTACAGATCTTTTGTTAATAAATGGCATAAGCTCTGAAGATTTAAGCAAGAAACAAAAACATTAGTTATACCTTCAAGTTCTGGCTCTCTCAGGTCAGTCAGCTAAATCGCATGTCCAAATATCACTATTAAGTACTTCCTGTAGTTTTGTCTGAAAAACAAAATCCTGAATAAGCTATTTATGTTTTCGGACTTTTGCCAATGACTGTTCCACAAAGCTACACAAATCTGATTTTGTATTTTATTTCGTCATCTCTAAACATCTCTTCACATCTTTTGTTTTCCGACATATGTTTTAGTCAACTTCAATAAGCATGTTTTATTAGCCACATCTCCATGTGGCTCCATCCAAACAAACAATGTATCTGGAATTTATGAACATGTTTTATATTCTTAATGGATGAATATGAGGTTAGAGTACAACTTACTGTTAATATCTGTGAAAATATCTGGATGAGAAAGTAGTTGGTATTTTTATATGTTTCATAATTTATTTTTAAATAAATATGGAACAGAAATAACACAAAAATTCCATGTACCTATTGACCAGTAATAGATGATAACATTTTGCTGGGTTTTTTTTGTTAGTTGTTATTGATTCTCCTATTACAAGTATTACTTCAAGGTTTTCTTTTCATTTTCCTGAAGTAACCCTTTTAATATTTCCTTCAACAAAGATATATGAATGTTAAACTTTTCATTTACTGCCTAAAAAATATGTCACCCTTGCATAATAGTTTACCTGGGTAAATAATTTCATGTAGGTGGTTAGTTTTGCTGTTAACTCTGAAAATAACAGTCTGTTATATGTTTCTTTATTGAGAAGACGACTGTTATTTCTAATTGTTGAATATTTTTCTCAGGTAATCTTAAAAGCAACCAGGAAGAAAGGATATATATTCCCCTTATCTCTGATATCTTGTAATTTTACTATGATGTGCCTTGTGTGTGTGTTTTTTTTTTAAAATTCTGACTGGGATCTACAGTGCTTCTATACCTGAAGGTTCATATATTTCATCATTACTGAAAATTGTGAGCTATTATATTTGGATAACTCCTTTTATACCATTCTCTCTATTCACCCATTATGGAATTCCATTTTACTTGTAATGCTGTACCCTTTCATTCTCTCCTCTATTTCTTTTAACAATACTTTTAATCTTCTTTTCCCTTTATTTCACTGTGACATATTGAGTATAATTTACTTGAATATATGTCCTTCTTTACTATTGTTCTGTTCAGCTGCGTCTATTCTGTGATTTATTTTTGTGCATTTAATCTTTGCTTTCAATAGCTTATTTGTCTCTTTCTTTGGTAGAATCATTTTCCATATTCTATGATTTTTATTCCTAAATTTCAGTTATGCATACCATTTGATAGACTTTTATGTTAAGGGTAGTTCTATTATGTGATATTCTTGAGATTCTAATTCTCCAATGTACTATTTCCATTTATTCTTATTGCTGGCAGATGGTTATCTCATTTGTTTTGCAATGGAAGATGGTGTGCTCAGAGACACAGGGCCTTTTTTTTTTTTTTTTTTTTTTTATGGGAACAACCCAACTTTGTTTGCAGGAGTGAACTTCAAGTGAAGTTTACATTTGCTTTGTCAGGTATCTTAAAATTGTCACCAGCAAAGACCAAGCTTTACATTAATTTCTTAACTTCTGCATCCCAGAATCTATGAGTAGTACACAACCTGTGTGAAAGATGGGCTAGTCTGGTTCTGACATGAGGTCTGTGTGTGTATGTTCCTGCATATATGTTTCCCTAGAGCCCAATAGAAACAGATGAGGTGCCTTGCCATCTTTCTGTATGTTAGGTGGAATTTTTCCTTTCACTAATAAAGCAATTGAATGATTTCAATGTTATATATAAAGGCTTAGTTACAATTTCTTCAAACTTTCCAGCTCAAAACATTGTCTTTTTCTTTTCTTTACCTTATTATTTTTCATATTGATAGCTGTCTCCAAGGGTAGCTGCAATGCTAATTCATGAGGGTAATACATTTCTTCAAGTTCTGTTTCTACTTCTTACCTCCTGAGGATTTAATTTCCTATTGGACTCAGCTATGCATTCATATTTTTTATTGTTGTTACATATCATCTACCATGGCTAAAGATTTATTTCTGGGGGTATTTAGGTTAACTTAGTCTGCCATCCTGTCAGATTCCTGAGCTATTCATTTGACATATTATTTTTCATTTAATCCTCTGAAAAGTCATATGAAAAGGGTAAATTGTCTCCACTTAAAGCTGCAATGTTTTAATCTGCAGATAAATGTGGCATCGTATTCTAAATTTTACAACTAGAAAGTGGCAAATTTGGGATTAGGACTCTAATCCAACAGACCACATTGTTCAGGCTTTTACTCATACACCAACATGTTTCCCACTGGAATGAACCAGAATCATAGTCACAGATTATTAGGTTATAAACCTGGCCATTTTTATGGGTCTTTCCAGTGTTATATTGAACAAATGATAACATCAATACCCAGTGAGAATGAATTATGTGCCCCACGTCCAAAATCTATTAATTTTAAAAACCTGAAATGAATAGGTTTCTTCTTTCTTTCAAATGCTGGAATTTTCCTCCACCTCATCTTGTTTGCAATTGACAAAGTACGATGCTATGAAATACAATTCAGATACCAGAGATTTATGCCTTCTGCCTTTACATTCTCATGAGCAAGATTGAAAGGCATAGTCACAACCTCCCTGAGTGCGTGTTTCAGCTCTCAGATGTCAACACCTGAAGCTCCCAACAAATAACAAAGGAGAAATTGTAGGCAAGAGGTGTCTTTTCTTGTAAGGTCCCATTGTGTGTCAGTCCTAAAGGCCTTAAAAATGATATCTATGGATGTGGTTAGAAATATCAGTGGAAGAGACTGGTGCTGTAGAAATGGAAAATAATAGTTTATACACAATACACAACCTCACAGTGTATGACTCAGAGTTTTCTGAGTAAAACAAATATGTTTTCACTTCTCTACGGGTGGGGCCATTACTCACGGTGAACATAGAGAGTCTTAATAACAGTTTATGAACAAAGAGGGAACAATATATAAACTGGTAAGCTAGAGCTTTGGTAAATTAATGCAGTCAAATATAATGTTTCTTAAAAATTGCAACTACATTAATAATAATGTTCATAAGAATTCTGTTCACTTTATTAAGGTTGTGTTGGTATGCAAATTAGAGAAATTGCAGCCCTATCACTCAATCCTTGAAATAATTCAACCAGAGACCACAGCACAGATTGATATCTTCATTTTTCAGATGAAGAAATGAGGTTCATAGAGGTTAGCATGATCTCATATAGATGTAGACTGAGACAGGCTTGGAACTGGCACCTGCACCAGGTCAGGACTTCTGACTGCCTGGTGCACAAATTGATCCCCAATTCATGTCTGCTGTGTTTCAATAGGCCCACAGGAGCTCTCACTTACATCTACAAGATCACACACACGTGCGCGCACACACACACACACACATCATTCATTCATTATTTTATTCACTCAGTAAATGTTGAAGTCCTACTATTTGTCAGATTGCTAGGTAATTTACATATATTTAACATGTATACATTTATTCCATCCTTACCAATACTCTGACAGTTACTATTAATATACACACTTTACTTAAGAGAAAACAGGAGTCACAGGGTCCTAAATTTGCATCACAGCTAAAACAGGCAGTGGGGATTCAAGACTACGCCATGGTGATGTATACGTTTTGAAATGCACCCTCCATGTGGGGAAGTTGTGTGGATTAAACGGCATAATGCATGTTTAAGCTTGTTGTTATCACCACATTATATTCCTAATGTAGCTTCTGGAGCTCATGTCCCCACACAGGCTGGTGCATACCCAGAGTAAATCCATGTTCCCAAATATTCTATTAGCAGCCTCACATAAATATACCATGCTTAAACTAAAACAGCATTTGCCTTCAAGGAGCTTACCCTATAGTGAAGGCAACAGAGAGGTACATAGATATTACAAGGACAGGAACACAGGAAGTCAGCGGCTATGCTTTCTTCCTGATTCTATATGTCCTCAGCCGCTATGCCCCGCTCTGCTACACAGCAGTCAATAAGTATTTGTAAATGATTGAATGGATAAATGAGTTGCATTCTTATCAAGTTTGGATTGTTTTACATCTTGAAATTTGTAAGATTCTTTTGCTAATAGATTCCATGATCTTAAGTAAATCATATTTTATCTTCATTCATAAAATGAGGTTTTGAAATAGATGGTTTTGAATACCTTGTACAGTTTTAACTTTTTAAGTTTCCTTTGGTCCTGAAATTCTGTGCTTCAGAAATAGCCCTTTTTTCAATTCCTCAAATCTGCAAAGCTCTATCTCACACAAAGAGTTCTCTTTACCTGAATATTCTTCCCCCGTTTTATAAAGAAGCCGTCTATATTAACTTCCTATTATTGTTTTAACAAATTACCATAAACCTGGTGGCTTAAAACGGGATAGATTTGTTATCTTACATTTCTGGAGATCAGAAGTACCAGACATCTAGGGAATGACAGGGCCATATCCCTTCTGGAGCCCCGGAGAAGAATTTTTTTTCTTGACTTCCCAGCCTCCCGAGGCTGCCTACATTCCTTGGTTCATGGCCCTTCTCCTTCTTGAGTACCAGCAGTCACATCATTGTGCTTCCCCCATCACATGGCTTTATCCACCTCTGCTTCTAGCATCACACTACTTTCTCTCCCTCTGCTTTTATTGCCCCATTGCTGTCTCTGACTTTGATCCCCCCCACTATTCTTGTTAGAAACCTGGTGATTACATTAGGCCCATCTTGCTAATCCAGGAACATTCCACCATCCCAAAGTCCTTGTCTTAATCACATTAGCAAAGTCCTCTTTGTCAAGTCTGTAATGTATCTATAGGTTCTAGGGATTAGAATGTGACCACATGTAGGGACTGTTATTCCATAAACCATACTATCCTTAACTAACTCCCTTCTCCATATTAACTCCTGTCCACCTTTCAGATCTCAGCCGAAGTGTTAGTTTCTGGAGGAGGCTTTCCTTAACCACTAGTGTCAAATGGGTGTTATTGGTGTATGTTCTCATAGAACCACCTTTCTCTCATCTATAGCACTGCTGTTAGTTTTTTATACATTGAGAATCAGAGAATGTTTCAGTTTTACTTACTCTACATCCTAAAGATACTCAAAAAGTATTCCTTCTGTGAATCAGTGAACCAACAACAACTATATTCCTTATATTCCTTTTTTTTTTAAGGAAAGACTTATAATTTTTGAGGAGGGTCCCCAAAGCAGAGGTGAGAGGTTAGGTTTTAATAGTACCAAAGTATCAGTAGTACCAAAGAACTATTCATAAGCCCTTATCAAGTTATATATCAATAACTTATTTTGATCAATACATATTATTAAAATATGTAGTTGTTCCCTACATTTTCATAAACAGTATATTAATCAAGAATCCATTAAACATATTATTCTTCCTCTAAAACTTGAACTTGCCTTCCATATAGACATAAATTAAGCATGCTAAATGAAATAAATACAGCCTCTAGCTATGGTGTGTAAGTCTACAACATTAAAAATGCACACTATTCTATCGTAGCTTTTAAAAAACATACAGCTGCTTTTTACTTCTAGTTGTCCTCTTTTTCCTTGTATGTGATGATGGCTGCAGCAAGTTGGAAAACAGATTCTTGTAGCATTATGCATTATTTAGTGTGAATTTACATACTGTTCTGTTTTAAGTGCTTCACAAGTGTCCTATAAATACAGGGAATTGTTTGACTGTCTAGGCAGAAAGGAAAAGCAAGTTTGGAAAAGGAATTTGCAGGAAGATTCAGCATGTCCTCCGGACAATTCTGAATTCTATTGTCTCTGCATTGATTTGGAAGTTTTATGGATTAAAACTATGCATCATACAGCTGTTTTATAAATATTCAGTATTTTATATTATATAATATTTATATTGAGATATTTACATAGACAGATATAGATACAGTCAACCCTCCCTTGCAGCTTTATATTTAGTATTTTGTGATTATGTTAAATTATATTATGAAACAACCTATATGGAAATTATCGTCCAAAAGTAACCCATGGAAAAGAAGGAGGTGAACATAATAAAGATATTTTGGGGTAAATGCAGAAAAGCAAAATGATATTAGATTATAGGTGGCTTTAAATGCCATCAGTAAAGTAATTGGCTATTCTATAAAGAAAATATGGTTATATTGATGAATTTTTTGGTAGGGAATGGCCAAAAAAAAGAGTTGAGTTTTAGAGAGATAAGCATAATCGGCAGTGGATTGGAGGAAACCATTCAGGAAGCTATTACAAGCATGGGAGCCAGATATTAGTAAGAGCTTGTTTAATTAGTGGCAATAGTATGGAGAGGAGAAAGTACCACTGGAGATGTTTTGGGGAAAAAAAAAAAAAATTGCCTTTATGTAAAAGAAAACTCATCACTTTAAGCCAAAGAAAATAAATTTTTAAAATTTACTAAATTAGAATTAATTATTCTGGACCAATTAATTTTAAAGGTAATGAAGATATATCTGGAAAATCACTGTTTAGTATGAGGTCAAGTATAGAAAGTAAAATATTTCTGGTATTTAGCGATGAAGATAATATCTTGCCACCATACTCAAGGTACAACATTATATATAATATCACCCTAGTCCCAAACCGCTCTCTTTGTCTTGATGCCCTAAAGCTTCCCTTGTTCTGTACATGGCTGAGCATAAAGACTGATGCCTGCTTTACATAACGTGGCAGATGGAGTTGTCTTCTTACTCTGTATCAAGATAAGATGATCAGTTCTATGTCTACTTCATAAAGCAACTATTTAATAAAATATATATTTTCTTCAACTGAAGCCCAAGACTTAGCTCAGAGCTTGTCCAGAAGAACTCTCCATCTGAGAATGAAGCCAGACCCAGAAGGACAGGCACTGGCCATCTGACAGTGATGTGTGCTGGAAAGATGGGAATAAATCCCTCACTCACCTTTGATTCCATGACACAGTATTTGTGATTTTGAAAGGAACCACTGATTTCTTTCCAAAATCTAACTCCTTCATCATTTCATCCCAGTGCCTTCCAATCTGCCACAAATTATTTTGCATCTACTGTTTATTAAAAACATAATTGTTTGTTAATCCATTCAACGAAAAATAGAGGAATTAAGTGACTGTGTGTATTAAGTAGGATTCTCTTGATCATAGAACTTAACCAAATAAAGAATGCTGGAAAAAAACAAAGGTCTTTGAAGACATGAGCTATGAAAATCCTCTGTGGTCTTCGTTTACTGTCTTACACAGTATATGGCATACATCGCCACCCATGTGATTGCTAGAATGAATTAAATGGAACCGAATTGAATGGAGTGGTTGATAGATTGTAGGAACAATCTGAACTTCTGATAGCACTCTTACTGATGTGTATTACTGGTGTTGCTGGTGTATAAAATTTAGATAGCAATAAAAATAGTTTAAGAGGCCCTAAAGGGATATGTGCTTTGGCTTAAAGCCCTCTGGGTTTCTAAGTGAATAGATTTGTTTGGGTAATTGTGAGTGAGGATTTTCTTGTAAACACGAGGGACTGTTCAGTTTAATTGTGTTGCATCTGGTGCTGACTCTGTTTTTTTCCAAAATATTTTCCTCTTTTGTATGTGTGCCTTGGATAAGGCCAAAGGATTCACTTCTGTTTTTCATCTTTCATTATGTAGGTTATGTTACTTCTCTAATTTTATTATCTCTTTGTGTTCAACTGTAATAACCTTTGCTAGGTTTTGATTATATGCTAGACTTATTTAATGTTATAATGAACTCATGAGGTCAGAATCATTATAATTCTCATAATACAGAAATGGAAACTGAGACTCAGAAAGGTTAAGTGACTTGCCCAGGTCACATAATTAGTAAGTAATGAAATCAGTTTAAAATTCCAAAGGTCATATTTTTCTCTATTAAAACAATTTTTTCAACCTTTATTACCTCTTTACATCTACTAACTATATACTATAATATCATTTTCTAAATTATTTAATAAACTCATGTAAGTTAAAATTAATTTTGAACACTATGTTACTACCAAAGATGCAAAATTATTAATATTTTCAAGAGAGATATCATAAATATTAATGCAATATATTAAAACAATTAGATTACATTTTGATAGGATATTGTTGACTATGGGCAAGCTCTAAACTTGACACTTGTCAAGATAGAGGCTTATATAAAGGTAATTTTTAAAATGTTAGGTGTTAAAGATATTGTTATCATTGACAAAAATCTCATCAAGAGCAAAATATAATTGAAATGAAAATAATTTACTTATGATTCAACATTACTTACTGCTATGTATATGAGCCAAAATGTTCTTCCATCTAAATCTTTAATTCTTCCATCCACACTTTGGAAGACACAACATACAACTTTCAGGTAAAGCTTATTAGGGGAGGCAGTGATTTGTTGGTTCAAACCATGTACCTCCGGTTAGAAAAATAATGGCTAATTCTGATATTGAGATGGCTGATAGATTAATCTTTCACTCCATGGATGTATGCTAATATTTCTATACAACCATCTAACTTCTGAACATTGCATTCCCTTAAATTAACAGCAAATAAAACAGGCAAAGTGATGGATGAACACAGGTAGAGTTCAACCAGTTCATAAGAAATTTGCAGGAATTATAACATTTTTTATTCATATTTGTTATGTATCAGAAGTCAGACCTTCCTAAGTAAAACCTTTCGCTTCTTTTTTTTCTTTCTAAATCTTCTACAGTGAGTTTTATTTATTTTCATTATTTATTTATTTATTTATTTTTATTAAACTTTAAGTTCTAGGGTACACGTGCACAACGTGCAGGTTTTGTATACATGTGCCATGTTGGTGTGCTGCACCCATTAACTCGTCATTTACATTAGGTATATCTCCTAATGCTATCCCTCCCCCACCACCACCCCATGACAGGCCCCGATACATGATGTTCCTCTTCCTGTGTCCAAGTGTTCTCATTGTTCAATTCTCACCTATGAGTGAGAACATGCAGTGTTTGGTTTTCTGTCCTTGCGATAGTTTGCTGAGAATTATGGTTTCCAGCTTCATCCATGTCCCTACAAAGGACATGAACTCATCCTTTTTTATGGCTGCAGAGTATTCCATGGTGTATATGTGCCACGTTTTCTTAATTCAGTCTATCATTGATGGGCATTTGGGTTGGTTCCGAGTCTTTGCTATTGCAAATAGTGCCACAATAAACATACGTGTGCATGTGTCTTTATAGCAGCATGATTTGTAATCCTTTGGGTATATACCCAGTAATGGGATGGCTGAGTCAAATTGTATTTTTAGTTCTGGATCCTTGAGGAATCTCCACACTGTTTTCCACAATGGTTGAACTAGTTTACAGTCCCACCAACAGTGTAAAAGTGTTCCTATTTCTCCACATCCTCTCCAGCACCTGTTGTTTCCTAATTTTTTGATGATTGCCATTCTAACTGGTGTGAGACGGTATCTCATTTTGGCTTTGATTTGCATTTGTCTGATAGTGAGTGATGATGAGCATTTTTTCATGTGTCCGTTGGCTGCATAAATACCTTATTTTGAGAAGTGTCTGTTCATATCCTTCACCCACTTTTTGATGGGGTTGTAAAACCTTTCATTTCTGTAGAGACTTTGACTCCCTTTGACTCCACATCCCAGACCTTGGGATGTGGAAAACCCCTGGAGAGAACTGGAGCCCAGTCCTAAATTTGCTGTGTATTTCTGGGCACTTTTCTTACCCTCTCTGTGCTTTAGTTCCTTCACCTGTAAGATTGGGGAGGAGGCTCAATCAGTACGGTCAAGGACTTTTTAGAGTCAGAAGTTTATTATGGCGGCCGGATATGCTGACTCATGCCTGTAATCCCAATATAATATTACTATGGCCAATATTATAGCCTAAGATTTACCTTTTGAATTTATCTGACAAATATAGAAATATTTTCATAAATTATTAGCTTGAAAATAACATTTTACAGGAAATCTAAAACCCATTAATTTACTGTGGACATTCTGTTTATACCTGTAAGTCAGTAAGTCCCTTTACAAAGTCAATCAGACTCTCTCGTTTCTTTAGATCTCTGTCTCTTTGTCTCCTTATTTGTCTCTTCCTCTTATACACAGAGACACACAATTTGAACAGAATTTCGTGAAATCAGTAAGGGTCTCCTCCCCCAGCTTGCTCATTCTTGGATTGTTGAAAGTACTGTTGATTTAAGTGTGCACTGAGTTGCTTCAGTCTCTTACATATCCTGTTTTGCAAAGTTTTCATGAACAAATTCTGACTATGTGACAAGATTCTGGATTCGGGTTTACCCCACTAAAGATGTTGAGCACAAATGCTCGTTCTCTGATGGACTCATATCGTGGAGAAAAAAATCCCCAACTCCATCAATGTCTAAATCTAATATAGTTTTTGGGCCAAGCAATTTGAATTACTTTTCTGTCATATAAGGATCATCTCTGTCCACTAAGGAGCCTTCCCTGCATCAGATAAGGCATTCTTGCTTAAAATATTTTAGGACACTTGGAAATAATTCAAATATTAGCTTTTTAACACGCTTTGGAAAACCCATTCACTCTCTAGTCTCACAGCATTAGGGTCTGCTCGCTCGGGGTTCCAGTCACACAGGACTTCCTGTGGTTCTTTTGGTTTACTTTGCTGCAGAACTCTTCTATTTCTTTTGTCTGGAATTCATGCTACTACCCTTTTCCTATTTTATGCATTGACTCAATCACAGCTCCCACTACCTTAGCAGAAAGCAGTCCACGGTGGCATAAACTAGGTAAGGTCTCTGTGTTTACCTTTTTTTTTTTTTTTTTGAGACGGAGTCTCGCTCTGTCACCCAAGCTGGACTGCAGTGGCACGATCTGGGCTCACTGCAGCCTCTGCCTCTCCAGTTCAAGCAATTCTCCTGCCTCAGCCTCCCGAGTAGCTGGGACTACAGGTGCCTGACACCATGCCACACTAATTTTCGTATTTTTAGTAGAGACGGGGTTTTACCATGTTGACCAGGATGGTCTTGATCTCCTGACCTCGTGATCCGCCTGCCTTGGCCTCCCAAAGTGCAGGGATTACAGGTGTGAGCCACAGCCCCCAGCCTATTTTCGTATTGCCTTTTACATTGCCTCCCTTGAAGACATTAGACTGTGATCACCTAATTATGTAACTTAATATCTTTCTCTCCTAGTAGACTGTAAGCCCATAAAATAAAGACGAATTTCATTTTTCTCTATTACCTTATTCCTAGTGCCAGGCAGAGAGTCTGGTACGTAGTGGTTTAGATTATTATTCCGTTTAAATGAATGCACAAATGGACATACAAATAAATGCAGTTATTTGTATTTAGAGAAGAAAGAACATTTTTCAGGTTACCACAATAGTTTGCATAACTAACACATAAGATATTGAATAAGGCATATTTAAAAGTGGCATATTTGGCCAGGCATGGTGGCTCATGCCTGTAATCCCAGCACTTCGGGAGGCTGAGGCGGGCAGATCATGAGGTCAAGAGATCGAGACCATCCTGGCCAACATGGTGAAATCCCGTCTGTACTAAAAATACAAAAATTAGCTGGGCGTGGTGACGTATGCCTGTAATCCCAGCTACTCGGGAGGCTGAGGCGGAAGAATCGCTTGATCACCGGAGGCAGAGGTTGCAATGAGCCGAGATGACGCCACTGCACTCTAGCCTGGCAACAGAACGAGACTCTGTCTCAAAAAAAAAAGGTGGCATATTTGGAGACGACGAGGAGAGATACAGGCAGCTATGTTGAAGCTGCAATTGCTTTATTTATGAATTTATTTATTTATTTACTCCCCTTGTAGGGTAACACCTGTGCACTGTTCAGGCTAATTAGCATCACCTGGTGGTGATTGCTTAAGGAGATCCTATGAATTAAGTTCTTAGTTGGATGACTGTTCAAGATATTTTTTTTTTGAACGTTTTATTTTTCCTTTGTAAATCATCTGTAATTTAAAAAATATTTTGTCATTTATAGAACTTGATGATCTGCTTTGTTTTACCTTTGAATCAGCCCGAAAGATGCTATCAGTCAAAATTATTTGCAAAGTATGATGTTGGCCATGGAACAGCAAGAAAAGTTTCAAGGTGAAGGAAGGCGATCATGGGGTTTTCAGGCCTAGGTGCTTGTCGTTCCCGTGCCCTTCACCCTCTGTGACCCTCCTGTACTCCACCCCTCCCTTTCTCCATTTGCAACTTGCTCACCCACTTATCTCGCATACCCATGTGTTTTGGACATTAGGTGAGGAGGTGGAGGAGGGGGAATGGGAATGTAATAGTAGGTTTGGGAGTGCAGGGGAATTGCAAAGCCAGAAAATAGATGAGAGCAGCAGGCGGCAGTGGGAAGGCCTGCTGAGAGCGGAGACAGGCAGCATTTATATCCCAACCTTATGTCTCCCAGGCCAGTTTTGGCTCTATGTTCTTCCTTGCCAGGCTGATGTTCCCTGTCTGGCATGTCCTTGTCACATGAAATATTCATATTGTCCTCCAAGACCCAGCTCGAAAATCACCTGACACCCCCACATGCATCAGTCCTGCTTCTTTGTTCCATTCTGTGTTTACATCAGTTTTGATGTGTGTGTTTACATGTCTCAGGCCTAGTAGACTGTGAGTCCCTAAGAGGTAACAGTTTGAGTTTAATCACATACATATTCTAGGAAAGTGCCTGGCTTAGGGTAGATGCTGAGTAAATATCTGTTGAAAGAATGAATGAATGAATGCTATTTATGTCATATATTCAAAAATATATATTAGATAGTGGAAAGGCCATGAGGTTTAGAAACAGACAGGGTACCAATTCTTCTGTAATCACCTTATGTTTTGTGCAATTTCCGTAAATACCTAAGCTTTGGTTTCCTCGTTTATAGAGTAAATAAAATAGGTTATCCATATATATACACACACACACGTGTATGTGTGCTTGGAGGGAGTGTATACAGATATACACATATAGAGTAACTTAAGTAGTCCACAGGACAGATTTAGACTCACCTCCTATTTCTGTCTTTTCTCTGACAAGCATGTGGACCTGGAATTATGTATAGAGTTACGTTGACAACTCAGATAATTTACATTACATTTTACTTTTTTTTTTTTTTTCTAAATCACATTTGCACGAAATGGTTGCAGGACTTACCACCACCAAAAAAAAAAAAAAGCAATTCATGGATATAGCCATTTAATTTGATAATTATTTTGAAGATATTGATAGTCCCTTCCAAAATCAGCTCATCTTTAGAAGATATCAGAAGTCCCGTAAACTCTCGAATGAGATTTGCATGAGGTTCCTCACCTAGTGGTTAACAGGTTCTACACTCTTTGCCAAAAATGTCACAGTTACTTCCAATGGCAATGAGTCCTACTAATGATCCGTAGCTTCCCCATAGCCACTAAACTTAGAAACAGAAATATGGAAACTGGCAGTGCCAGTGTGAATAAGAAGCTCTCTCTACACAGCTTCTGATTTCTGCTTCAGCATCTTATGCCTATTCCCTGAGTCTTACTTACCTCATCCTTTAAACTGGGATAATGTTAATACCCTTGCACACTTACAGTGAGAAATAAATACTCAGAATATAAACACAGGTCCTGCCTGGTACGTAGTAGGTGCTCAGTAAATATAAATTTTCTCTGATCTGACCTCTGACAACACCTGCTCTTAACCTTGCCACCATCATGTAGTTATAACCCATCCCTTCATGTCCTTTAATTATTTGCAAATCATTTCTCCATGCACATTTGGAGAGCCTAGGTGATTTCTTTTAAGTATTAGAAACACACACACTTATTAAGGGTAAGGAGAGCCTGAGAATGATTATAATTAAGCTACTTATTCACAAATTTCATAAAAAAACACCAAATGATTTCTCGTTTAAGGCCCCTAATGGATTAGCTACACAAAAATGCTGATTTTTTTAACCACACAAAGACTGAGAAAAAGACAACAGAAAAACAAACCTGCAGCACTCCTGAAAAATGGAGAGGATTTTTTTTCTGGTGCTAAAACAAGTATTATTTATTAAATATTAGTCATAAAATTAAATATCATGGTCCTAAATGGTAATAGCCTTTCTACCTGTTGTGATACAGAGAATTATGATTTATTGATGGCTCCTATTTTAGACATGTAATTAGGGGTTTTAGATATATTAATTCACTTAATTCTTACAAAAACCCTGTAAGAGAGCTATGATTATCCATACTTTCAAGATTAGGACACAGATTTAGATAGTTTAAATGTATACCCAAATACAAAATGATAGAATATACTGTCAGCAAATTTTGAACCCATTTTTAAATCACTTTATAGCATTCAGCCTAACCAAATATTCAAAAATTGGGCCCGAAAAATTCCCTGGTGTATTTGTCTATATAATATGGGAATATTTGCATGCTCTTGAAGAAATAATATTTTACTGCTGTGGAAACAGCTTAATGAATTCTCAGATGAGTGACTACCAGATAATTGTCATTTCTTGAAGATTCCCTACATAGCTCTGTCTATCTCTACCTCTCTCTCTCTTTCTCCTCCACCTGACAAATTCTTTGCAAAATTTGAAGCCCTTTTTATGTGAAATGTCCTAAATCCAATCTCACCCTAAAGAGATTAAATCTATTGCAATTCTATATTCCTATAGTACATATTACTCTGTTAATATTTATTACCATGTAGGTACCAATACTCCCTCTCTATATAAATGTTACTCTCAATTCTACTAGATGACTAGATTTTTAGTTATTTGAGGGTAGATTTTAGGTTGAAGTGTATAAATCTGATATTTTTAGGTCAAAATGCTGAAATGGCAATCATTTTAATAGCTCATCTTTATCCTACTCATATTTGTATGTATCACAGATGCTAGAATAATGCCTAAAGAAAAACATGTTTAATGCAAACCTACTAATCTGCCTGACATTTTAAACATTATCATCAGTCCGACCAGTTTAATCATCAGTACAACCACCTGAAGTTTTATTGTAACAATTTTATAGATAATAACCATGTAGCTGAAAATATTTAAATAAACATTTTCATGGTATATATTAGATTTTTTTTTTTTCTTTCCTTTTTGTGGAGAACGGGGTCTCGCTATATTACCCAGGCAGGTCTCGAACTCCTGGGCTCAAGCTATCCTCCCGCCTCTGCCTCCCTGAGAACTGGGATTACAGGCATGAGCCACCATGCCCGGCTATATTAGATGTTTATTGAGTTATTTGATTTGTTTTACTTCCAAGCTTATTCCATTTCTACCATTGAAGCTTCCTAGATGTATCCTCATTGAATGACACCAAACACTATTGTATTGAAGCCAAAGTGGGAGTTATTCTGTGAAATTAAAATATCATTTTTACATTTTGTTCTGAGATCTGAGATAAAAATATAAATTCATACAGAATTTAGTTTCTAATACATGAACACAAGGTAAAAAATCACTATCATTCCTTAACTATTAAGATAGAAAATCCTCTTTTAACATCATTTATCTCAATATTACTTCTCTGGGACCATAGCTGCTTCTCAGTACATGGCATTTTGATCAAATTTTAATCCAAATGGGCAGCGTAACTTGGCCTCCTGGTTCCACAATGACATGTGTGTTTATCACTCAAGGGATGTGGCCATTACCCTCACACATCTATTGCAAGTGTCTCAACGTGTGTCTCAGAGGCTGTTTCAAAAGTCAGAGGTTTCTGGGGAAGAATTATCTCCACAAAGCTATATCCTACTCTCTCCTTACTGCTGCACTTCATACAAAATATGACTTTCTCAGTGAATCCCTCTCATTTCTTTAAAAATATATGTGCTGAATAGAGACAGTTGAGAGAGAGGGAGAGAAGGAGAGGGATGGAGAGAGAGTGGAGATGGAGGAGAATTGGGAGGAGAAAGAGCCAGAGAGAGAGAGAGAGAGAAGGAGAGGAAAAGTGGAAGAGGGAGAAAGAGAGATTGACTTTTGAGGATGGGGGTCTGGTACTGATAAACCATCAAATTGCATTTGTCCTCATGCTAACTCAAGTTGAGTATTCCAACTGCAAGATAGTAGCCAGCTATGTAAAAATAATATGTGACAAAAGAACTATCAAAATGCATGAATACGAAAAATGTGCCGTCTGAACAGTTTCTGTGCTAATTATGCGGATATACGAATCAGCAAAAGCAGCTGTTTTGGGGGCTGCATTTAATTGACTTCAGATTAGCAAAGATTTGAAAAGGTATTCATTGACTGTGACATTGCGCCTGTCTTTTTCATCCCTGAAAGACCGTTCTGTGAGACACTGTTATGATTCAAATGTCATTCACACTGGAGTAGCAGGAACAAAGCAGGATTTCCAATAGACGGAGATCTAATTAAGAAAATAATATTTGCTTATTGTCAGCACCTAATTAATTTCCCCTGCATTCATGTTTATAAAGGTGGCTCTGTTATAATTACAGTTCAGCAAGAAGTAGTTATGTAATATGTCCCATTGCAGAAAATAGAACTAAGATACATGAAGGTTTTCTCCCTTCCTCCTTTACACACATCAACACACACACACACACGATAGAGATATCAAATGGTTACATTTCACTCATTACTTTTTTCTTCAGTGTGTGAGACACACACTAATAAGTTCAGTGGAAGGAAAAAAGGTACTATTATTTTACCATTCAATGAATCTGACTTGTCAGCCTATAAGCCTGTGAATTTGGGGGATTATTCACTCTAATGTTTTCTTGCATGCTAAAAATGATACTTCTCTTTCACGTTCTCTCTCTCACACACAGGACCTTTTTTATAAAAGGATAATAGACATAGACGTGGATTGCAAAGGTGTGCAAAAAGACTCAAATTATAATATTCTACACTAAAAAGAGAGGTAAGCTTGGACCAAAGACAATGAAATGATTTTCTGTGCTTACATCTCAAAAGAGAATTTTGATCATGCTATTCACTACCACTTGTCTTTAAGAAAATTTGTTCAATTCAGCCAAGAACACATAAGACCCTCCACATCTGATCCCTGCAAACTTCCAATCCTTCTTTCTTGCATTTCTTTAATATCCGAATTTAAAGCAGTTTAGTACAGCTGCAGAAGGAGATAATGCTAGGTGCTACTACTAATAAACCTTAAAATTTCAGTAGCTTAACAAAATAGAATTTCATTTTTTATTCATGAAACCCTAAAATGAGGATGTTCCTGATTCGCAGATGATTCATCTCCACATGGTGATTCAGGCCCCAGGCTGATATCAACCCCCAGGTTCTCAGATTTTGCTGCTCACCAAGATATAAGCGGCAATGTACAATAAAAACACACTTACAATTCTGGCCTGGAAATAACATACATCACTTAAGCTCGCTTTCTGTTGATAAGAACTAAGTCACAAGACATGTTTGAGAACTATAGCTTGTTGCTGGATAACCTTCTCCCAGGGATAATTTCATATTGTGAAAGGGAAAGCCCGCATTCTGCTGCAGACCTAGGATCTTTCCTACATCATTCCTATGAAGCATGCTGTTTCATTACTCTACAACATTTCGTTTGCTGAATTCTCACTCAACCTTCAAACTACGTTCAAGCATTATTTCTCTTTACAGCATCAGTGATCTGCCAATACAAGATAAGAAATGGTGTCTTTCTTATAGCTATAATAGCTATAAATCTTTCTAGTAGAGTAGGTAGAATGTTTGTGCATAACGATTTAATTGTCTGTCTCTTACAGTCATTTCTAATAGCATTTCTACCCTCTTTTTCCACTCACATTCCCTGAGCTGTTTCATCCATTTCCATTGCTTCAATTATTACTTATGTTTTGATGACTTCTACATCTATGTCTCTAGCAACATACTTTCTCTGGATCTTCAGGCTCATACACCAGTATCATATTTAATGTGAGTGTACTGTTTTCTGTTGTTGCATTTCAAATCACCCCAAAACTTAATAGAATCAAGTAGTCATTTTTGTGTACTCATGATTCTGTGGGTCAAAAACCTTAGCAGAACCTTAGTACTAGTCGTGACTGAGTGGGGTCTTCAGCTAGACTGACTCACACTCCTGGAAATGGGTCCATATGTCTTTGTCCTCAGTTCTGGCTGCCAGTTGGATTACTTGGTTCTTCCACTATTTTTGCTAGGATTGGAATATCCAATACATGCACAGAAAGACACTTAGAATAATCTCTCAATCTCTCTCTCTCCACCACCTCTCTCTCTCCCTGCAAATCTCTGCACACAGCATAACAGTCTCAGGATACTTAAATTTTCTACATGGCATCTGGTGTCCCCTAGACTTATTTTCTCAATGTCCTAGAATGCCATTTCTGCTACATTCTATGGGTCAAGTAAGATAATAAGGCCAATCCACATTCAGAGAAAAAGAGATTAGGTTTCTTCTTTCAATGAGATAATTAGCAAGGAATTTGTAGACATCTTTCCTCCACACAGACCACCTTCTCTTTATAAATTATTTACTCCTAGTGAAAAGTATAATTACACTTTCAAAACTCCACAAATGTCCCATTATAGCATTGACTCAAGTCCAGGATCTGGTAATGAAAATTATATCCAGGTTTAGATGAAACTCCTCATATGTGATTTATCCGGGAGATTCCTCTTAAGGACCTGAGAATTATAGAAACCAGTCTCATATCCCACATATACTCAACACTAAAAGATGATACGGTAGGAATAATTCCCCATGGTTCTTTCCTCTGTTCTCGGTGTACTTCATTCTTTCATATGAGTCATCCTCCTTTTTCTACAAGAAATAGCTCCTGTTTGCATTTTCAGCTGGCTTCCTGTCTTTAGAAAGTTTGGGAGTCCAACTATCTAATGTATTTGTTTAATGTTTCTGTGCCTTATAGTCCAAAAATGGTAATACCTCTCCTAATTTTATTATTTCACGTGGTGATATGGTTAGGCTTTGTGTCCCCACCCAAATCTCATGTTGAATTGTAATCCTTATAATCCCCACGTGTCTAGGGAGAGATCTGGTGGGAGGTAATTGGATCACAGTGGCAGTTTTCCTCATGCTGTTCTCATGATAGTAAGTGAGTTCTCACCATAGCTGATGGTTTTATAAGAAGCTCTATTCCCTTCGCTCCTCGCTGTCTCTCCCCAACCACCACATAAAATATGCCTTTGCTCCTCTCTTGCCTTTCACCATGATTGTAATTTGCCGGAAGCCTCCCCAGCCACCCAGAACTGTGAGTCAATTAAGCCTCCTACCTTTATAAATTCCTCAGTCTCAGGTATGTCGTTGTAGCAGTGTGATAACAGACTAATACATGAGGGTTTCCTATGGATACTATTGTAGTTCTCTTAGATAACAGTTATGCCCACTCATGTCTTTGAGATGGGATATTCTCTATCTTTGGCCTGTATAGAACTAGTATGGAACAATGGCATTGAGATTCTTAGAAACTGTTTCATAATAGAGGGGATCTATCAATTATTTTCTTAAAGTGCTTATATAGCAGGTTTCTTGTATAGCTGAAAGTTTCTGGAGTATAATACCTTATATATTTCTGACACCTTAACAAACAGAGATTACAGCCTACACTGGGCATCTTTTATGCTCTAAAGTCATTTTCTACTATGTGAATCCTTCACTGGGATAGAGAGAGAGAATAAAAAGTCAGTTTTATTTTAGAACTAGCAAGGTTTACTTCTTTGTGATTCCATTAAATTATCTTCAAAAACTCAACATTTCCTTCTTTAGTTCAATTATCTCTTGTTATATTTTAATATAGCAAGCTTGAAAAAGCTAATTGCCATTTTGAAATGTTTTGCCTACACGTCTCCCACCCATGAGTCAATTAAATGCCCTTTCTATCTTCCACATTTCCTCACACAACGGTGTTGCCAACCATCCTGCCACTCTATAACAATTGTCTCCTTTCCTCCAATCTCCAAAGGCATCCCTCGCTGTTCTACGGTCCTCCTCACCACTGAGAAGAAATTTCTAACCTTCATCCACCTCTTCAAAGTCCATGCCACAAGCTTTACATTTATAGTTATTATGGTGGCATGTCATTTACAGATAACACATTTTGTTATGGTCAACTGTTGTTGTGTTACAAAGTACACCCCAAATAAACACATAGTGTGACACCTGTTTTGTTATGCTCATGAATTTGTTTTGATCAAGAATTTGGGTAATGGGGCCAGGTGCTGTGGCTTATTCCTATAATCCCAGTACTTTAGGGGGTTGAGGTAGGAGGATCACTTGGACCCAGGAGTTCAAGATCAGCCTGGGCAACAATGTGAGATCCCATCTGTACAAAAAAATACAAAAAAATTAGTGGGGCATGGCAGCACAGAATTGTAGTCTGAGCTACTGGGGTGACTGAGCTTGGTGGATCGCTTGAGTTCTTAGAGATTGAGGCTGCAGTGAGCAGTAATTGCCCCAATGCACTCCAGCCTGAGTGACACAGTGAGACCCTCCCTTAAAAACAAAACACAGAACACAGCAAAACAAAATAATTTGGGTATGAACATTGGGAATGACTTTTCTCTGCTTTGCAACTGCACCCTCATCTGGGGTGGCTGAATTAGCTGGAGATGGCTGAGACAACGTGAATAGAGCCCCAAGCTTCCAACCTTACAACTTCAGCTCATCTCTGGGTCTCAACTGAGAGTCTCTTTAACAGGATAAGAACCCTTTCTCATCTCACTTTATATCCCCTAGTTTTCCCCTGGTAAAATGGACTTCCTTTTTATCACATTACGCATTTTACTGGAAAACCTGGTGACATGCTCCTTTCTCTTACGAAACCGAAACCTCTATAAAGGGAGAGATCATATCACTCCCGCTGACCATTACATCTCCACCACTAATACATTGCCTGTTACATGGCAGGTAGTCACTAAATGTTTAATGAACTTTGAAGCCATCAATTACTCTTCAGCTCCCACTGGCACACAGAGAATGATCTCAGTGGCAGTTCATCTCAGTAAGGTAGATGTATATTTGTCCAGATCTAAACATACATAGAATTTATCAAAGATGTATTAAGACAGGCTAGCCAGAGAAAAACTCAAGTCATGATTGAGAGTGAGGAGACAAAAGTTTTAACCAGTAAGACTAGGATAGAATCTGAAAGCCACGGCAAGGTCCTGGGGAACAAAGTCACAATATCAAAAGGTGAGTTGAAAGTGACATG
>NW_012104698.1:5039080-5044678 GCF_000951045.1 Mandrillus leucophaeus | reverse complement strand
TTAGTTAGATGCTAAGAAGATTGCTTTGCCAACCAAAATAAAAAGTGATCTGAAAGCCATGTTGTAAATAGTCTCTCAGTTTTTTATTCTGAGACTTTTGACCAGTTATAATAATATATGTTCTATTACATCAGACACCCATAAACCTGAGTCCTTCTGTATAAATTCTTGCTGATTTACCTGATGTTTTTCTGCTCATTAAAGCCCTGTGTTCATGAGATCATAGCTAGTGTTAAATCTACACCATAGTGAGATGGACTCAGTGCCCTAGGTTTGAGCTGAAGTACTAAGTCCACATATATTATTCCATGATTATATGCTGATTTTGCATACAGAAATATTGTTCTTGTCCTCACATTTCTAGCTCCGTCACTGAGCTCTCTGTGGCCAAAGTTAAATGAAATAAAGGACTTTTTTGGGTACCATAGGAAAACAGAGCCTTTCTAAATCAGAATCTCTCTATCCATCCTTTAAAAACCGTACCCATTGACAAGGAGAACAAATAACCCATCACCCACACACACCATAAAACTACAGTATAGAGAATTATACACATCTTTAAGCTACAAGCAGTCAGGGAATACATATAAAACCCAGCAGATTCTATTCCAGAGTTCATGCTGAAACAAGATCGGGTAGAAACAATAAAAATTAAACGCAGCAGATGTCCATCACTGTGGATCGCAGATAAAAATTGCCTTAAGAAAAAAGGTTCTACATTAATTGAAGAAATAATGAGAACATAACTGAGACCTAGTGGACCACGGCACTTGATGTTGTGAAACTGGATGAAAGTGGTTAAAAATGTGTGAGAACAGAAAAAAACAGTATTAGGAAGATAGAATATTTTGGTAAGAAGTGGACTTGAAAAGGAGAGATGTATTTGTAGACTTGATGGCGAAAAGAGAGAGAGAGAAAGAGAGAGAGAGAAAATGAATCATAAAATTAGAAGGCGAACTGAGCCTTCCTCTACAGGGTATTGTGTCTTGAAGAATCTGCACTTCACTGTGACAAAGAGAGAGTTGCTCTTAAACTAAGAAACTTAGCAAGCTACGCTAACTCTTCACTTTGTCAGTATGAAATCATCTGTTGTTATTTGTCCAGGGATAAGATAAGGCATTTAAAATTTAATAAAAAGTTAATAAAAGATGTATAATGATATATACCACTATAAGAAGGAAAACAAACAACAGTAAATATTTCAATTGATGAAAAATTTTCTACCCCCAAAACTCAACCTCAGAGCAGAAGTGAGATACATCATAAGATCTCACCTTGAACTGAATATCTTTCCATAAATCTTTAAAGTAGAAGAAAAAAAAATATAACTTGAGTCAGAAATTCATCAAGTCAGAAGAGTACTTGCCAAACAAGAGAAAGAGGCAAAGTGAAAATTGGACAAATTTAGGAAAGAAATTTTTAAAAAGAAAAAAAAAAATCTTACAAGTATGGAAAAACTACAAATATGCTCAGCGTGTGCTCATTGTTAAATGGAATTAGCTAAAAATATCCTAAAAGGAATTAGAAAGAAGGATAAAATTGGCAAAAAGCAGTGAGACAGTGTTGGAGGTAGAAGAAAGTTAAGGATAATCTATTCTTGAAGAAGAAAAACAAAACCATGGATGAGAAGTAATGTTTAAAACTAGAATCCAAAAAGTTGGAGGGCTATAAAAGCAGAACTAAACGATCTCTTTTATTTTAGGTTTAGAGATACATGTGCAGGTTTGTTAATACAGGCAAAATCTTTTCATGGAGGTTTGACATACAGACCATTTCTTCATCCAGGTACTAAGCATAGTACCCAATAGTTATTTTTTGTGATCCTGTCCTTCCTCCCTCTCTCCTTTGTCAAGTAGGTCCATGTGTCTGTTTTTCTGATATTTGTGCCTGTTGGTTCTCATTATCTAGCTCCCACTTATGACTAAGAACATACAGTATTTAGTTTTCTGCTCTTGTGTTGGTTTGCTAGGGAAAATGCCCTCCAGCTCCATCCACGTCGCTGCAAAGGACATGATCTCATTCCTTTGTATGGCTGCATAGTATTCCATGGCATGTATGTACCACATTTTCTGTATCCAAGCTATTACTGATGGACATTTAGGTTGATTCCACGTCTTTGCTATTGTGAATAGTGCTGCAATGAATGTACACGTGCCTATGTCTTATGGTAGAGCAATTTATATTCCTTTGGGTATATAAACAGTAATGGGATTGCTGGGTGGAATGGTAGTTCAGTTTTTAGTTCTTTGAGGAATCACCACACTGCTTTCCACAGTGGTTGAACTAATTTACACTCCTACCATCGATGTATAAGTGTTCACTTTTCTGTGAAACCTTGCCAGCACCTGTTTGTGTATTTTTAAAATAATAGCTATTCTGACTGGTATTAGATGGTATCTCATTGTGATTTTGATTTGCATTTCTCTAATGAGCAGTGACACTGAGCATGTTTCATATGTTTTTTGGCAGCATGTATGTCTTCTTTTGAATAGTGTCTGTCAGATCCTTTTTCTACTTGTTAATGGTGGGTGGTTTTTTTTTTTTATTTTCCTTATAATTTTTTTAACCTCCTTATAAATTCTGGATACTAGACTTTTGTCAGATACATAGTTTCCAAATATTTTCTCCCAATCTGTAGGCTGTCTCTCTACTCTGTTGGTAGTTTATTTTGCTGTGCAGAAGCTCTTTAGTTTAACTAGATCTCATTGGTCAATTTTTGCTTTTGCTGTCATTGCTTTAGGTGTCTTTGTCATAAATTTTTTGCCAGTTATTATTTCCAGGATGGTATTTCCAAGTTACTTTCCAGGGTTTCTATAATGTTAGGTTTTACATATAAGCTTTTAATTCATCTCGAGTTAATCTTTGTATATGGTGTCAAGAAGGGGTGCAGTTTCAAACTTCTGCATATGGGTAGCCAGTTATCTCAGCACCATTTATTGAATAAGGAGTCCTTTTTCATTGCTTGTTTATGTCAGCTTTGTTGAAGATCAGATGGTTGTAGATGGGCAGCATCATTTCTGGCCTCTCTGTTCTGTTCAATTCGTCTCTGTGTCTGTTTTTGTACCAGTACCATTTGCATTTGGTCACTATAGCCCTGTGGCATTGTTTAAAGTTGGGTAACGTGATGCCTCTACCTTTGCTCTTTTTTGCTCGAGAGTGCCTTGGCTCTTCAGGCTCTTACTTGGTTTCATCTGAACTTTAAAATAGATTTGTCTAGGTCTGTGAAGAATGTCATTAGTAGTTGGTAGGAATAGCATTAAATCTATAAATTGCTTTGGGCAGTAGGGTCATCTAAATAATATTTATTTTTCCTATCTATGAACATGGAATATTTTTCCATTTGCTTGCATCATCTCTAATTTCTTTTAGCAATGTTTTGTAATTTTCATTGTTGAGATCTTTTTACCTCCCTGGTTAACTGTATTCCGGGGGTGGGGTGGAGTGTGTGTGTGTGTGTGTGTGTGTGTGGCAATTAAGAATGGGATTGCATACCTGATTTGGCTCTTCGTTTGGATGTTGTTGATCTGTAGAAATGATACTGATTTACATATGTTGATATTGTATCATGAAACTTCCTTGAATTTATTAGCTCAAGGGGCTTTTAGGCAGAGGCTATGGGATTTTCCTTGATATAGAATCATGTCATCTGCAAACAGGGATACTTTGACTTCCTTTCTTCATATTTGATGTCCTTTATTTATTTATTTATTTATTTTGCCTGTTTACCCTGGCCAGGACTTCCAATAATATGTTGAATAGAAGTGGTGACAGAGGACATCCTTATCTTATGACAATTTTCAAGGAGAATGCTTTTAGCTTTTATGAATTCAGTATGATGTTCGCTGTGGGCTTGTCATAAATGGCTCTTACTATTTTCAGGTATATTCCTTCTATGAATAGTATATTGAGGGTCTTAAACATGAAAGGATACTATATTTCATTGAAAAACTCTACTGCACCTATTAAGATAATCATACTTTTTTATCTTTAGTTTTGTTTATGTGATGATTTACATTTATTGATTATGTTTATGTGTATGTTGTGTTTCAACATACACACTTTTTATTGTGTCTCTCCTAGGTTTTGGTATCAGGATGACGCTGACTACACAGATTGAGTTGAGGAGGAATCCCTCCTTCTCAATTTTTCAGAATAGTTTCAGTAGGAATGGTACCAGCTCTTTGTCCATCTGGTAGAATTTGGCTGTGAATCTGTCTGTACCTGGGCTTTTTGTTTGTTTGTTTGTTTGTTTGTTTGCCAGGCTGGAGTGTAGTGGTGCGATCTCGGCTCACTACAACCTCTGCCTCCTGGGTTCAAGCAATTCTCCTGCCTCAGCCTCCCGAGTAGTTGGGACTACAGGTGTGTGACACCACGCCCAGATAATTTTTGTATTTTTAGTAAAGACAGGATTTCACCATGTTGGCCAGGATGGTCTCAATCTCCTGACCTCATGATTCACCTGCTTCAGCCCTTCAAAGTGTTGGGGTTATGGGCATCAGCCACCACAACTTACCTGGCCTTTTTTTTTTGCTTTTTGGTTGATTAATAGGCTATTTATTACTGACTTAATTTCAGAGCTTGTTATTATTCTGTTCAGGGATTCAATTTCTTCCTGGTTCAATCTTGGGAGGGTGTTATGTCCGATAATTTATCCATTTCTTCTTGATTTTCGAGTTTGGATGCCTGGAGGTGTTCACAGTAGTCTCTCATGGTTATCTGTATTCTGTGGGGTCAGCAGTAATGTCTTCTTGGTCATTTCTGATTGTGTGTTTGTATCTCCTCTTCTTCTTTATTAGTCTAGCTAGCATCCCAGCTATCTGCTTAATGTTTTCAAATAACCAGCTCCTGGATATTGTGATCTTTGTGTGTGTGTGTGTGTGTGTGTGTGTGTGTGTTTCTGTTTCAATCTCCTTCAGTTGAGCTCTGATTTTGGTAATTTCCTATTTTCTGCTAACTTTGGGGTTGGTTTGATCTTGGTTTTCTAGTTCTTCTAGTTGTGATGTTAGTCTGTTAATTTGAGATCTTTCTAACTTTTTGATGTGGGCGTTTAGTGCTATAGATTTTCTTATTAACACTACCTTAGCTGTGTGCTAGAGATTCTGGTATGTTGTATCTTTGTCCTCATTAGTTTCAAATACTTCTTGATTTCTGCCTTGATTTTATTATTTACCCAGAACTCACTACTGAGGAGTAGGTTGTTTAATTTCCATATAAATGTATGGTTTGGTGGTTTGTGCAATTTTCTTCATATTAAATACTATTTTTATTGCACATTTGTCCAAGAGTGTGGATGGTATAATTTCAGGGGTTTTTTTTGTTTTTTTTTTTTTTAATTCACTGAGGATTGTTTTGTGCTCAACTGTGTGGTGGATTTTAGGATATGTGCCATGTGGCAATGAGAAGAGTATATATTCTCTTGTTTTTCAATGGAGAGTTCTGTAGATGTTTATTAGGTCCCTTTGGTCAAGTGTGGCATTCAAGTCTGGAATATCTTTGTTAATTTTCTGCCTCAACAATCTGTCTAATACTGTCAGTGGAGTGTTTATGTCTCCCACTATTATTGTGTGGCAGTCTGAGTCTCTTCGAAGTTCTCTAAGA
>NW_012104698.1:5027354-5038529 GCF_000951045.1 Mandrillus leucophaeus | reverse complement strand
ATGTTCGTCAGGTTGGTCTTAAACTCCCAACCTCAGGTGATTCTCTTGCCTCGGCCTCCCAAAGTGCTGGGATTACAGGCATGAGCCACCGTGCCTGGCCAGGTCTTGCTTCTTTTCTTTATACAGCTTGCCATTCTTTGCCTTTTAATTGGGGAAGTGAGCCCATTTATATTCAAGGTGAGTATTGTATTGATATGTGTAAAATTTGATAATGTGATCATATTGTTAGGTAGTTGTTATGCAGACTTGTTTGTGTGGTTGCTTTATGATGTCACTAGTCTATGTATTTAAGTTGAACATGTGTGTTTTAAAAGTGTATTGGTACATGGGAAACTGATCTGGAATGATCAACTCTGAGATATAATCAAGCAAAAATACTAGATTTGAGGAATTCTAAATAGCTGAGGTTATAGTGACCATAATATTTATATTTCCAAAACTTGTATCATGTCCTCAAAAAGAAAATTAAAAATATGAAAAAAGGGAAGAAAGGTAGAAAGGAGGAAGTAAAGGAAGGAAGGCAACAAAAATAAACATAATTACATAAACCTGATTCTAGTAGCATAATTATAAGACAGAGAAGTTCAAGTTACTAAAACATATAGAATAAATAAGGATGAGGAATGTCATAGTATGTCAGAAAGTAGGAAGTATTCAAGGAAAAATAGAAATAGTGCATCAAAAGAGACAGAAGTCAGTTTAATCTGGCTATCCTATCATTGTCCAAATTGTGAACATTTTGACATCAAAAATAATACTAGAAGTACTAGAATATCATACATAGTAGTATTCAATATTAATTATCAGAAATAAGAAGAGGAAGGAAGAGGAGGTGGAAATGGGAAAACTTACTGGGGGGAAAAGAATGTCCGCTAGTAATCATATAAAGAGTGACATAAATTTTTTTAAAAATCACCATTATACAGCTGCCAATTTATCAATTATTCCAGACAATGATTATTACTGAATGTTAAATGCTTAAATAACATTATTTTGGGGAAATAGAATATTCACATGCTCTCAATTTATAATCTCATACTAAATCCCCTTAATTGTAAACTTCTCAAAGTATAAGACCCCATGGTATAACTCTAAAAGTGTATTTTTTAAAGTGTCTTGGAATGGAAAAATCTAGCAGACTTTAACCATGTGATATTGAATAATCAGTAATGGGGAAAGCTGATTTCATCCCCTGCATTGCTAGAAATAAAAATTCTTGCCAAACTTTTGAACTCTGCTACAGATGACACCTTTTACAAATGGAAAAACTGACTCAGAGATTTCAAGGACTTAAAAAAAAGTTTTAATTGAAATCTAGGAAGCAAAACAAACTGTAACCTTTCTGGTTCTGAAGCTATTAAGCACAGGTCAGTCCAGTGTAAAAACTTTGTCACTGCCTCCAGTAAGGTAAGTTATCTACTACTGATCCTCTACTACTGATCATTATTATCTCAGAAAGTAGGAAGTTCTTAAAGAAAAATAGAGATAGTGTATACTAAAGGACTGTAACTCACATACTTGAAAATTTTGAAGAAGTTTCTTCATAATTAGACTAAGTAGTATAAACTTCTATCCAGGCAAAAGCTTAAAATAAAATATTGCATATCTAAAAATTACCCTCAGTGGATTTTCCTAGTCTTCCCTCTTAGATTCTAAGCTCTAAGAAGGCAAGGTGGTTTTTTTTGTTTTTTTTTGTTTTTTCCAACTTTTATTTTAAGTTCAGGAGTACATGTGCAGGATGTGCAGGTTTGTTACATAGGTAAACGTGTTCCATGGAGGTTTGTTATACAGATTATTTCATCACCGAGGTATTAAGCCTAGTATCCATTGGTTATTTTTCCTGATCCTCTCCCTCCTCTCATCTTCCACCCTCAGAGAGACCCCAGTGCATGTTGTTCCCCTCTATGTGTCCATGTGTTCTCATTATTTAGCTGCCACTTATAAGTGAGAACATGTGGTACTTGGTTTTCTGTTCCTGCTTTAGTTTGCTAAGGATAAGGGCCTCTAGCTCCATCCATGTCGCTGGAAAGGACATGACCTCATTCCTTTATTTATAGCTGCATAGTATTCCATGATGTATATGTGCCACATTTTCTTTATCCAGTCTATTATTGATGGACATTTAGGTTGACTCCATGTCTTTGCTATTGTGAATAGTGCTCCAATGAGCATACACCTGCATGTGTCTTTATAATAGAATGAGTTATATTCCTTTGGGTATTACCCAGTAATAGGATTGCTGAGTCTAATAGTATTCCTCTCTTTAGGTCACAGTGCTGGTTTTATCTATCCATTGCCACCAATGAGTAGAGTTTCTGGTCCTATGTATTTACTGGCTCACTAATATAAATTTAATTATATCAATATATTTTTTTCAACACAGAATTAGGAGATATTAAGCCTAGTCACCCATTTCTTCTACCAACAGCTTCCTTTTTACACTTCGTTTTTTCCAGGCTATGTCAAAATCAATTTTTCAGGGTTCTAATTCAACACACAACTAATTTATGAAGTCCATTTGGATCATGACAATTTCTATTCTAGGTGGTAAGGCATTTCTTTTTTGTGTATAAACTACAGACTAATATATATTTATATATATTTAACAAAATGTAGTTAAGGGAGAAATATACATTTTCTTGTAATATCCATCAATATCATGGATAAAAAGTATGTACATGTGAAATCTGTAGGTCTTACTTTTTTTTCTTTTTTTTGAGATGGAGTTTCACCCTGTTGCCCAGGCTGGAGTGCGGTGGCTTGGTCTCGGTTCACTGCAACCTCTACCTCCCAGGTTCATGCCGTTCTCCTGCCTCTGCCTCCCGAGTAGCTGGGACTACAGGCGCCTGCCACCACACTTGGCTAATTTTTTGTATTTTCAGTAGAGAGAGTGTTTCACCGTGTTAGCCAGGATGGTCTGGATCTCCTGACCTCGTGATCCGCCCACCTCAGCCTCCCAGAATGCTGGGATTACAGGTGTGAGCAACCGCGCCCAGCAGGTCTTACTTTTAACGCAGATTTAAAGCTCTACATCTTAATGATTAAATTTTAGAAGTATTTATTAGCTCGGAAAGGAATGCAGGGGAACAAAAAGTGAACAATTATAAAAGCTACATTCTACAAATGTTTTACATATTAATAGCACCTCAATAAAGTAGATATCACAGATCAAATTTTCTAAATGAATAAACAACAATTGTGAAAGACTTAGTAATTCACTCTTGAGCACATGAGAATAACTCAAAAATTTAAATTTAAATTCTGGCATAGTTCCTCATGCTTCTACCATATCAGAATGCTTTGACAAGTCAGCAGTTTTGAGCTTGGCATTGTTCTCTAGTTTTGATGGAGTGCTCTTACCTCAGGCTAGCATATGCACAATCACAAATACACTTGAAGGTACTTATGCTCCTTGAGATAAATATCTACATAAGTTCCTATTTATTGAATAAATGAAATGCCTGAAACACATAGATGCTCTACTGATCTTTAACTTCAGGATTATATTTTGTACTAGAGGATATGTCAGGTATCTTTGTTCTAGTGTAACAAGTTCTAGACGGCATGCCACAATGAATGACACTGCTTCTTCATCTTCAGCTAAGAGAACAACTATGTTCCCTTGTTAGTCACTCTCTTCCAAATTTTTCTAATTGCACACTTGTAACTGCATCTCTAAATATCTGAGTCACAGTGAGAAGTAGCTGATACAGATAAATTACCAAGATAACCTTTCGCTGAGGTTGTTAACATGATTGATAGAAGTCATTTTTTTAAGTTAGAGATCATTATTTTTTATTCATAAAACGAGATTTTCCCAACAAACCATAACAAGCTGGTTCTAACTGAGATAGAGGGAGGTCTCCGTTGAGACTGTAACTAGATCATCTTGTGTCTAGATGTCAGAGAGTTTTAGCAGACAGTCCTAAAGTGAAGGAATAATGTGCAGGAGGCAAGAAATAAGGTTGTAGAGCACTGGTTTTCAGAATGGAATGTACATCAGAATCGCATGGAGGTTTTTTTGTTTTGTTTTGTTTTGTTTCATAGATGGGGTCTTGCTCTGCTACCTTGGCTGGAGTGCAGTGGCATGATCAATAGCTCACTACAGCCTCGTACTCCTGGGGTTAAGTGATCCTCCCACCTCAGCCTCCTGAGTAGCTGGGACTACAGGTGCATGACAGCATGCCGGACTAATTTTTAAAGTTTTTGTAGAGACAGAGACTCCCTGTGTTGCCCAGGCTAGTCTTAAACTCTCAACCTCAAATCATCTTCCTGCCTCAGGCTCCCAAAGTGCTGAGATTACAGGCTAGAGCCTCTGTGCCAGGCATATGGAGACTTCTTAAGTCATATTGCTGGGCTCTACCTCTAGAATTTCTGACTCAGCAAGTGGACCTGAGAATTTGCATTTCTAATGAATTCCCACTTAATGCTTCTGTTACCAGTACTGTAACTGTACTCTGAGAGCCACTACTTTAAAATAATTCCATCTAGGGAAGAATAAGAGTAAGAGGTAAGCTCCCACAGAGGAAAGGAACTATCAAAGGATGAAAGACACAATATTTTCAAAGTCATTTCTTTGGGCCTTTCTAAAGTGGTACATGTCTATCCCGATGCTTGTTTTCAATCACTCTTTTATTTCTGTGAAGAAGACTGTGAAGTCTTCTTCCCTTATGAAGATTATTCATCCCTTCACATCCCTTCCTAAAGCATTGTGTGACAACTTTACTTAAGAGAGAAATTCTGGGAAGCGCCAACCATCCCTGAGGATTCAGCACATTTTTTTTTTATATGTGAAAAAGGAGAATTATAATCAGTTATATTACCCCTTTCACTTGAATTGCCAGGAAAATCAGACCAAATGTGTACCCCAATTACAGGAATTCCATAAGATATCATATATTGGTTTGTTTTGTTTTGTTTGTTTTTTTTCTCGGTTATCCTACTTGATTCCCAAACTCCATTCTAACTTGTCATTTTGTCAGGCCTGATACTTTTCTTAAAATTACTTCATGTATTTTACATAAGCTACCCACCCAAAAATCTATTGTGAAGTGCAGTTAGCTTAGGCTTACCTTTAGTCAACATTCTTTTCATGTTATATATGTGATACTCTATTAAAAAGTTATAAGGAAGTTGTCTTTGCCAAGTCAAGATCTCATGATTTCCTGAAGTCGGTTCCATTAGAAAAGTTATGGAAAGATAAAGAGATTTGGTATGTAAAAAATTGATATACAGTAATGGAATGTTTACAAGTTCCAGGGAAGCCGATTTCCTTAAAATGATGAATATCTAAGTGCTGCCCATCTTGTGTGTGTGAAAGAAAAAGAGGAGCTCAGCTGAACTAGAGAGCTGGGGTGCCAGGTATCAAGAGTAGCTGTGTTACCGGAAAGGGATCCAGACCCCTAGGGAGGGTTCTTGGAACTCGTGCAAAGAAAGAATTCAGGGCAAGTCCATGGAGTAGTGAAAGCAAGTTTATTAATACAGTAAAGGAATTAAAGAATGGCTCCTCTATGGGCAGAACAATGTCATGGACTCTCAACTGAGAATACTTACAGTTATTTCTTGATTATATGCTAAGTAATGGGTGGATTATTCATGAGTTTCCCAGGACAGGGGTAGATAATTCTCAGAACTGAGGGCTCCTTTCCCTTTTAGACTATATAGAATAACTTCCTGACATTGTCATGGTGTTTGTAAACTCTCATAGCACTGGTGGGAGTGCCTTTTAGCATGTTAATGCATTATAATTAGCATATTAATAGCAGTGAGTACAACCAGAGGTCACTTTCATTGCTGTCTTGCTTTTGGTGGGTTTCAGCTGGCTTCTTTTTTGCATTCTGTTTTATTAGCAGGGTCTTTGTGAACTGTATCTTATGCTGATCTCCTGTCTCATCCTGTGGCTTAGGATGCCTGAACTCCTGAGAATGCAGCCCAGTAGGTCTCAGCATTATTTTATCCAAGCCCTATTCAAGATGGAGTTGCTCTGGTTCTAAGGCCTCTTACAGTTGATTCAAAGCCAAAAAATGAAAGCAGTGGTCAGAAATGGAAACACAGCTAGCTCCCTCTTGTTTCATCTCCTTTATGGAATGGCACACCGTTAGAGGGTCAGGTGGATCAGCCCAGATGTGGGAATGGGCTCACTGCTGGGGGAACTCTGGACAATATGGACCCAAGGGCTAGGGAGACGTAGAGGAGGAAATTCTAGGGTGGAGAATTACTGAATACTGAGTCAGAGTGGAGAAATGATGCTTCAGATCAGAGAAAATGAGGCTAAGATATTAGTTGACTTGTCTATACCAGCATTGTTGGATAGAAGCAGATTTGGTTTATTGGCTCCCAGACAATAGTTTGCAATGAACACTGCACTTTTTCTGACATGTAGTGAGTCTCCTTCATTCCTGAGTTATCCCTGTATCAATGCCACACTCATTCATAGTACGTAAATGACCTTATAGAGATTGAGCCAATTCTTCTCATTTGCATTCAGAAGAGATTCTGCCAATAAGGGTATATCTATACATATATAGCCTTAAGCTTATTGGATTTGTTTGGAAATTCCAAATTTCTTGTTGATTGTGCACATGGATATAAATAATTTTTAAACTTTTTAGAATACATTGACTTCATTACGTAGCTGGTAAGTGGGAGGTTTGGACCACAGCTGAGGAATACAATTCTGGGGCAGGTAGAGCAGGAAATAGAGTTTAAGTAGTTTCCTTAGTTCTTGCCAAGGACTGGGTTATTCTAGAAAAAAGTATATATTTTAAAAAGAACAAAATCGGTACAAAAAGATGGATTTGTCATCACTACAAGGAGGATATTACCACTGAGAAGAAATATTTATAGTAAAGATTGATACAAAGACTGTTTTTCCATGGAATGTCATAAAATATTTCATAGGTATATTGGGAAGAGAAAAATCACTTGCATTTTATGATTGAAGAAAGATGTGCTACATTATCTAGGGCTACCTGGACACTGTATTTCTCAAAACAACATAGCCTGATGAGACAAAAAAAGTATTCTGACTTCTCTAGGGATATTTTTTAGCTGTACCAAATGTCCAGAGTTCCCCCAGCAGTGAGCCCACTCCCACATCTGGGCTGATCCACCTGACCCTCTAACGGTGTGCCGTTCCATAAAGGAGATGAAACAAGAGGGAGCTAGCTGTGTTTCCATTTCTGACCACTGCTTTCATTTTTTTGGCTTTGAATCAACTGTAAGAGGCCTTAGAACCAGAGCAACTCCATCTTGAATAGGGCTTGGGTAAAATAATGCTGAGACCTACTGGGCTGCATTCTCAGGAGTTCAGGCATCCTTAGCCACAGGATGAGACAGGAGATCAACATAAGACACAGTTCACAAAGACCCTGCTGATAAAACAGAATGCAAAAAAGAAGCCAGCCAAAACCCACCAAAAGCAAGACAGCAATGAAAGTGACCTCTGGTTATACTCACTGCTATAATAGGCTAATCAATGTCTATCTCTAAAATTTCTGCCTTAGGCTTGAAAGGAAAATATGATGATTATCTAAGTGGAATTCTTCAGGTTTAAATTGCCTGTTCGTTGGCTGTAGGCATATGCTTTATTGGTGCCTATCCAGTAGCCATGCCCACTTATGGGAGCTACTCACCTCCAGTCCTGTAGTTTGAGAGGTGAAGCTACACCGTGCTGAAGAGGCGGGCAATCAGAACATTTCCTTTTCCTAACAATGGTTAGTTAAGGAATCATCCAATCAGAGCCAGAAACCATCAAAGCTAACATTAGGGCCCTTTCGAGAACTACAGAAAAAGACTGCTTTTCCTGTCAAAGCTGGAAGGAGCTAAAGGTGGTCCTCAAGGTAGTGATGGAAGAGTATCAGTTTGAGAAATTTTCTTACTTCTATAGAAGTGAAGCTCACAAAGAAGGAAAGACATTGAATGGGAAAGGAAGAGACAGGGAGACAGAAGGAGGTTTTTATATAATGACTGATTCATTACATTCATTTCAACTTTAATAGTTACATTTTTAAAGTGAAGAAAATAAATCTGGTTGAAACCAAAATCATAAATTTGTCTTTTCTGACTTTTATAATTAATAAAATATTGACTAATTTATTTATTATTTCTTTTAACAAGTTAATCAAAAAATTCCTCAATGTCAACTTTGTGTGACATCACATCAAACTGAAATCAGTGTCCCATTGCAATAAAAGTTACTTCAGGAAATAATTTGTTTCAGTAATGTTATTTGTCAGTCCATTTTAGAAGATGTAATTGTATGATTTTTCCTGCTTTTACATTTTCTTCATTGTTAGTGGAATATTTTCTCTCAATTAATCAAGCTGCAACATTATCAAAATTTTCACATACAGAATGGGAAATTTCCACACATCTCAATAACTATTTTGGACACTTGCAGTTAAGCACATTAAGATGCTTATTAGTGGAGAGTTGTGGAATGAGCCTCAATTAGTGAATTAGACTGTATTCATTACACTTCACCAAATGCTCATTAACAGATTGTTTGATATTTTTCCCTGCCCATGCTAGAAAGAAGAGTGCGCGGGGAGCAGGGTGGGGAGGCTGGAGAGCTAGTCTGCCTTAGCAGCATTATGGAAATGAAGTCACATTGTAATCTTTCTGCTTACAGTTGCCTGGAGTAAAGAATGCCTGTAGCCTTTATCAGTGAGACTTTGTTTGGAAGGAGGCATTAGGATGGGATAATTCTTCCATGCCACTAGGGGGACCGTCTGGCATATTTTTTATAAAGGATCTTTATTGAAGATAAAAAACAGAGAAAGAAAGAAGGAGAAAGAAAAAGGCAGATCTACACGACGGCAAATCAATTTCTCAGAAAAACAACTCTTCTGACAGCTCTTATTTTGGCTAAAGGACACCCAGATGGCCTCACCAAATCTTTAGGGTATGCACGGCAATTTAAATCTAGGATGCTTTAATCCAACATTCCCTAGCTTTCTCCTCCATCCAGAGACAGAATTTCATCATGAACTGCAGGCCGTCTGAGCTTCCCCACCCACTTCCTGTTTTCGTCTCATACAGGTCTTTTTCCCACTCTTTGCATGTTTAGTCCCATCTTGGTGTCTGTTTCTTGGAAGATCCAGACTAACACAATAAGGAAAGATATTTATAACAACAACAACAACAACAACAACAGAATCCTAGGAAGTCTCTGGAATTAACAGCACACTTTGTCTCTGAAGATGGAAATAGAAGATGGACTAAAACAGGAGGAATGTTTGCAAATCTTTTAGAAAACACCTTAATATCCAGGTCCCCCCTGCTCACTTATGTAGCCTGCACTTGCTGGTTGGAAGGTCAGAGAGTACTCAAGTTAGAGCCAGATCCTAAAAAGTCACAGATTTACCGACTGTTCCTTGCCACGGTAATGTTTTTTTCAAGAATAAACAACAAATCCTTTTGGAAAGCTTTGCTTTTGATGAGATTCCTTTACCCCAGAAACTTAAAGCAATTGAGTCCTATTGAATAATTATATACATTTTTATTAAATACTATACATATTGAAAGTGATGACTTTATTCATTTATATTAGTTCAAAAATTGCAAGTAACTTTTAATATCAGACATTAAATAAATGTTTGCTCATATTTAGTATTATATAATTTAAAATATTAACATTTTATATAAATATTGCATTTAAGGTCATAAAATTATAAAACAAGAGGATTGTGGAAAATATAGAAAACAATCAATTAATAAAATTAAAAATACATTTTAAACTTCAACAATAGTATGATATAAAATATAGTGATATATAACGTAGACTGTATTAAATACATAAACTATATACAATTTACACAATTGTTGACCCCAATATAATAATAATTGATTATTTTAATTATTAAACCTTTTAAAGCTGTTTTTAGAAATAAAAGAAAAAAGAGGTGACCTCTGTAGATGCATAGAGGGATAACCAATGTTAAATTTCACAGATAACCCTATATCTATTTTATATAAACTTTCGTAATTGCCATTTTGAACATAATTCACATAAAATTTGATATCCTGCTTACAGGTAACTGAAAAGTTTTAAATATGCCTTTATGAGAAATTATTTGAAATTGTTTTTACTTCCATTAATATACATCAGTCATTACTCAGCAAAAACATCTGGAGTTGTTTCTGGTGAATGTACCACATTTTCTCTGTGTCATACAGCCGCACCCCAGGCCTCAGCTAATTGCACTCATGGTATAAAGCAGACCTGAAAAGGAGGCATTCTTCTTGGTCATTAGCCAGTAAGACTCATAAGGCTTTGTCTGATATAAAACAGCGATAAGCTGGTCTGATGGGATTATTTCAGAAACTTGAATTAAGAGACAGAGAAGAAGGTTGACAGCCATAGACTATGAATGTGAAAAATCATGCTGACATAGGCAGGGAGAACATGATTGTTCATGGACCAGCTGAATTTATGGAGATTCTAAACAGAGAATAACAACCACAACAGCAGCCCTGACAGCGTTAGCAGCAGCAGTACTGTTGACTACAACAATAGCAATAATAATGGCAGAGAACAATGGAGATAACCGTTTACTTATTTCCAAAAGCAGGAGTGCCCAAGTTTCAACAAGATTCCAATTTCAAGTTGCCTCAGCCACCCTGGCTTCCCAGTCCCTGTGATACACAACTCTCCCTAAAATCGTGCAGTGGTACAGCCTGCAAGGCCATACACAGCAGCCTTGTCCATAAAGAGGGAGCTTCATTTAGAGTCCCTACATCATTTCAGTAAGTTTCAGTATGTTTATGTGTCTGGAAAAAAGAAAAACCCTGAGTACGATACTAGCTAAACAAACATAACCAAGTTATTTATCCTGCTTGCTCATCTCTAAAGCAGGGATAGTAAAACCAACCTTTCTTGTGCTAAGGTTTAAAATGTTGAAGTATTGCTAAGGGAGGAGACCACCCCTCATATTGTCTTATGCCCAATTTCTGCCTCCAAAGAAAGAAGTAAAAACTAAAAGGCAGAAATGAAATCCACAGGCAGACAGGCTGGCACCGCACCCTGGACCTGGTAGTTAAAGATCGACCCCTGACCTAATGGGTTCTATTATCTATAGATTACAGACATTGTATAGAAATGCACCGTGAAAATCCCTATCTTGTTTTGTTCCGATCTAATTCCCGGTGCACGCAGCCCCCAGTCACGTACCC
>NW_012104698.1:5004493-5027172 GCF_000951045.1 Mandrillus leucophaeus | reverse complement strand
CTAGCTCAGGTTCTTGACTTCACCACACAAAAGAATTTGAGAGGGAGTTTAAAGTAAGAGAAGGCAAATAAGTTTATTGCAAAGCGAAAGTACACTCTGAGAGGCAGAGCAGCTGCTGAAATGGTGGGAGGACAGTCCCTAGTGCCCTAAGGGAATTCCCTTTATGGGAACTGCACATAAATATTCATAAAATACTGGGGAGGTCAAGCATGCAAAGGCAGACCTGTGGTTGGCACATGCGGTCAGCATCTACGTGATCTAACATGCGCTGCATGTATCATTAGCATATGAAATTTCCACCTAGAGTGTGTATTTTACTATTAAAATATAAAACTTTACTATTAAAATTAAAATATAAAATTTTACTATTAAAAGGCCACTATCAGCTAAACCTTGAGTCCAGTTGCACATGTGGAACCCTGGAGAAGTCTCTTCCCCTCCAAGGCAGGAATTTGTAGCTAATAGCTTTTTGGGTTTTTTATGTTGATTAGCTGGAGATTAGGGAAGCTACATCATGAATAAAAGGCTTTTGTTCTCTTTTCTGGGCTGTATTTGGTATCAGAAACTTGTCACCATCAGGCAGTCTCCTGGTATCCTGTAAGACTGTTTATTTTGCAAAAGAGTTAAGTGCACAAGAGTGTAAGGGATGCAGAGCCCACTGCAAAAGGAGCTCTTGAGGCTTCACACAAGGGAATAAGTCAGATGGCCTCCTATCCTTACTTATCCTGCCTCAGAAGCACATGCAGTTATGTCAGTACAAAAGAAATGTTGATTCTCTTCCCTTCTCCGTACCACAGAATTTCTGCAAATCCTTCTGTTTACACATAATTGTCCTCTTACCTTTCTTAAAGGATTCTGAGGAGCAAAGTTACACTTTCGTTTCTATGCTCTTATTTCCCTTAAAAGTGTTAGTCACGTGCCCTAATGGAAACCCCAAACTCGGAAGATCAATTTTATAAAGTTCCTCATGAGCAGCTTGCTACTTAACCTGTGGCTCATGTACACTAAATTTCACAATTTGCCTTTTTTCTTTCCTCTTTCCTTTTCCAAAAGACAGACATTTTAGAGCATCTAACACCACTCCCACTGTATCCTCATTGACACATGGGGAAAAAAGAAGAGATATGATCACCACTTCCTTCCAAAATGGCTGTGATTGTCTTCAAACTGCAAGCTTATGAACACAGCCATACTTTCAATATAGTTTCTCCATCGTCCTTGAGTTGGATGCCAACTATTTTAACTTTGGTAACGGTGTGTTGTTTTCTTTTGTTTTTAAATAAGCCGTTCCCCCAATCCCCTATGGTAAAAGTAAAGATGCATTGTTAGAGTGACAGTTATAGGATTTAAGTACAGATCATATTTGTATTGTAACTTTTACTTTCCAAGAAATAAAGTCTAGGTAGAATAGTAGGAAAATTTGAAAATATAATTCTCATATGCTTGCTATTTCAGATAGACTAATTATTTACTATTATTTATATATTTATTTATAAATACATATATATCATATATTTATTTATTATTACTATGTATTTTGTCTTCTACATATTAAAACCAGTTATAGGTCTCATACTATTCTTGTCTCCAACACACATAGCAATTATACAGTCATAAAATAAATCAATCCCTATTGTAGAGATGAAGAAATTAAGGCATAGAGAAGTCAGGGAAATTTTGGTAGAACCAGAATTTTAAAATTCAATATAATTTTTTCAATTCAATAAATATTTATATAAAATTCTCTGAGTTGCAAGCATTCTGGAGAATAAAGAAAGATTATAACGTTGTTCTGATCCTCATATTCTTATAATCCACTACAGGAAAGAGTTATGTCCCTAACTGATTGAACGTCAGACAATGCAAGATATGTAAGAGGAACATGCTGAATTTTCTTGGTGAAAAGAGAGAGTGTTTCATTATTGCAATGGCATCTTGCAACATGGAGTAGACTTTCACTGGACCAAATTTGATGTCTGGGTGAAGAGACAACATGAGCAGAAGTTCATCATTGTGAAATTTCAGGTATCCCAAAAAATAGAATGTTTTTAAAAGACAAACTTAAGGCAACATTGTTTAATTTTAAAAAGTAAGATCAAGATGATAGAGCAGTGATAAATTTGTATGCATCCAACACAGGACCTAGAAAGACGTAAAGCTATCACAACCAAGCAAAACCCTGACGGAGTGGAAATGAACAAAAGCACAATTATAATGGGGGTTTTGCATACACTTCTATCAGATATTGATCGAGTAGACAAAGAATTATAAGGCTACAGATGTAAAGAAAAATATGAATAGGCTAATTTTTGAGTGGCTATAGTATGCAGGGTTTAGAAGGTCTGAAACATAAAGTAAAGCTAGGTTTTAAAAAATCAGTGCTATTCAATATTTTAGGTGTGTTACTCATAGAACCAAGAGAAGGATTGTGACCAGATCTCTTTTTAAGACATAACAGTGGCAACAATGAAGAAAAAGGAACTTTGAGATATAGTAAAACTAGAGGCATATATTAAAAAGAAAACGAGTAAGTGAATCCATATGGAAGATGTGGGGAACTCAATTAGAGGAATGGAAATGAAGCCTGAGAAAAGGAAATATATACAATATATGTGAGTTTTATCAACAAGAGGTGGTATTAAAAAAGAGAAAGTTATAATAAATATGACTCCAAAATTCCTCTACTTGATAGCATATAGCAGTGTTTCACAAAACTCACTAATGCTAAGGACTCCCTGAAGAAAGTGTCAAAAACTCGGTTTCCTGGGCCTCTAAACATAGACTAGTGAGTCAGAATCTCCAGGGGGAGTGCTGGGTAATCTAATTCTACAAGGGATTCCTTTCAGTGGGTGAGTTTAGAAACACTGAAATAAAGATACCACGAACCAATGAGAAACCAGAAGGAACAAATAGGATAGTATTTTTAACTGGTTTAATTAAGATGACATCAAGAAATCTATGGAAAGATATCTGGGATACATACGCAAAGGCATATTTTGAACCTGAGAGAGTGTTTAGAATGAGAAATATGGATTTGAAAGTTACCTGCATGATGGTAAATGTCAAGGTTGCACGACTAGAAGTTTATAAGGAAAAGAATGTATAGACCAATATTTACAGCACCTACAATTAAATTTCAGGAAGCATATAAATCAAAGAGATAATTAAAATAGTATTATAGATGTAGGTAGAATCCTAGCCATGGGGTATTATAGAAGAAAAAAGACAAGATACTTTCAAAAGAAATACAGCAGCTAATGGTGTTAACAATGCAAAAAATAATGGTAGTAAATAAATTGAGGTGACTGAACCAGGCAATTAGAATATCTTTGAGGATCTTAGAGAGGGCAAAGTATGGTGAAAACTTGCCATTACGAGTTCAGGGAACTATGATTACAAGAAGTAAAGACAGGAGAGGAGACAGCTTTTGCAAGGAGTTAGTCTGAGAAAAGACAGAGAGTTTGGAAGGTATCATGAGTGAGAAAGGTGTTCAAGTGAAATTGTTTTGTTATCTTCTTTTCTTTATTCAGTGTAGGAGATGCTGTGATGTGACAATCATATGCCTTTCAGGACTGAAGGACTTAGGTTCCCAGCTGCTGGAGGGGCTGCCTACAGACAGCACCCTGCCATCAGCTCTTTTCAAAATCACCTTGACTGAAAAGAATGGCCTGGTCCAAGGTCATGCTCCTACCCACTGACAGCTCACATCCAGTGACCATTCAGCAAGTATGAATAACGGCCAAGACAACCTCAGCCAGGCTCAGGACAGCTCTGAAGTGCCATTTGGATTTTCAGGCTCCCCATTAGGATAGTTGAGGAGAGTCATCCTGCCTCAGGTCATGCCTCTGCCCATGGCAGCCTGCACCCAGTGACCAGGAGATGCATGCATATAAAACCCCAGTCACCTCACACCAAGCTTGGGGACTCAGAAAGCCCATCCTGCTGTGGAACTGTTTGTGGAGTTGGCTGAAGTTTTTGTTGAGATTTCAACACAAACTTTCCCATTGTCTAATTCTGTGTTGCCCCTTCCTTTCCACAGGTGGTAATCCTCAGATTACTACCTGATGCACCTCCTGCGTGCTAATTTTTGCCTTGGAGTCTACCATCTGGGGTATCAGTTTGCAACAATGAGACCTTTTCAGATTTATTAGGCTGACAAGAAAGCTATGAAGCTATGTCAAATGGCAGGTAAACTTCAGTTACTTTAAGTATGAATAACCTAAGGTGAATGAAAAAGTAACATTAGGGGTGAAGTAGAAAATACCTTGGGTGCAGAGATTTTATTTTTTCTTTCTAGAGACGTGTAAGAGATCTGAACAGACTCTTTCCTTTATTTCAATCCTCATGACTGGCGGTAGAAGAGGAAAAACTGGTAGAGGGGGGAAGGATTAGACCAGTAATTTTGCTCTCATATTTTACTCGTGTCTAATATTTTCTGATAAATTATTCACTCCTTGTAACATTCCTACCAGGCATACCCCACAGTCTGCTGCCCACTCCACATGCATAGCTAAGAAGACAGGAAACATAGCCATTTTGCTGTCTAGCACATTCTCACAAATCACCATTGTACCTAACAAAAAATGGTGGTCAGTGGCTAGAAAATTAAAGAATAAATGCAAAAGATTATCACATGCACAGCTAACATCCCAAATATATTATTTGTATTTGGATATACACATTTTCTAACACAAACCTAGATGTTCACTTTACAGACCTGACCTTCTGTATTCTTTTCTTCATGATGATTACCACCATTCTTCCAAAAGTTACCCTAGGTAGCTTTGATACTGTTTGGCTCTGTGTCCCCATCCAAATCTCACCTCCAACAGTAATCCCCACATGTCAAGGGAGGGATCTGTAAACCTGAAGTGTGGAGGTGGGGAGGTGATTGGATCATGGGGTCAGTTTTCCCCTTGCTGTTCCCATGATAGTGTTAGTTCTCATGAGATATGATGGCATTTCTTCTGCTTGCACTTCTCTCTCCTGCCACCGTGTGAAGCAGCTCCTTGCTTCTCGTTCGCCTTCTGCGATGATTGTAAGTTTCCTGAGGCCTTCCAAGGCATGTGGAACTGTGAGTCAATTAAACCTCTTTCCTTTATAAATTACCCAGTCTCAGGTATTTCTTTACAGCAATGTGAAAACGGACAAATATACTCATCCTTGTTATTCAGACTTCTTCCCTCACCACTTTGAAGGTGTGGGCAACATATTTTGATTCTACTTTTAAATGCTTCAACAGCTGTTTCATTGTTTTTAAGAGTATGTGCAGATTTTATATGAAATTTTCTCTGTCCACTCTGTATCCACCCAGATCCATTTCTCACTACTGACAAGAGATCAGCACGTCACATGCAATAACATCAAGCAAAACACGTATCATGAAAACACTATCCTTGAGATGAAAAGGTTGTTATTATAGCAGATGTTTATTAAGTGTTTACTAACTGCCAGACACTGGGTCAGTATTGTATATGGATTTTCTCATATCATTTTCACAATTCTGTTATTACCTGTGTTTTGTAAATAAGATAAATAGGGCTAAAATAATTGAAGTAATTTGTCAATTCAACTCCAGCATCCATTTTCTATTTACTCTTATCTCCAAAATGGTCCAGTCCACATTACCTTCATTTTCTGCCAAAAAAAGAAAAAAAAAATCCTTCCTCTGTCATCAAAACTTATCTCAACTGACAATTCCTCTACAAAACTGGTATGAAATCTTAAAGGAAAATGTTAATCCTCTTTTCCCCATGTTCCATTTATGCCTGTACACATCCATTTTAATAACCACATTTCATTGCCTATGTGCTTACCTACCCAGAAAGTAGATCGGCATTATCTAAAGTAGGCTTCATAGAGGTCTAGGTCTAATTATGAAGTAAAATATTATAAAACAAATGAAATGTTTGCCTGAATGCCCAATAAGGGATATACTTTCCACGAATTTGATTATGACCATGAACATTTAGGGTGTCCACTTTCCATGAACTAATAGCCTAGTATCCACTTTCCAAATAGTTTGTTTCTGCATCACTTAACTCAGTATCTGTAATGTCAAAGATGTTCCTTTAATCATTCAACATTCAAAACCACTCTGCAATAAAGTTGTGTTGCTTGGAATTGATTTCCAGAGATTTGCAGTCTTTAAGAATGTCGTGAAGAACTCTCTTGTCTTCTTTTTATCATTTCACCTGTGAATAAACTAGATATTTAAGGGGAGGATTTCATTAAGGAAAGTCACATGGGCCTGGAAATTTCGTTTTGAAATAGCACTAATTAAATTGCTTTAATCCTGCTGAAGCTTTCACCCAGGCAATGCAGCTAGCTATTTCACATGAAATTTATAAGTCTGCTATTTAAATGTCATGTTTCTTTATTATTATTTATTTATATCTAATTTATTACTGGATGCATCTCTCTAGCCTCAGGGTATACGTATCTTTAAGTTTAATTAAGAAACCCGTTCTGAAGATTATCACTCCCAACCAAACATAAAAGACAAGAACATGAACACAGAAAATACACACATACACAAGCCCATACACCCTCAGTGGATCCAACCCACCAGCAAGTTAGCATATGCAGAGGAACTAGAAAAGACACATGACAGGAACCATCTAATGAGAAGACTAAAACTTTTAATTTTTAATTTATTTCAAATTATAGAGTTGAAACTCATAAAAGAAATGCTCCATTGTATAATATGACATATGCATATGAACGTGCATACAGATTCTTCTGCAGGCCATATTAGAATCTCCACCACAAGTAACACACAGCTCTCCTCTGGCATCCCCGAGACTTCCTGACATAGCAATCAGCCCCAGCATTAAGCCAAATCTTCCTGTTCAAGCACTGGAAAGGGAAAAGTCATCCTACGTTTGGAGGGACAGATTATAGTATAGTTCTTTCAGCTATGGATGAAACAAAATTAATAATATTAAGTCATCTTTTTCAAGATTATGGAGGGCATTAAAGAAAGGCTCATTTCTTAGTCCATGTCCAACTTGGACTTGGAGTTTCATTGAAAATATCAATAATAATCACCCAATTAGCATTATCATCAACAACTCCATTCATCTATATCACATACTGGAGTTTAAAAGATCTTAAATGTCTATTATCTCACTTGGTAATAGGAACACTTATATATTTTAACCTATTTTAGAATGTGAGATGCATGAAAATATGTGTTTGAGTTATAAGCTACATTTAAAACAGGATAATGTTAAGAACACTTCAATGTTTTTATAGTTGTCTTTTACTCCTGTTTGCAAATCCTTCATTTAACTTCACTATTCTTCACTGGCAATATGCTAAGTTTTACTTAAATAGCTTTAATAGACTAGATGTGACATGAGCATAGGTCTGATCTCACAGTTGACACTCGAATTTTTTTTAGGACATCATTGATCCATGTTTACTTCTTTAAACAGTTTCCATTTATGATCGCTTGCCAAACTTTCACCCACTGTGACCCTCCAGGGATTTCTCTTTCTGAAGAAGTGGAGGTGAGATAGAATATATGTTGAGACATGTATTTTTACATTTTATTCATAGTCAATCTCCTCTAGTTTCCTTTATACCAGGAATGATAACAACGAAGTGCCAATAGACTAAAAAAAAGGACATCTGTTTTATGTGTTTTCCATCATGAGGCCATTTGAAGTGTGAGATTGTTTTTCTGAAAGATCAACACTTTAAAAATCTTTCTGATGACAAACTGTGCCTACTTCCAGATCATGTGGCAGTAAAACACTATTACATAGCTCATCACACCCAGGGTAAAGTGTCAGCTATGAAACGTTATGATTTATGTGTATATTCAACATTTGTTTTTAGAGCCAAACTGACTTCTCTCTTAATTTGTTGCTACTAAAATGATTTCTACTTAATTCTCTATAATTATCATCCCTTAATTCTATCTAATAATGTGGTGATACAGAAAGCATTTGCTGCACTTTGTTTTTTCTGCGAAAAGCCTCATCAGTGCCCTTAATTACCTACTGACATCACTATGCTGCGGTTGTGGACTTTCACACGTTACTGTGTATAGCATGGCTCATGAAGTCTAATGAGAATAAGTTCCTTGAAATTAATCCCAATAATTAACAAACTTGCTGTCTGCTTCTCAGATGTCTAATTTGTGACACAAACTTGGCAAATGTTTTCAACTGTGGAAACAGAATTGAATTAAAGAAAACTTTTTGAGAGAAGTAGAAATTGGTCTTTAGTAGAATTTCTTTATCAAATATACAATCCATTGATGATATACCTGATTTATCAGCAGTGAAAATAAACATAAAATAATATGAAATGCAGACCAAATGATAGAGGGTTCTTGATGGTAATTTTTCTCCTCATGGAGCGTTCTTTTAAATAAATAAAAAAGAACAGAAAAGCGATTTTGTTTTCACCTCTCAGTCATTCCATATTTTTCTGTGAAAATACTTATTCCTATCCATTCCCAGCTACCTCCTACTTCCCAAATTACTGATTCAAACATTTTCCTAAATTGCTCCTTTTACCCAAGGCATTTGTTGACAAGACCCAAGGGTATACTAATAGGCATTTAGTAGTATAAGTATTCATTACTTGATGGTCAAATTCACTCACTAAATAACCCCAAAATTATGTGATGATTTATGTCCAAATCCCATTTAAATCTAAAGTTTAGGCAAAAAGGTAGAATAACATTTAACCCTTTGCATTCTGGTCTCTTCTGCCTCATTTTAAATTTCTGGGATGTAGAGCAGATTCTGCATATAGTAGGTGTTTAACCACGTTGGCCGAGTAAATTAGAAGAGAAATCAATAATATTTTTAAAAACTAATTCATTCTTATCACTGAATTTATTTTTAATGGATGATTTTTTCTGTATAAATTTCTGTATTTTACCATTTCTCCAGTAATTTGTTATTTAAATCTTTACTAAATTAAAAGTGAAAACTAAATAAATCCTCCCTGGTTGGCTTCTCAAGAGGTCTCTTTTAACCCACTACTCTTTTGGATCATAATTGTATTCCATTGGCAATTTTATCTGCAGTCTCTTTTTCTCCATGTAGCTTAGTTTTTTATTTTATTTTATTTATTTATTATTATTATTTTTTGAGACAGAGTCTTGCTCTTGTCATCCAGGCTGGAATCCAGTAGTACAATCTTGGCTCACTACCGCCTCCCGGCCTCCAGCGATTCTTGTGCCTCAGTCTCCCAAGTTGCTGGAATTACAGGCATGTGCCAAAATGTCCAGCTAATTTTTGTATTTTTAGTAGAGACAGGGTTTCGCCATGTTGGCCAAGCTGGTCTCGAACTCCTGACCTCAAATAATCTGCCTAACTCATTCTGTCAAAGTGCTGGGATTACAGGCGTGAGACACCACACTCAGTCATTGTTTTTCCTTTTGTAACCAGCAAGGATGTGTACCAGACCTGCTTACATCAGGAAATATGTAGTGGGGCTTAAACTCAAGGAAGAGCCCTACAGTAAAATAAATAAGAATTATCAAATGATCAAACAAAACAGATGTTTTCATAACAATGTCATATCGATTTTAACCCCCTTGTAAAGATAAAGTTATTGCCTTTGTTTACTTATTTGCATTCTGAAGCCTGAGTTTTACATGATTATTAAGAATTTGAAATTTCCTCCAAGGTCTTTATCTGTATCTTTGCTGACTGGCTTTGTATAAAAATTAGTACAGAGTGAAGTTGAAGAATATGGGTTTTACTATGAAATAGCTGTACGTTTGAATCCTGGCTCCTACATGAGAGCTGTGTGACTTGCACTCAACTTTCAGCTTCTCAGATTTTGCTGAAATAAAATGAAAATACTAAGAATATTGACCTCCTGGGGAGTTTGGAAGACAGAATAATAAATTTTTACATGAAAACTGCTCAATACTTTATAGCCATTTTTAATATGAGAGTGACTAACAATAAATCATGGAAGAATAAGGAGGAAAAACAAGAGTTGTAAAGGTACACTAATTTTATGATTTACCCATATTTGAAGGGGAGAAGGAAGGGACATATAGAATGCAAACACAAATCATGATGCCTAAATCTTATTTTCATATTGATCAGGAAATCCCCAATTAAATCCCAGTTAATCCTAATACAGACATCCAGGACTTGATTAGACACAATGTAGACAAAAAGTGAAATGTATCGAAATATAAGATATAAGCAGAGAGTTTTGTTTTTTCTTTCTTTTTTTTTTTTTTGAGACGGACTCTCCCTCTGTTGCCCACTTGCTCCCTCTTGCTCACTGCAAGCTCCCCCTCCAGGGTTCACGCCATTCTCCTGCCTCAGCTTTCCGAGTAGCTGGGACTACAGGTGCCCACCACCACACCCAGCTAATTTTTTGTATTTTTAGTAGAGGCGGGGTTTCTCCTTGTTAGCCAGGACGGTCTCGATCTCCTGGCCTCATGATCTGCCTGCCTTGGCCTCCCAAAGTGCTGAGATGACAGGCGTGAGCCACCGTGCCCAGCCAGCAGGGTGATTTTTTTTAAAGCATACATTAAATCATGAAACACAGACTATGTAAAACAGAAAGGTAGTTGATCTAAATTTACCATGATCTGTGAAATCCCTCTAACCTGGGTTGATATTCCAGATCTTCACTTAAAAGCCTATGACCTTAGGCAAGTTATCTGACATCTCAAGGCCTCAGAAGTTACTTCTAGGACGTCAGAGTAGAACATGCCTATTCTACTGAAGTATTTGAAAGCAGCAAGAATGTTTCCAATTAGAAGTACAATTCTTATTTGGTAAACCAGATTCACAGCTTATTTCTGAATCAAAATTAAATCATAATTAATTCTCAAATTTCTGAAAGCCATAAAATTGTGAGCAAAGTGTTTCTAAATACTTTATCTCATTTTAATAACACAAAATTATTTAACCTAGTATAGTGACTCTCAGCTGAGTGAAATTTTGCTTCACCAGGGAACTTTGGCAATGCCTGGTGAGATTTGTGGCTGTCGCACTGGGGAATACCACTGGGTTTTAGTGAGTAGAGGTCAGGGATGGTACTCAACATCCTGCAATGAACAGGACAGTTCCCAACACAGAATTATCTAGTTCAGTATGTCAATATCACAGAGGTTGACAGATTCTGATTTAGAAGAACAGGAATCTTCTGAATACTTGGTTATTTGCAATAAAATATATTGACATTGCTTTTATTTTCACCTATGTTTTTGCTCTGGTGTCAACCTACCAGTGAAACAGAAATTTTATTCCTGTGGGTCACTTGTCTGAACTAATGTTATCATTTATGTGGGAATATTTTGCTGACGGGCTACTATATATCTGTGATACTTAATTTTATGTGTCTACTCGACTGTGCCACAGGATGCCCAGGTTATTTCTGGATGTGACTCTGAGAGTGTTCCTAGATAACACTAGCATTTGAATTGGTGGACTCAGTAAAGTAAATTGCTCTCCCCAGCATAAGTGGGCCTCATCCCATCTATTTTAGGGCATAAATAGAACAAAAAGGCAAAGGAAGGGAGAATTAACCCTTTTTAAAACTTTCCGCCTGCCTCTTAGCTGGGACATTGGTCTCCTGCCCTCAGGCTAGGATTTACATCATTGGCTCTTGGTTCTCAGACCTTCAGACTCAGACTGGAATTAAACCACCAGCTGTCCTTGGGCTTCAGCTTACCAATACCACTGTAAAGAAATACATGAGACTGGGTAATTTATAAAGAAAAGAGGTTGAATTGGCTCGTGGTTCTACAGGCTGTACAGGAAGCATAATGCTGGCATCTGCCCAGCTTCTGGGAGGTCTCAGGAAACTTTCAGTCATGGCAGAAGATGAAGGAGAAGCAGGCACGTCTTACATGGCCGCAGCAGGAGCAAAATAGAGAGAGGGCAGCAGGGTATGTCCTAAACATTTTTGAACAACCAGATCTCACGATAACTCACTCATTCACTTGCATAAGAACAGCACCTAGGGGATGGTGCTGAACCATTAATGAGAAATTGCCCCTATGGTATAATCACTCCCCACCTGGTCCCATCTCCAGCACTGGGGATTGCAATTCGACTTGAGATTGGGCGGGGACACAGATCCAAAACATATGATCCTCCATAATTACCAGATGGTAATAGCAGTATATATGTTATTATAAGTGAGGAATACCCCTTCCTTCCCATCTTTTTATACATATATGGTAATATATGTATATATGGTAATAGCAGTATATATATGTGTGTGTGTACATATATATAATATATATATTACCCAAATTACATATCCATGTACACACACACATTATTAATTATATTTCTCTGGAGAATCTTAACAAATACAATATCCATGAACAAATAACTAAAATAGTAGGACCATCTAAATTCTACCATTATAGAATATTTAAAATAAAGAGCTATTGTTTTGTATCCTTCATATTAATTAATTCATTAATTATGAAAATAAAATTTATTGAGTACCTGCTAAGTTCAAGAAACTACCTTCTTTACATATTTTAATCCCAGTACTTATCAAGGGATAGGGAGCAGAAGATCAGAAAATCTCAAATCCTGGAATTTATGAGAACCCTGGACCTGCCAGGATACTACTACCTGGAGTTCTGCTTTATCACAGGCAGTTTTCCTTTCTCATCAGATCCTTTGGGTCCTTTCTGTATATCTTGCATTGTTGTTCATATGATTGAACCTGCCAGTGCTACTCCAATCCTAGGCATCTTTCTCAAATCTCTGTGTCCATCAGAAAGTGCCTTCTAACACTGACTGAAACTGAGACTGACCATTTACTTCTACCCTGCAGTAGCCATCCACAGTAAGAATGTAACCAGAGAATGCTGGATTCAAGGCTCCAACTCCTAAGGCTGGGTTGTGACCACCCACCTTTTACTGTCCCCCACTGATGCAGGATTTTTGCTCTTTAGCTCAGCTAGGTCCAGGTTCTTGTCTCATAACCAGGAAAAATTAGGCACGTGGACACCAAAGAGTGAGTGGAGTAGAATGTATGAAGTGAAAGGAAAGCTCTCAACAAAGAGAGGGGTCCTGAATAAGCAGACTGCCAGATGCCCCCTTCGCAGTTGAATACCAGGGCATAAGGTGCAAATTCCTGGTGTCTCCACCTGTCCTTCCAGCGTGTGCGTGGGTCCTCAGACTGAGCTGCTCCATATTTATGTATTTCCCTTACTGTGCACATGTTAAGGAACAGAATTTTCTACTGTGGGCATGTTTAGGCAAGACCCCTGTGCAAGTTCCCTTAGCTGCACAAAACATCTGGTGTAAGCACTTGTGGGGCGAGTCAGAGGTTCTCTGAGGACCCCTCCCTTACTGTCTGCCTAAAGCAAGCTCACTAACTCCTTTCACCACCGCATGACACTCTGCTCTCTGTAGACTGTGTTCCAAACTGTGGCAAAAATGGTTATCATAAGATTGACACACCTTCTCATCCATTCTGAATTGTGTTCAGTGAAGAAATGTTGAGATTTTACAGAAACGTGACACACAGGTTTTTGTGATTTGTGAGGGTATTCATATCAAATGAGGGAATGACAGTAGGAGAACTGCCACTCTTTTTTAAAGCCCAGCTTTGTGAGAATACAAAGGAAGGCATTCTGGACTCTTTCTGAGGAGGCAAAGAAAGGCAATAAGTAAGCACCAAGCTGAGGTGAGAAGGTAATAAATAGATTTCTAGTAGATAGAAGGAAGGGCCTTCTGGGTAGAGGAAATAGCATGTGTGCAGATGCACAAAACTTAAGCAAAAAGTACAAGCAGATTGGCAAGGTATCCAATATTGTCAGAGGGCAATAGATGTCAGCCAGTTCAGAAAAAGGTAGGACTGGAAATACAGGGAGGAGACCAATTCTGAATGGACTCAGAGATTTGGTTTCATCCTGAACAGAGAATAATGGTATGAGTTTTCAAAACAGAGTTTATGGCATACAACTGCATTTTAATAAAAAAAAACTATCTGATATTTTTATTAAGAAGGATGGATTTAAAAAGGAAGGTAAAGCTAGAAGCCAGACCAGTGAGTTGGAGCGGTAGAGAGAGGGTGGGGAGGGAATACCAACCACAAAAATCCTGAGAAGTTTTAACCCAGGATTCTTAGCAGAAAAAAAATTAACAAGTATGAGATAAATAAGTTTAAAATAATTGATTGGGTATTCTGGTTTTCTTAGTGTGTCTGAGGGGTTAGATTTTGACATGAGTGTTTTAAAAAACATTTATAATATTCATTGATGTAATTGTCAAATCTCTGATACAAACGATGATATTTTCCCATGTTTTTGTTTTAAAACTATTAACAGATTTTGCTCAAAAGCTATTTGAGATTTTACCAGGTCTTCTCTTCAGAGATGGTCAGTGATTCCAGGAGTGACCATAGAAAGGAAAAAATATGATGACTTATCAGCATTTTGGCAAAGAAAGACAACATTGATTAAATTCTTGCAGTTGAATAGAATATTAACAAAACCTCTCTGGCTCATTTGGAGAGGATGAAATTAATTCACGAAGGAGAGGGTAGCTGTAGGCAAGATTCCATGGACACAGAGACAAAATGCAGAGTATGGCTTAAAAAAATTAACTAGTGAATGGGACGTTAACCTCCAACTGGGGAAGTAATTGTATTATAATGGTGATGGAAAAAGAAAACTATCAACCAAAGAAATGAACCTGAACTGAAATGTTTCTAAATGGCAAGTAAGTTTGGTTACCTTTTGGTTTGTATATGCTTCATTTTTGCACCACTGCCCTGTGTTCTATCATCTCAGCCGCAATTGGAAATGGGAATTCTGCAATATTTGGCCTTGACACCTATTCAAGTTTTGTCTGTGGACAACTTACTTACACGTGCCCAAACCAGGATTCCACTGCAGCAGAATTCCCACCTCCCATGGTGGTTTCAAATCTAGGTACCTCACTTGGTGGATTCAAGGATCAAAGGAGACCACTTGTAATTACCTTGAATGGTGCCTGGTACTTTGCAGGTGTTTTCAAAGTCTGATTTCTTTTCTACCATTCTGAGCTACTGCAGGTTGAACTTTATTAATGCATCTGAGAGAAACAAGAAAGATTTTGACACGCAGCAAGTTAAGGAAACTTCTAGGCACTGAAGTTCAGTGACTTCACAGGAATAGTGATAAGAAATATGTAATAGCAGTACTCTGCCTCACAAGTTTTGTGTTTTGTCACGATTAAAGCACAAGATGAACTGAGTGTCAGGGGCTTCCTGAGGGACGTGCCTATGAGTACCACTATTTAGGGGAGGTTCTGATGCCATGAGCTTCAGGATGATTTACTGAGATCACATATTATATTTTGAGTATAAGTGTATGGATATTTACTCTCCCTATACATGAAGGTAGCTAAGTCCTTGTGTCCTCTTGCTATAACGTGATTTGTGTTTCAGGGTTTAAAGTAGATGAAACTAGGCCGGACGCGGTGGCTCACGCCTGTAATCCCAGCACTTTGGGAGGCCGAGGCGGGCAGATCACAAGGTCAGGAGATCGAGACCACGGTGAAACCCCGTCGCTACTAAAAATACAAAAAATTAGCGGGACGCGGTGGCGGGAGCCTGTAGTCCCAGCTACACAGGAGGCTGAGGCAGGAGAATGGCGTGAACCTGGGAGGCGGAGCTTGTAGTGAGCCGGCATCGCGCCACTGCACTCCAGCCTGGGCGACAGAGTGAGACTCCGTCTCAAAAAATAAATAAATAAATAAAAATAAAGTAGATGAAACTTGCAAATAGAACTGAATTTCTCACATATGGTTTTGTTTGTTTTGAGAAAATTATGCTGGTGTATCCTATATAGTAAGGTAAAAGAGGTATGTTATTTTTGTTTTTCTGTTTTTTTAAGTATACTTTATTTAGAGAGTGGCTTTAGTTTACAGCAACATTAAGCAGAAGGTACATAGCATTTCTATAATCCCCCGGTGCCCCGCCTCACCCTCCCTACTACCAACATCATCCTTCATCATTGTGGTACATTTGTTAAAACCAATGACCCTACATTGACAAGTAATCATGTTTTTTAAAAGCAGAATTTTCTATTAGCATTTTTTATTTTGGTGTACAGCTTTAGAAATTTGAGTCTATGTATAGATTCATGTAACAACCATCAAAATCTAGATACAGGATAACCCCTAAATAACTCCTCCATTCCATTTCTTTATAAACATGGCATCCCCTGGCCAATAAATCCTGGAAACCACCTATTTATTCTCTAGTACAACAGTTTTGTCTTTTCAAGATTGTCACATAAATGAAATCATAAAGTATAAAATTTCTTGAGATTGGAATATGTCACTTGTAATGCCTTTGAGATTTATGTGCATTTTTGTGTGCATCAAAGCATATGTCACTGGTGACTGGTGTGGACAGAAGATTCATTAATATTGCTGAGTAGTATTCCATTGTGTGGATGTACCACAGTTTGCTTATTCACGCATTGAAGAATATTTGGGATATTTTCAGATTGGGACAGTTGAATAGGGCTGCTGTAGGCATTGGTGTACAAGTTTCTGTGTGAACCTGTTTTTATTTCTCTAGGGTAAACACTGTGGTGTGTAATCTCTAGATCCTATGGGATTGTGCATTCTTAACTGTTAAGATACTGATAACCCTTCCAGAGGGCTGGTATTATTTTGCATTCCCAACAACCACATATGAGAATTCCTGTTACTCTTCATCCTCATTACCACTTGGTATTTTCAGATTTTCATTGGTTTGCTTGTGTTTGTTTTTAGTCATTCCAACAGATGTGTAGTGGTGCCCATAATGCTTTCAATTTGTATTATTTTAATGGGTAATGATGTTGGAAATTATTTTATGTGCTTATGTTTTATCTATGTATGCTCTTTGCTGAAGTGCATATTCAAGTTTTTTAAATCTATGTTTATTTTGACTTCTTGGAGAACTGACTCTTTTATCATTATGTAATATCCCTCTTTATCTATTTAGCCATTCTCTGACTGTTAGAGTGTTAGATCATTTGTATTTGATTACCACATGTGCAGACTTAGATTTACCCCTTTATTATTTGTTTTCTAGTTCTTACCACTGTTTTCCTTTCCCTGCCTTCTTTTGGGTTTCTTGGATTTCTCCAAGATTGCCCTAGGGATGGTGGTTTGGGGCTCAGCAAAAGACTCACAAACTTCTCCTATCAATCATGTCTGGGAAGGTGAAGACTTCCCTATCTCCTGGGAGGGTGAAGAAATGAATGACTTTTGGTACATTTTCAGAGACCAAATTGTAGATCAGTGGTCTCCCAGAATCAATAAGATCCCTATTATTTAAGAGCATGAAATCTGAAGAAACCTGAATCATTGGAAAATATGCTCAATATACTTTGGCTCTGTGTCCACACACAAATCTCAGATTGAAATATGATCCCTAATGTTGGAGGTGGGGCCTGGTGGGAGGTGAATGGATCATGGGGGCAGATTTCTCGTGAACGATTTAGTACCATCCCGTTCATGGCGTCCTCATTATTGTTCAAGATCTGCTAGCTTAAAAGTGTGTAGCATCTTCCTACTTGCTTTCTTGCTCCTGTTGTCACCATGTGAGATGTTCCTGCTCCCTCTTTGCCTTCTGCCATGACTGTAAGTTTCCTGAGGCCTCCCTAGAAGCCAGGCAGATGGCAGCATCATGCTCCCTGTACAGCCTGAAGAACCAGGATCCAATTAAACCTATTTTTAAATAAATTTTCCAGTGTCGGGTTTTTTTTTATAGCAATGCAAGAACAGCCTGATACAAAGTTATTCCGGATCATGAGCATATGTCGGTGGTGCCTGGTGAGGACAGAGATTCGGGGTATTTCATAAATATTCTGTGTAAGACCCCTGTGTTGGTCCTTCAGATGACTCCAGGAAGAGACAACAATGACTAGGATTTAATTTTCTTCCAGCCACATACATTTCTGGTACAACCAACTACAGATTAAACAAAAATCTCCTACTCTTTTTCGGTAAAAAAAAAAAAAAAAATATATATATATATATATCTGATGAAAGAATTTAAAGAGAATATTACTCTTTTGTCTCTTATCTGGAAATAATTGTTCTGGCAATAAATTGTATCATTGTGATAATAATATTTGTTAAGAGATATTATTGTACTTTTTAAAATGATTGACACAGTTCTCAAATTCTTAAAAATTTTTCCTGTTTTTTTTTTTTTTTTTTTTAACCTCAGTTCAATTTAATTGTTCAATTAAGAAACCTTTACAAAACTTCTAATTTACACCAAGGGCTTTAACAAGTATAAAAAAATAGACATAAATATATCCATACTTTCATAGCATTTACTAACAGAGAAAGATATTTATTCATTGTATTTTATCACCTGTGACTAGAAGCGCTGATCATTTCAAATAAGCTTTGATAAAAGTGGAATTCATGGCTCATGGTCAAGGGAACTTTGAAGAATTGACCTTGTTTAAAACGCTAGTGGTTTAAGTGGGGGGAAAATAGGTCATGGCTCTTTCCCCTCCTAATGTCTTGAGGCTCCTTTGTTTTGTGGTACATCATTTTCAAAAACTCATCATTTTCTTGGGAGGAATTACAGGCAATGACAGCATTAGCATCACATGGTTCTTTAAATGGTAACTGAATGATAAAAAGAGAGCTTTTCCAAAAAGGTACTGAGAGGACTCAAATTGACCCAAATTAAGTCAGATAGCTATCCCTGGAATTAGAGAAAGCTGAATGGAAAAGGCATGCTTCCCCAATGAAAGAAATGCTTGTCGTAAACTGGTGAAAACAAAATGTATTGCAGACTCACTTTAAATATTGGAGTGCATTATGGCCATGATCATTAATAATTCTAAAGAAATTTTCAAAAGAATTTCCCACCTACATATAACAATATCGCCAAAGAAAAGACAATTATTTATGGTAATGAATAAACACACATTCATTACTACTCAATAGTGTACTCAAATGAATACTAATTCCAGAAATTAAAATTACATTGTTTTTGGATACATCTGCAGTCAGTGATGAACATCAACACTCTCATTTTGGTTTTCATAGTTATTGCTTTGGCCTAGTTTGGCTGATTTAAAAAAATAAAAAATATATATAAACAAGAGAGTTTTACTTAGAACATGATTTTAACAAACCATCTTTCAAACATAAGCTCATATTACACGGAGCAATAAGGAATAATGTGAATATCAAAAGTGAAGTGATTTTTTAAAAATATATTAAGGAGTGGACTGGATTAATGCAATGCATTATGTGCAGAGTGATGAGCCATTTCTTTCCAGAAATGGTATTTTCTTACTTAATGTTATCATCTTGTGAGGATGTCTGTTTAAGATGATCAATAGGTAAATTTTTATATGGGATGTGTAAACATTCAAAAGCCCTGAGCTTTTAAAATATAATGCCAGTTGGTCAAATAAGAAAAAAGAAACTATTTTACTCTTTCATACATATGTCTATGGGACATAGGAAAAACACACACACACACACACACACACACACAATTCTAAATAGAAAAGAGAGAATGCAGGAACAAATTTTGTAATATTTTAGTAAATAGATGTTTTATAATCCATGAACAAGAAAGCAAACAATATTTTCTGTTCTGAAACATACGCATAAAACTGATGAATGGTTATCAAATATTATCTATTAACATAATTTGGAATAAATAGATCTATGAACTAAAAAACAAACCTGTGGTTTCCTAAAAGTATGAGGAATGGAGAAGGAGGTGAAGGAGGTATGAATTATTGTTGGCGTGAGTGAAGCATATAACAAAGGGGTCAGTTCTTGGTATTATTTTATACTTTTAAAGCTTTATTTAGGATATGTGACTCATATATGTATACAGTCATGCATTTGTTTTTGTTTACTTGCAAATATTTAAGCACCTCTTACCTGCTAGGCACTGCACTGATTGTTGAAGATTAACAGAGACCAAAGTCTTACCCTCATATATCGTATTACAAATGTATATTTGTAAATTTTTTTTTTTTTGGGGATGGAGTCTCACTCTGTCGCCAGGCTGGATTGCAGTGTTGCAATCTTGGCTCACTGCAACCTCCACCTGCTGGGTTCAAGCGAATCCCCTGCCTCAGCCTCCCAAGTAGCTGGGACTACAGACATGTCCCACCATGTCTGGCTAATTTTTTCTTTTTGTTTTTTTTTTTTTTTTTGGTATTTCAATAGAGATGGGGTTTCACCATGTTGGCCGGAATGGACTCGATCTCCTGACCTCGTGATCTGCCCACTTCGGCCTCCCAAACTGCTGCAATTACAGGCGTGAGTCACCACGGCCGGCCAATATATTTGTAAATTTTAAAGAACACTTTGCATTTTGTTTTCTAGCAAAAAGATGTGACAGATTCTCAACAATCTATTCTTAACTTTCTTTGCTCATTGTGTACCTGAAGCAAGTTAAACAAGATGTCTCCTAATTAGTCACTATTAATTACCTGAAGGAAATTAAAGAGTTTTGATACGTTATTCTAGGAAAGCATTCAAAAATCTCTCAAAAACTTCTCATAAAACTTAAGCTTGTGAAGGGATGGCAGCATCATATTTTTGTATGGTACTCACTCACTTCTATGTCTATTATGACCTGAATAGCCTAGCCTGTACACTGACATTATTTCACTTCCTTTTGTTGGTTAATGAATGTTTCAGCATATCTGTAAACCTCTTGCTCTTTGTTAAATTTCAGGTAAGTAAACAAGTTAATTGTAATATAATTAGTAGGCCTTTATATCTTTAAAATATCTGTATCACTATGAATATTGATATACCTATTGTTCTCTTCTACTCTTTCTGCATCACTATGAATATTGATATACCTATTGTTCTCTTCTACTCTTTCTCTATGTGTAAGTATATGTGGAAGGGAGAGGCCTGTGTTATCATCAGATACTTTATATGTATGAGATAATTTTTATCTACATAAATCCATGATCTTAATTACAGCCTCACACTATTCCTTTGAGCATTGACTGTTGGTCAAAATCTCACTCAACTCTACTTAGCTAGAGAGTTGTAGAGCAGGAATTAAACCTCACCTCTGACTAGCAGCCCGTGATTCTCCAGCTCTACTACACTGAGACACGTTAAGTGAAGCAATTAAGAAAAGATTTACCATGGGCCCCTGGAACTAGACAACCATACAGAAAACATATACAGAGCAGATCCATCCTCACTCTTGCAAGCCTCTGTTGGCTGAGATGCTCATATTTTCTGTTGAGATATGATGTACACGTATGCTCTCTATTTTTTTACTGATAACCTTAGACTTCATGGTTATTTTTATGTTATGTTGAAGTTTATTATTTATATAGAAAAGTGTATCTGTGAAATATCTGCAAATGAATAAGATCTGCACAAAATTAAGACAATTTGTATCCAATATATAGATCAAGAAACAAAACTATTGCTAGCCCTCCATAAGAATCTTCCTGTTCTCTTCTATCGTGTTTTGCAACCCCCAGAATAGGCATTGTCTGACTTCGAACAGCCTAGGTTAGTTTTGCCAGCTTGTGTATTTTAGGTAACGAGAATCATGTAGTATCCGACTTCTTTCTCTTAACATGATGTTTTCAGGAATCATCTTATTGTGGTGTAATTGTACAATATTTATATTTATTGTTGTGTTATATTCAACTGGAAATATATACATCTTAGGTAATTTATCCAGTCTCCAGTTGATGGGCATTTTGGTAATTCCCAACTTTAGCTATTATGAAGTGTTGCTATGAACATTCTTGTACATATTTTAAAATAAATGTATCTTCACGTTTCCACCGGGTGTACACCAAGGAGTTGAATTTCTATGTCACAGAACGAGCTTATGTTAAGTTTTAGTAGAGGCTGCAAATTACTGTCTTTGAAATTGACCTTTATCGTGAAAAGAGTGATCACATTTTTCAGCCTTTTCTTCCTGTTTTGAATGTAATGCCTTTTTTCTAACATCCTCCCTCTCAACTGTATACAATTCATTTCCTGCTTTGCCAAGTTCATAGTTCTGGGCTTTCAAAAGGTTTCAGCCTCATTAAATTCCACATCATTGAGTATCTTGCTGATAACACTTTGGTTTTATGTATACATAAAGAATTTGCCCTCGCTCCACAAAACGAGTGAATGAGGAAGGCATTGTATGGCTGAACAAAATAATAAGACCAGAAAAATCCTGTATGTTGATTTACAATTGTTTGCTTTTTCAATAATATCCATTTATTTCCCAGAATCCCCTGCACCTTTATTATTTTTTTGGTGGTAGGGAGTCACTAAGCCTCAGAGGGAGTCCAGCATGCTAGGTAAACCACAAAATTGCATGTTGCATTATGTCTCTACAGACTAGGAAAACTCTGTAAATATCAGCTACTTGAGTCTTCCTGCAATTGAACTTGAAAAAAAAAATGTGCCTGAAAACATGCAGTGAGGGAGGGGCAGCTGGTAGGAAGTCACCTTTTATCATGTTGGAGGAAAGACTACCTCTTGGCAGACAGGTAAAAGCATTGTGAGTAAATTTTAAACCAGTAAACTGCAAACACAGTAAATTGTAATTCACATTGTTTTACATTTTCACTTCCTTTTATTCATATTTTAAGAATTAAAAACAAATACAATTAAACTTTACAACTTGACTTAGAGCTATCTTATAAAAAGACAAAGTGTACTATATATTTATATATAAATATATAGATACTATAT
>NW_012104698.1:4992656-5003813 GCF_000951045.1 Mandrillus leucophaeus | reverse complement strand
ATGTGTGTGTGTGTGTGTGTGTGTGTGTGTGTGTGTATATATATTTTTTTGAGACCGAGTCTTGCGTTGTGGCCAGGCTGGAGTGCAGAGTAAGTGCTATATAAGAATGTGATGTGTTGTATGTTCTATATTATTATTTTATGTTTTGTCATTATTATTCTTTCTATTATTTATATTTTTTGAAGCACAGCAACTATAGCAGGAGGCAACCCTTTCTTGGGACATAGAGATTATCTCCCCTCCATAATGAAACAGGAGAGTTCCCTAACCTCCCTTGCAGGACCTGCAATAGGGATGTGGCTCGTCTGTTGGGTCACCACCACTGCTCAAACCCCTTGCAGGAGGGGCAGCACACAGACAAAGAGGTGCAGGAGCCCAAGTGGGTGTATGTTACAGTGAGCTCTTTTAGCCTTGCTGTCTGCCAACAGCTTTAAGTGTTAACCAGCTCAGTGGACCCTCTGCCTTTTTGCAAGGGCAGAGGGCCAGTGTGACAGCTTCTTGTATCCTGAGCTCTTGTCCAGCATCCCAGAAGAATTGGGGAACTTACACACTTGAAGGTTGGTGAATGCGGGGTTTTACTGGGTGGTGGAGGTGGCTCTCAGCAGGATGGATGGGGAGCTGGACAGGGGGTGGAGTGGGACAATGATCTTCACCTGGAGTTTGGTCATCTTTCAGCCGATTCTCTGTCCGCAGCTGAACTCCTCCTGGCATTCCTTCTCTCCTTCTCTGCCAGACGTTCTGCCATTTGTCTGCTCCTCTGCTCGTCTCTTTATTTCCTTCTGGATCCTGGGGTCTGGGGTTTATATGGGTACAGGATAGTAGGGTGTGGTGGGACAAAAGGCAACTTTTTGGGCACAAAAATAGGAATGCCTGTTCCCATTTAGGGCCGTGGATATCCAGGCTTGAGGGTGGGGCCTTTGCTGGGGAACTGCCCTCTTCTACCCAGTATTTCCCTGTCTCCTGTCTGTATCAATAGGAGTGAGCCAAAGAAATAGCAGTCACAGTCTGAAGTCTTATACCATCCTTTCTTTCCAAAGCCAAGATTTGGGCAAGTATGACATTGGAATGACTTTGATTGTAGCTATAGTTCTGTTTTAACCACTGTTGTCTGTCATACTCAATAATCAAATTATCCCACAGAAATGTATAATAATAGTGTGAAAAAAGTATTCTAGCAACTTCTATGAGCTGAACGCATTGCAAAATATTTTACATTAAATATTTCAGCTCTCACCATGAATTTGCAATTTTTTTTTTTCATTTCTCAGATGAGAAGTTTGGCAAATGCAGAGATTAAAAATTGGTCAAAGCATTTGAGATCAATATACATTGCTGCATGTACCAGTAGTTTGTCTGCTGAGTATTATTCTATTGGCTATAGAAGAGTTAGTTTCTATATTCACCACTTGATATTTTGTTTGTTTCTAGTACAGGCCAATTATGAATAACACAGCTATAAAAATTCAAATACAGGTTTTTGTGTGAACACGGCTTTTCATTTTACTTGAATATGCATTATAATAACAGAAAGAAGCTAAACTCAAAAGGCTACCTATGATTTAATTTAAATGATGCCTTGGAAAAGGAAAAACTAGAGATGGAAAACAAGTCAGTGGTTACCAGGGTACAGGAGAGGCATTTAACTACAAAGGGGCAGCAAAGATAATATTTTGAGGTGATGGGAATATTGTATTTCTTGATTAGATTGTTGTGGTATTAAAACATACTATGCATTTGCCAAAATTCATAGAACTCAACAATAAAATGATTGAGTTTTACTATATGCAAATTAAAATAAATAAATAAATAAAGACTTTGCTGAAGGACACACTACTAGGAAATGGCAGAGCCAGAAGCAAACTCAGGGAGATCTCTCTCTATAGCCCATGTTCATTTCACCATGAGTACAGTCCTCTGTCAAATATTTGTTGCCCTATTAGGAATTATTGGGGCCGGGCGCAGTGGCTCAAGCCTGTAATCCCAGCACTTTGGGAGGCCGAGACGGGTGGATCACGAGGTCAGGAGATCGAGACCATCCTGGCTAACACGGTGAACCCCCGTCTCTACTAAGAAATACAAAAATAGCCCGGCGAGGTGACGGGCGCCTGTAGTCCCAGCTACTCGGGAGGCTGAGGCTGGAGAATGGCGTGAACCCGGGAGGCGGAGCTTGCAGTGAGCTGAGATCCGGCCACTGCACTCCAGCCTGGGCGACAGAGCGAGACTCTGTCTCAAAAAAAAAAAAAAAAAAGGAATTATTACCTCTGGGCATGATGGCGTGTGCCTCTAGTCCCAGTTATTTAGGAAGCTGAAGCAGAAGGATGGCAGGAGCCTAGGAGTTTGTGTCTGGTGTGTCCTACAATCGCACTTATGAAATAGCCACTGCATTCCTGCCTGGGCAACATAGAAAGGTACCATCAAAAAACGTTTTTTTTTCAAATAATTATTTCCAAATGAGTTACTATTAGAAGGTTCTTCTATTTGTATTCTAATGTCCAAAAGAAAAATATTCTACCTTCTAAACCATCAGATAGGAGATACCTTAATAAAAACATTATATTCTCATTGTGTAAATTCAATGTAAGGGGCATCTGGGGTGCTACTTGTTTTCAACAGGGAATTGAACAAATTAATACTTTGAATGTGTTACTTTTTTCAGAATCAGAACATTTTTAACATTTAAAAATATTAATCAAATCTATTCTAGTATTCCCATCTGTTCCTCACATCAGAGTTTCTTTAAGATAGTAATTATAGCTCTAATTCTATAATGGTTTTCTTTCCAAGAATACAGGTTGATGTATGCACCATCTCTTCTTCTAGTCAGTTAATCAATAAGCATGCACAGGCAGTAATCGTGATGAAGAGTTCCGTTAATACTAAGAAAGCTAATGGTCCTTTTCATCAAGCGCTGATTAATCGGAAAATATTTTTCCCATAATTGATAACTATTTTTATATTTCCTTAGAGATTTACTGAAATTAACAGGTTGAATTTTCTCTACTACTTTGAACAGCAATTTAGAAACCTAAATAATAAAACAAAAACGTGGAATCAGAATGTAGCAATGTTTTCTATCATAAATTGTTTAGCAAATGAACATGCAGATTATTCCAGGCTCACATTGCTTACTTGGATATTTAAAACCACTTAAAAATTCACTACTTACAAATTATCTATAAATATATTAAACTCTCAAAGAACCTGCAATATTAATTGTTGACTGGGGATTTCATCAGGCAAACAAATTATTCAGACAGAATAATGTGTGTCCTTGTTTGCTGTATTTCCCCAGGAGGTAAAGCAATAAATTCCAAATCTTAAAGTCACCAAATTTATTTATCTTCTGGAATGAGTACTTTTTTTTCTGTTCCACAGTGAAACCAAATGAACCCTGCAATAATAAAGTGCTTTGAAATTCATTGTTTTAAATGAGAGAAAATTCTTTTCTGACTAGAGTTTGGATATTATGGTACAAAAATATTGAAAGGGCCTTTTTCTCAATGATTTATGCTTAGATGCCAAAATATTTGAGTAAGAACATGCTGGAAGGAGAAAACAAATATTGTCATCTTTTGAAGATCTGCTGTGGAAAATATCATGGGTTTGTAATCAAGTCATTTATTCATCCTTTCTAAAGATGTTTGTTGAGCACACATTGCATACAGGATACAATTAAAAGAGTCAAAATTCACTGAGACAACATGCAATCAGAAATGCCAAGAGACAGAGAACTTCGGCCAGGTTGTCTCCAGATTTCTGGGACTCAGATTATTAATGTCCAAGCCAAATTAGAACCCAGTTTTTCTCCAGTTTTCTAGAAATTTTCCTACAGCATCTTGCTACAACAAATAAATCAAATTATTTCATTCCAATAAATGGCAGATTCCATTAGAACTTAATGTATTTACTGATAATTTCTTAAGTACTGCATATTTTAGTGTTTTAAAATATCATGCAAGCATTGTTAGTCTGGACCAAACTAGAGAGTCATTATTACCAAGAGTAAGGGGTTGAGGATTCAAAAGAAACACAATTTAAAAAGGATATGGAGAAGAGGATTAACATGCTGTCTAGCAATTTATGTACTGTTGTATTGTGAAAAATAAGGCATTTAAATCAGACAGTTCGGTATTTGAATCCAAGCTCTGAGACTTTTTAGCTCTATGATTTGGGGCAAGTTACTTAATCCATAAGCACAACTGTTCTTTCATCTGTCAAATGGAATTAATATAACCGTTAGAGTTCAGTAAACATTAGTTGTTTTTATATATTAGCCATGGTAATAAGCACCTTATGCGTAATTTACACATCTGAGGTAGATACTTGATATGGTTTGTCTGTGTCCCCAACCAAATTTTATCTTGATTCGTTATCCCCACATGTCAAGGGAGGAACCTGGTGGGAGGTTATTGGATCATGGGAGCAGTTTCCCCAGTTCTGTTCTCACGAGAGTGAGTGAAGTCTTGTGAGATCTGGTGGTTTTATAAGGCGCTCTTCCCACTTCGCTCTCTCTTCTCTATCCTGCCGCCATGTGAAGAAAGTCCTTGCCTCCCCTTCACCTTCCACCGTGATTTTTAGTTTCCTGAAGCCTCCCCAACCATGTGGAATTGTGAGTCAATTAAACCTCTTTCCTTTATATATTACCCAGGCTAGGGTATTTCCTTATAGAAGTGTGAAAACAGACTAATACGATGCTATTATTACCCTACTTTGTTGTTGTTGTTGAAACTGAGACATAGTAACCATTCTCCAGATTGTGTAGCTGTAAAGTATTGGAGAAACCTAGGCAGTCCTGGGTTACAACCTATAGCATTAGACGGGTGTACTACATTGCAGAGCAGGGCAGATAAAGGAGATAATAGGTATTAATACCTAGTCATACTCCTGCATATATAGTGGACATCCAATCAATTGCATAATATAATTAACAATGAATGTAATAATCTGTGTGCAGAATGTGCAAGAAAGTGAAAAATTGGTCTTAGGAAGAATCATTATGGAATAAAACTGGTCCTGAATGCTCAGGGACATCATGAATCCCTCTTTTCATCTATGTTAGTTGTTCTCAACAGGAGGCAATTTTGCCTTTCCCATCACACTATTTCTGATTGTGATGACTAGGGACATGCTATTAACCTCTAATGTGCAGAGGCCAGGTACATTGCCCATAATCCTACAATGTGCATAGCTCTCATCCCTCATGCCAAAAAATTGTCCTGTCCAAAATATCAGTAGTGTTGATGCAGGGTAGGTGAGCCCCCAAATTTGGGGATTATCAGAGGGGGTTCTTGGATTTGGTCAGGAAAGAATGCAAGACTGAGTCAGAAGTAAAAAATACAAGCTTTTGTTGAGCTGGTACTGCTCCTTACCGAGCAGGGCTAACCCATAGGCAGTGTGCTCAGAGTGAACACTTGTGGACTGCTGTCTAGCTGTATTTAGTCTCACTTTTAATTACATGCAAATTAAGGGGTAGATTATTCATAAATCTCTAGAAAATGGGTGGTAACTTCTGAGTTCTTGCCATACAGAGAGGCGGTAACTTTCGGGTCTTTGCCGTGGCATTGGTGGTGGCGCTGGTGAGTGTGTCTTATGCTAATGAGCAATGAGAGCAACTAGAGGTTGCTTTTTGCGCCATCTGCTGGCTCTTGCTGGTTTCTTCACTTTATCCTACCGGGATTGGGAAGTAAGGTCTTGTCCCTCTCTTACCTCATGGTTGCTGTTGAGAAATTCTGATCTATGTCATCTCCATCTCACAGTTTTAATCTCCCATGCTGGGTTAGAAGTAGGCTCTGTTGAAAGAGAGGCTTATCAATTTTTATTTTTATCAGAATAATCTCCAAATTTTGTTGACACATAGTGCTGTCAGAAATTTTAAGTTTGAAGACTTGGATTTATCCCAGAAATCTACGTTTTCAACAATTCTCACCTTCAGGCAATTATTTTAAATTGATACATTATAATTGTACATACTTATGGGGGAGTGCCTGTGATACTTTGAAAAATGCATACAATATGCAGGGATCAAATCAGGATATGTAGACTATCCATCACCCCAAACATTTATCATTTCTTTGTGTTGAGAGCATTTGTTCTCTTTCAGGTATTTTGAAATATACAATACATGATGGTTAATGATAGTCATCATACACCATTGAACACCAGGACTTACTCCTTGTATCTAACTGTATTTTCTGTATCCATTAACCAATCCGTCTTCATTCCCAATTCCCAGCCTTCCCAGCTTCTGGTAACTATCATTGTACTTTCCACCTCCATGAGACAAACTCTTTTAGCTCCTGCATATGAGTGAGAACATGTGATATTCATCTTTGCGTGCCTGTCTTCAGGTAACTCTGAAGTAGATAGTCTCATTGATCCTGCTAGGGAAAACCTCCAGCTTTAACTCTGCCTTATCTGATACTGTGGGCTGGGAAGTGTAGCGGTTCCAGAAGAAGCCAGCTTAATAATAGCTATCATCGTAAACACTTAGCACTTATGTTTTGTGACTCCTCGTGTTCTTCTCAGCCAGCTTCCGTATTAGACTAGCACCCTGTGGTCGAGGAGCAGAGACATATTATAGGCAAGGAAATGTGAGATACGGTCTGACAAGGAGGTGCTAATAACTCTGCTGAAACTCAGAATTATTCTCTTCTTTCTGTGCCCAATGGGGAGGGAAGTGAGTGGAAACAGGTGTTAAAAGAATTCAGTGTGAAGCCAATGTCTGTAGTCAAGCCAAGACAATATGTGCTGGGGAAAGAAGGGACAGCAACTGGCACAGTGAAAAGAAAGAATATGGAGTTAGCATTTTAGAGAGTTTAAGAGTAAGAGTTTTTCAGTGGCAAGTTAGGAGAAAGCTCTGTGCATATGAGTAATTTCAACGGGCTACTTAACCTCTCCAAGGCAGGAGTCTTATACTCTGGCTGCAAGTTAGAATCACCTGGGAGCTTTAAAACAGATACCAATATCTGTGCACCATCAAAGACCAATTAAACCAGTATATCTGGGGATGGGGGCAGAGTATCGATATTTTTGAATGTGCTCATGTTAATTCTCATGCATAGCCAGGGTTGCAAGCCACTGAGCTAAATATTACTTTTGTTCTTTTGGGAAAATAATGACACAATTATACAATACATGTTACTTATTTCAGCAAGAGATCTGAAGCTTAGTAAGCTTGCTGAAGATGTTAGTTGTTGTTGCTATGATGATGATTATCATTATTGTTATTGATGCTGCTGCTGCTGTTGTAATTTTTATCGTAGTTCTGTCTGTTGTCTTATGGCCTTCAGTGCCTTCATTGGATCTGTTTCCCCACTTGCAAAATGGGAATTCTAAGAGTTACCACCTAAAGATGTTGTAAAAACACTAAGGTTGTATACTGTTTATGAGGTATTTTTGGCAAACAATTCTCATAAATACTCATTTTTCTCTAGAAACTTCTACATTTGCTTACGTTGAAAGGAAATTTGAAAGTCTTTCTAATAAAGATGATATTCTAAAGTGCCAACAGCCTAATAACATCCTTGTAAAGTAGTACAAAATATTTCATAAGATAAACAATTATTATTCCTATCATTATTATTATATGTGCAAGGAACTGTGTGTGTTTGTGTTTATCTTATTTATTCTTCCAAGCAACTTTATGAGGTATTATGTTTCCATTTTATATATGAAGAGAATTGCTTACATAGTACATGGCAGAATCAGAATTTGAACATAGAATTCTATGCTGAATTGTTTCCCAATACTGATATTTTGGTACTAAGGAGAATAATGGCCTATACAATGCAGTTGGATGTGGAGCTAAATGCACTATCATCTTCCTTTAATGAAATGCTGGGGAGGACAGCTAATATCCACCCTGCTGGAATGAAGCTCTCAGAATTTGAGGCAAGCATCCCTTCCTTTCTATGAGATGGCTATGAGAAAATGGCTGGAAACAAGGCATTGAGGTACCCATCAATGTAGGATCTAAAATTGGGAAGTAAATTGCCTGCAAAAATTCTCAAGGCCATGTGTGGGTACACTTGGCCTTGCGTACAATCTTACGTTGCTGACAGAGTTGTAGGTGCCAAATTTAATTAATGAAATGGAAAGAAGATTCTACGGTTTAGCCAAGAACAAGATTGTTTGTTCTCGAACATAACACCTTTGCTTTTTCACGTATCATATACACTAGCATGGCTTTTGACTAATGGATTATAGCAGGAACCTCTGGTTTGGGGAAATAAGGTGCCTTAGACTTAGTGAGCTGGTATTTCAGATGTCCACTATGGCCTTCTTTTCACTATAACATATAATGTCTCTGTTCTTTCATTCTCATCCTTCCCCTTACCTTTAAAATGTTATTTATGACAACAGGTGCATATGCTATGGATTATAACTGTTACTAATATTAACCATATTTTAACTTGAATGAGATGGAAGAGGGTATTTCTATAGCTCTTTTCAAAAGGAAATGGAAGTCTTGGTGTTGAATATTCAGAATATGATCACCCAGAGACATAAAGAATAAGAAAATTTGAAAATAGATAGTATACTTTTACACCATAATATTTCTGAGGTCTCGAATATCACTATCCATATATGTAACACTTCTCTTATCAAAAATTGCTTTTATCCTTGAAATTACTATGGGAGGAAGGGAAGGATCATAATCTCCATTTTGCAGATAAAAGAAATTGACGTTCCAAGAAGCTAAGGGACTTGTTTATGGTTACTTAGCTTAATTAGGGTAGAAAAATACAGTAAAAACAACAGTGTTTACTCTGGCCTGGAAGTTTGGTTTTGAAAAGTGAAATAGCACATTTTTTTTTTGTCTTATACCAAATTTTCACGTCAATCTAATAAAATACGAAACTGTTAACCTGATTTAATTTTTCCTTTATGGGAAAAAGGCTAGGGAGGTTGTCTAGTTATATGTGCATCATTTCTGTTCTGACTTTTTCTTCAAAAAGAAGGATAACGTATTAGCCAAAATAAATAATAACATGGTACCCAGAGGTGAGGAAGAGATATTAAGCTGTAATCCCTCCTGTTTCGGAATTTTCCTTGGTTCCATTATTTACCTGTCCTTCATTGGTACACAGATGTTTACATTACATGATAGAACATTATATCTTTCAACTTATAGAAATGTTAAAATGTACTATTCATTTTAAACTTTCATAAGTAAGCTTTTAAAAATATATCCCCAACCTGATTCTTTGATCTCTCACACTAGATCCGAGAAAAAATTATGCACTTAATAGTGTCAATTTGCGATGATGATAAATGGGCCCATCTGCCCAAACCAATAGGTTCACAAAATTAAAGTTTGGAGTATAAAAAATACTCCAAAATACAGGGGGAATTTGTTTCTACTCTCTGACATTGTCAAGGGGAGACTCCATAACAAAAAAACTGACTCCCATTGAGTATTATGACAAATGTCATGCGTTTTGGGTGAGCGTTTGAGCCCCAGCCCCAGCCCCAGCCCCAGCGTCTCAGAGAGTTTTCTAAGAACTTTGGACATGCTATTTCTCTTAACTCTCACAAGGAACTTATAAGGTTATTGGCAGTATTATCTCATTTTATAGATCAGCTTATATTTGGAATTCAGAGTTACTAGTACACTATTTGCATATTATTCCCAGCTTTATTATTTCAGATATAAATGGACTTTGAGCCTCAAAGGATATCAGCAGGTCATGTGGTTCACAATGTTAGTATTTTACACAAATTTTATTTTAAAATCTAGTTTTTACGTTTTATTTCTCCCATACAGCTTTGTGAAGATCCACAGCTTTCTGAGGACATGTGTCTGAGGTGTGCATGGGAATGACGTCCTGTTTCAATATTTCAAAGAAGCAGAAAGCATTTGAAAATTAGTCCTTACAGGCTTTTTTTCTGTCTGTATAACATAAATATTCACTGAATGTTCTTTGCAAACCTGTCTCTATGTAGAATCATGGTAAAAACTATCCAGATAATATTTTAAATTTCCCTTTGTAGTAACCATGTGTGCAAAAGATGACAATTCAAGCAACTTTTTATGAACATTTAACAGGTAAAAGTATGGGTCTAGGCTCTTTGTTAGACAGGGTAATCCGGTATATTTCCTTCCTGTCAAGCTCCCTGAGGAACTAGAAACATATTTTGGTGTGTGTGTGTGTGTGGGTACGGGTGTGTGCATGTGTGTGTCTGTCTGTCTGTTGGGGAAAGGATTGAGCTGTTTAGAAAGTATATTTTATAATAATCACCTATTTCTTTGTTTCTTCCTTTTTTTTTTTTTGTGATGGAGTCTCACTCTGTCACCTAGGCTGGAGTGCAGTGGCACAATCTTGGCTCACTGCAAGCTCTGCCTCCCGGGTTCACACCATTCTCCTGCCTCAGCCTCCTGAGGAGCTGGTACTACAGGTGCCCGCCAACACGCCCGGCTAATTTATTTTCATTTTTATTTTTTTATTAGAGATGGGGTTTCACCGTGTTAGCCAGGATGGATTTTGTATTTTTTTTTTAGTAGAGGATAATCACCTGTTTGTTAAAAAGTGATGCAAAAATGTAGGAAGGGCATTTCAAACAAAACAAACAGTGAGGGAAAATAAGGTACAGAATATTGATGGACAGAGAAGGTCTTGGGGGAACCCATCACTCCTGAGCTGTCTTGAAGTTCAGTGATGTGGTTCTCAAAGTATGAACCCTGGACTAACAGCTTCAGTATCAACTTGGATACTGATAGAAGAAAATAGAAATAAATCTTGAAATACGTCTTGGGTTCCACCCTAGACCTATTGATTTAGAAAACTCTGGGGGTGGGGGACAAGCCATGTGCATTTTAACATGTTATGATGGCTAATTTCACGTGTCCACTTGACTGGGTACGGGGTGCCCAGACATTTGGTTGAACGGTATTCCAGCGTGTGTCTGTGAGGGTTTCTGCAGATGAGATCAGCATTCGAATCAGTGAATTCAGTAAAGCACATGGCTCTCCCCAGTGAGCGTGGGCATCATCCAACCTGATTAGGGGCTGAATAGAACAAATGTTTGGAGGAAACTTTTGAAAGTTTCCTTTCAAACTTTCAGCTGAAACATCACTTTTCTCCTGCCCTTAGACTGAGACTCACACCATTGGCTCTCTTGATATTCAGGTTTTCAGACCCAAACTGAGCTACACCA
>NW_012104698.1:4970033-4992516 GCF_000951045.1 Mandrillus leucophaeus | reverse complement strand
CCCCCCACCCCACATACACACAGTAGTTCTGCTTCTCTGGAAAACTACTACTACATCTACATATCTACACGTGTTCTTCAGTTGATGCTCATACGTGCTAAAATTTCAGAACCACTGGTGTAGTGGAGGTCTACAAAGCAGCGCTCATATGACTACGAATTGCACAACTCCTCAGTTTTTTCATCTATAAAATATTACCGTATATTCTGGCTGTTGTTAAAGTCAGAGCTGATACTGTAAACGTAATTCCTTGGTTCAGACCTCTCTAAATAATAACTCCCTATGAGATATGTTAGCATTGATTTCTATATAGCATATTAGATATGGCATATAAATTGTGACTTATTATATAAATACCCAGGAGGGTACAAATATAGATAAATGAGCATATGTGTGTTTAATATTTTTATATATTTAAATATATGTAGTTTACAAAATAATCATCTGAATCCACACTGTCCCCTTCAAAGAATAAATACTTACAAGGCTACACATTCTTTTCTACTATAAGGCAGTTTTCCATAAACCTAGATACCTAAATGGCTATTTTGTAAAAAGAAACTGAGAAAGAAAGAAGCAAATATAACAAAATATTAGCTACTGTTGAATTTAGTCAGTTGGTTATGAGTGTTTACGTGCCAGTCTTTCATTACTTCTGTATGTTTGATGATTTTCATAATAAAATTTTAGAGAGGAAAAAGCCAATTGGTTTCCTCTTGGAGGCACTCTCCAGAGTATTTCTGTATAATATACAAATAAAATTCACTACCTCATTTTTTACTTTATTTCTTCATCAATACTGCCTCTAAAACATTTTTTGGCGTTTACAAGTAGAGAAATATCCATACAAGTCAAATATTCCAATTACCTGGGGAATTCAAAGGATATCCCATCAACTGCTTATAAAGCACTGATTCAAAAACTTGACTTTATGTTAAATCACCCTTAGGAAAAAGTTATTATGCCCAAATCCCACCTAGAAAGATTGTGATGTATTCGCTCTGGTGTGAGACCCAGTTACTGTTTTCTTTAACCTCCCCAGGTTATTTCAAAGTCTACTCAGTATTGCCAAACATTGGTCTGAATACTGAATTCAGCGACAAAGTATTTAAAAATAAGAAACCTCAATGAAAGGCTAGCTTCTTGAGATAAAAACACTTGACAGTGAGAGTGTAGGTGCTACCTGGAAATAGGGTGGGTCTGGCCAAGTGGGAAATGAGGGAGGAAGGCCATTTATTCATGAAATGTTAATTGAGTTGAAAACAATGGTTGCACTGTGTTAAAGTTCCCCTTCTTTTGTATAAAACATTGAGTAGAACAAAAACAAAAATGGTTCTAAAGGGAACTGTTAGGTGATAAGCATAAGAAACTTCATCACGTCCTCTTCTTCCAATTAAGTATCTAGAAGAGGCAAGAAAGAGAATTATTGTGGTTTAACATAGCATTGATTGATTATTTTTGGTAAAGCTGAGGATTGCAGATATTCTATGTAATCAGCTGTAAACAATTCCAGAGAAAGATGCTGTTCACTATATTTGAATGCGGATGGATAGTTCTATTCATTAAGTGAATAATTTTAACAAAATCTACCAATATTTTCATGCAAAGTTATTAAAGATTGGTTAAGATTCAAGACCTGGTTTTATATGGAAATAAGCACTTATGGGACCAAATGCTAATTGTTTTCCCTCTTCAATATTTTCTTAAGATGAATGTGTACTGAGTTCACATTTGTGTCTTTTCTATATGCCAGATTCTGTAGAAACCACTAAGAATGAGTTTGGATTTATGAACTTATAAAAGAAATGTTGCATCTTGTTAATTTTGTTAATTTGTTTTTGTTTTTGAGAAACATTAGAACTGGAGAAAAAAATTTAAAATGGGCTACCCAGAACTTTATTACCTGTATTATTGCTTTTAATTATCCATAGTAATTATTATCCATAGTATCCATAGTTATCCATAATGATCCACAGTAAATTTTGCTGAAGTATATTTGTAGAACTATTTTTGTTTTTGTCTTGTTTTTGAAACGGAGTTTCACTCTTGTTGCCCAGGCTGCAGTGCAATGGCACGATCTCAGCTCACCACAACCTCCACCTCCCAGATTCAAGCGATTCTCCTGCCTCAGCCTCCCTAGTAGCTGGGATTATAGGCATGTGCCACCATGCCCGGCCTATTTTGCATTTTTAGTAAAGACAGGGCTTCTCCATGCTGGTCAGGCTGGTCTCGAGCTCCCAACCTCAGGTGATCTGCCCTCCTTGGCCTCCCAAAGTGCTGGGATTACAGGCATGAACCTCCGCGCCTGGCCAACTGTAGAACTATTTTCACTTCATTCAGTATTAAGTTGTCAGGCCTCTGAGCCCAAGCTAAGCCATCATATCCCCTGTGACCTGCACGTATGCATCCAGATGACCTGAAGCAACTGAAGAACCACAAAATATGACATTCTACCATTGTGATCTGTTCCTGTCCCACCCTAGCTGATCAATTGACCTTATGACAATATACCCTCCCTGCCCTTGTGATAATGTACTTTGTGATACTCCCTCACCCTTGAGAATGTACTTTGTAACATTCTCCCCACCCTTGAGAATGTACTTTGTGAGATCCACCCCCTACCCACAAAATGTCGCTCCTAACTCCACCGCCTATCCCACATCTATAAGAACTAATGATAATCCCACTACCCTTTGCTGACTCATTTTTCAGACTCAGCCCGCCTGCACCCAGGTGAAATAAACAGGGTTGTTGCTCACACAAAGCCTGTTTTGTGGACTCTCATCACATGGACGCATGTGACAGAAGTCTATAAGTATATATTCTGAAATGTATTCTCCCAAACCTAAATATTCTCAGTGTGGTCCTAATTTAGTCGTTCATTAATAAAATAAATTCGTATTTGAAATTATCTGTATGTGATTTGAAAGAAAGAAAGGAAGGGTAAATGAAAGGGAGGGAAGAAAGTGTACAAAGAGTAAGGACAATGTGTAAGCAGTTTATATGGATTATGAGGACATTTTGACATGTTTGAAATGGTAATTATAGCAAGGCATGCTGTGACGGATAGTTTTATGTGTCAACTTAACTGTGCTACAGTATGTCCAGACACTTAGTTGAACATTATTCTGGGTGTGTCTGTGAGAGTGTTTCTAGATGAGATTAACATTTGAATCCGTAGGCTGTAAAACAGATTGCCCCTCTATTGTGAGTGAGCTTCATCCAATCAGCTGAAGACATGAATAGAACAAAAACGCTGACCCACAGGAATAAGGGAGAATTTCCTTCAGCTTGACTGACTTGAGCTGGGACATTTTTGTTTGTTTTTCCTACCTTTGGATTCATATTGAAACATCTGCTGTTCCTGGGTCTCGAGCCTGCAGGCCTTAAGACAGAAACGTATTTTCAGTTCTCCTGGTTCTCAGCCTTTGGACTCAGGCTAGAACTACAAAGTGTAGTTCTACACTTTGGACTTAGTCTAGAACTACCAGAGGTATAAAGAGGAGCTGGTACCATTCCTTCTGAAACTATTCCAAACAAGAGAAAAAGAGGGACTCCTCCCTGACTCATTTTATGAGGCCAGCATCATCCTGATACCAAATCTGGCAAAGACACAACAAAAAAAGAAAATTTCAGTCCAATATCCCAGATCAACATTGATGTGAAAAATCCTCAATAAAATACTGGCAAATTGAATCCAGCAGCACATCAGAAAGTTTATTCACCACAATCAAGTCAGCTTCAGCTCTGGGATGCAAGGCTGGTTCAACATATGCAAATCAATAAACATAATCCATCACATAAACAGAACCAATGACAAAAACCGTATGATTATCTCAATAGATGCAGAAAAGGCCTTCGATAAAATTCAACATCTCTTCATGCTAAAAATTCTCAATAAACTAAGTATTGATGGAACATATCTCAAAATAATAAGAGCTATTTATGACAAACCCATAGCCAATATCTTCTGGTTCTCCAATTTGCTGAACTGCAGGTCTTGGGACTTGTTAATCTCCGTAATCATGTGAGCCAATTCCTTATAATATACTATATCTATTTCTATCTATTCTATTGGTTCTATTTCTGTGGAGAACCCTGACCAATACACATACCTATTTAATCCTACGTTTGGTTAAATAAAGCATTAGTACCAACAATACAGACTGGTAAAACTAAACATGCAAATCTCCTGATTTTATAAATATTGCTTCAACTTATCTCAAGAGCCCAAAGAAAAGATGTATGTACCAATCTAAAGTTCTCCTTTGTTCTCTCTCCCTCTCTATCTCCTGCTTCTCTCATTAACACACATGCACACATACACACACAGCAACTCCCCTGTCACATATACACACACACATATTCATCCACATACAGAATAATAAAGTATGGTCACTTATTTTTTCATATGCTACTTTTGGCCAAATCATTGCCATATATACACACACACACACACACATATATACACACACACATATATATACACACACTCTCACATATTTGAGCATGAAAATATTGTATTGTTCTCTTATGGTTGTGATTCAAAATCCCTTGAAGCAAAGATCTAATTTACTACTTCCTTCTGGTTTAAAAATGTTAACAGATGCTTGTCTTAGTTCATTTTGTGCTGCTATAATCGTTATGTCTGAGATTGTATTTTATAAGGAATAGACATTTCCTATGGTTTTGGAGATTGGCAAGTCCAAGGTTGAACAGTCTATATCTGGCAAAGGCCTCTTGTCACATCATCCCATGGTGGAAGGCAGAGGAGCAAGAAAGAGCTTGAGAGAGACAGAGGGAAGATGGCCAATCTCATTCCTTTCATCAAGAACTCACTCCCACGATAACTAAACTACTCCCTTGATAACAGCATGAATCCACACATGAGGGCCGAGCCCTCATGAGTTAATCACCTCTTAAAAGCCTTGCTTCTTAACACAGTTGCATTGGGGATTAAGTCTCCAATGCATAAACATTGGGGGACACATTTAAATTATAGCATTCTTAAGAGAGCACACGTCTGATTTTAATTCATTGTTCAGCATATAATTCATGTTGGCCATACATATGCAATGTTAGTTCTGTGTCTATATGGTTTTTCTTATATATTTATTTCCTCTGAATCTGAATATCCTGAAACATATGCAGTTGAAATACATTTTACATATTAGAGCAAGATGGCCAATTAGATGCAGCCAGGTGGAATAGCTCCCACTTAGGGACCCAGACGACTGGCATGCCTCTAACAGAGCTTCAGAGGGAAGGCACCGAGACTGGATGGAAGGAAGTTGGGCTGAAGGAGAAGGAAGCTGGGAATGCTGCATGGGGCTACCATGCACTAGAACTCTTTCCTGACCCCCAGTGGCTCTGGAGGAACAGGAGAGTTGAACTGGCAATGAGCAACCCACTCTTGCCATGGGCCTGTGGAACCCTGGCAGGTGGAGACCCCTCCACTACTGCAGTCACTTCAGTAGACAGGAAAAGCTGCTTAGAGAAGTGGTAGGGACAGCAGGCCAGCTGGTGTGTGGCCCAGAGGATTTGGTGTGCAGGAGTGTCTGTAGTGGGGCACGGCCAGAGGAGCTCATTTCCCTAGGATTAGCTTGCTCCTATCCCATAGGAGACTTTAGACCTAGGAGAACGATCAGACCTGAACTGTGCAGGGTGGTCTTGCCCATCAGACAAAGCCAGTTTGACCTGAGCACCCCTTGGTCTGGTGGCCCCTATGGCCACGCACCAGCCCACACACTCCCTTCCCATACTGCAGCTTCCCCTAGAACCACAGCAACTCCCCACATAGCTTTGCTAGCACATGTCTGGGTGAGTGGGTTTTTCTTTTCTTGCCCTTCCAGTGTGTGTGTGGTAGTACAGTCCACTCCATGCTACTGCTGGCCAAACACCATTGCAGACAGAGCCTTGGTGGGCACAGAGCCTTGTAGAGGCACCCCTACAAGTGCCTCACCTTTGAACGAACACTGTGCAGAGAACATATTCCCCTCCCTGAGTGACCACTCCTACATGTGGGGCACAGAGAAGGCACCCAGACCTGTGCCCATCAGTGTCCTGCCCCAGAGTCAACAACACCTCCAGTGTGACCATGCATACAGTCACCAGCAGGGGCCCTCCACATTTCCCCAGCTGTGTTGCCACTGGCACTATGATGAATGCCCACAGGGAGGCAGGGACCCCAGCACCCGTTAACACTATGCCGCAGCTGTCGCTATGAAGACAGATCCTGCTGTCACCACATTACTAAGCACTTTGAATGACACCACCCATTGAAGTGTGGTGATCAGTGGTCCAGGAGCACCTTGGCTTCCCCAGTGCAATGGAGTCCTAAACTCAAGGAGTCAGAGAACAAAGTAGGGCCCAACATAAATCCCCTAGAGTTAGAGCATGCAGTCTAGGAGTCAGAAGCTGAGTATTGGCCCCCTAAAATCTTCCATAAATGAAGCCAGTTGGCTGAATCCACCTTATACCACAATCAAACCCTCAAGATAATCAAAGAGGATAAAAGAAAAAACAATCCAAAGGTCAGCAACCTCAACAATTGAAGTAAATAAGCCCACAAAGATGAGAAAGCGCAAGATTCAGACAAGCTGACAACTCAAAAAGCTATAGTTCCTTTTTCCCCCAAATGACCACATCACCTCTCCAGCAAGGATTCTGAACTGCGTTGAGAGGGCTGAAATGACAGAAATGTAATTCAGAATATGGATAGGAATGAAGATTATTGAGCTACAGGAGTATGTTGAAACTCAATTCAAGGAAGCTAAAAATCATGATAAAATAATACAGGAGCTGATAGACAAAATAGCAACTATGGTAAAGAATGTAACCATCCTGACAGAGCTGAAAAACATACTACAAGAATTTCATAATGCAATAATCACAAATATAAGTAGCAGAATAGACTAAGTGGAGGAGAGATTCTCAGAGCTTGAAGATGGCTTTCTGAAATAAGACAGACATAATAGAGAAAAAACAATAAAAAGGAATGAACAAAACCTCTGAGAAATATGGGATTATTTAAAGAGACCAAATCTACCACTCATTGGTGTCCGTGAAAGAAATAGGGAGAATGGAACCAACTTGGAAAACATATTTCAGGATATCATCCATGAGAACTTCCCCAAGCTTGGTGGAGAGGCCAACATTTAAATTCAGGAAATGCAGAGAACCCCAGTAAGATACTTTACAAGAAGATCATTACCAAGACACATAATCATCAGATTTTCCAAGCAGATGAAAGAAGAAAGTGTTAAGGCAGCTAGAGAGAAAAGTCAGGTCACCCACAAAGGGAAGCCCATCAGACTAACAGTGGAACTCTCAGAAGAAACCTACAAGCCAGAAGAGACTGGGGACCAATATTCAACATTCTTTAAGGAAAGAAATTCTAACCCAGAATTTCATATCTGGTAAAACTAAGCTTCATAAGCAAAAGAGAAATAAGATCCTTTTCAGACAAACAAATGCTGAGGGAATGTGTTACAACCAGACCTGTCTTACAAGAGCTTCTGATGAAGCGCTAAATATGGAAAGGAAAGATCATTTCCAGCCACTAGCAAAACACGCAGTCACACAGACCAGTGACACTATGAAGCAACCACATAAACAAGTCTTCAAAATAACCAGCTAGCATCATGATGACAGGATCAAATCTACACGTAACTCTACTAACCTTGAATATAAATGGGGTTAATGTCCCAGTTAAGAGACACAGAATGGCAAGCTGGATAAAGAAGCAAGACCCAAGGGTGTGCTGTCTTTAAGAGATGCATCTCACATGCAGTGACACACATAGACTCAAAATAAAGGGAGGGAGAAAAATCTACCAAGCAAATGGAAAACAGAAAAAGCAGGGATTCTAATCCAACTTTCAGACAAAACAGACTTTAAACCAACAATGATCAAAAAAGACGAACAAGGGCATTACATAATGGTAAAGCATTCAATTCAACAAGAAGATCTAACTATTTTAAATACATATGCACCCAACACAGGAGCACCCAGATTCATAAACCAAGTTCTTGGAGATCTACTAAGAGACTTAAACTCCCACACAATAGCGGTGGAAGACTTCAACACCCCGATTGACAATATTAGACAGTTCATTGAGACAGAAAATTAACAAAGATATTCAGGACCTAAATTCAGCACTGAATCAAATGGACCTGATAGAAAGCCACAGAACTTACCACCCAAAAACAGCAGAATATACATTCTTCTCATCACCATATGGCACATACTATAAACTCAATAACATAATTAGCAAATGCAAAAGAACTGAAATCATAACAATCTCTCAGATCATAGCACAACAGAATTAGAAATCAAAACTAAGAAATTGACTCAAAACCACACAATTACATGAAAATTGAATAACCTGTTCCTGAATGACTTTTGGGTAAATAATGAAATTAAGGCAGAAGTCAAGAAATCCTTTGAAACTAAGGGGAGCAAAGGTAAAACATATGAGAATCTCCAGGACACAACTAGTGCAGAGTTAAGAGGGAAATTTATAGCACTAAATGCCCATCTCAAAAAGTTAGAAAGCTGTCAAGTTAACAACCTAACATCACAACTAAAAGAACTAGACAACCAAGAGCAAACGAGTAGCTAACAGAAGACAGTAAACAACCTAAATCAGAGGTGAACTGAAGGAGAATGAGGCACAAGAAACCATTTAAAAGTTTAACAAGTCCAGAGTTGGCTTTTTCAAAAAAGTAATAAGATAGACTGCTAGCGAGACTAATAAAGAAGAAAAGAGAGAAGATTCAACAAACACAATCAGAAATAACAATGGGAATATTACTACTGACTTCACAGAAAAACAACCAACCATTAGACAATATTATGAACACCCTATACACATATACTAGAAAATCTAGAAGTAATTAAAACATGTCTGGACATATATACCTTCCCAAGACTGAACTAGGAAGAAATTGAATCCTTGAACAGACAAATAATGAGATCTGAAATTGAGTTTGTAATAAATAGTCTACCAACCAAAAAAGCCAGGACCAGGTGTATTCACAGCTGAATTCCACCAGATGTACAAAGATGAGCTGGTACCATTTCTGCTGAAACTATTCCAGAAAATTGAGAAGAAGTAGCTCCTCCCCAACTCAATCTATCATCCTGATACTAAAACCTGGCAGAGCCACAGCAGCAACAAAAAAAACATCAGGACAATGTCCTTGATGAACACTGATGCAAAAATCCTCAACAAAATACTGGCATACAGACACCAGTGGCACATTCAAAACTTATCCCCCATGATCAAGTAGGTTTTATCCCTGGGATGCAAGGTTGGTTCAACATATGCCAATCAAAAATCAATCAATTATTCATCACATAAACAGAACTGAAGACAAAACCACATGATCATCTCAATAGATGCAGAAAAGGTTTTTGATAAAGTTGAATACCACTTCATGTTAAAACAAAAACTCTCAAGAAACTAAGCATTGAAGGAACATACCTCAAAATTATAACTGCCACCTATGACAAATCCAAAGCCAACATCACACTAAATGGGTGAAATCTGGAAGCATTCTTCTTGAAAACCAGCAAAATACATGGATATGCTCTCTCATCACTCATACTTAACATAGTATTGGAAGTCCTGGCCAGGGCAATCAGGCAAGAGAAAGAAATAAAGGGCATTAAAATAGGAAGACAGGAAGTCAACCTCTCCCTGCTTGCAGATGACATGATCCTCTATCTAGAAAATCCCCTATTCTCAGCTCAAAAGTTCCTTAAGCTGATAAACAACTTTAGCAATGTCTCAAGATACAAAAATCAACGTACAAAAATCACTGGTATTCCTATACACCAACAATAGTTAATCTAAGAACGAAATCAAGAATGCAATCCCATTCAGAATTGCCACACACAAAAATAAAACACCTAGGAATACAGTGAACCAGGGAGGCGAAAGATCTCTACAAATGGAGCTGAAAATACTTCAAAGAAATCAGAGATGACACAAACAAATGGAAAAATATTTCATGCTCATGGACAGGAAGAATTAATATTGCTAAAATGGCCACACTGCCCAAAACATATTGAATAGATTCAATGCTATTCCTATCAAACTACCATTTACATTCTTCCCAGAACTAGAAAAAAAACTGTTTTAAAATTCATATGAAACAAAAAAAGAGCTCGAATAATTAAGGCAATCTTAAGCAAAAAGAACAAAGCTGGAGGCATAACACTGCTTGACTTCAAATGATACTACAGGGCTACAGTAACCAAAACAGCTTGCTATTGGTACGAAAATGGATACATAGACCAACATAAAATAATAGAGGACTCAGTAATAAAGCTGCATATCTACAACTATCTGATGTTAACAAACCTGACAAAACCAAGCAATGGGGAAAGGATTCTCTATTCAATAAATGGTGCTGGGATAACTGGCTAACCGTACGCAGAAGATTAAAACTGGATCCCTTCCTTACACCATATAAAAAATCAACTCAAAATTGATTAAAGACTTAAATGTAAAACCTCGAACCATAAAAACCCCAGAAGGCAACCTAGGCAATACCATTCTACAGATAGGAACAAGCAAAGGAAGAGGAAGACACCAAAAGCAACAAATGCAGAAATTGTCAAATGGAATCTAATTAAACAAAAGGGCTTCTGCACAGCAAAGGAATCTATCAACAGAGTGAACAGACAACCTACAGAATGAGAGAAAAGTTTTGCAAACTATGCATCTGACAAAGGTCCGATATCCAGAGTCTATAAGGAACTTAACAAATTCACAAACAAAAAATGAACAACCCCATTAAAAAAGTGGGCAAAGGACATAAACAGACACTTTTCAAAAGAAGACCCACATGTAGCCAACAATCACGCAAAAAAAGGCTCAACATCACTGATTATTAAAGAAATGCAAATCAAAACCACAATGAGATACCATCTCACAGCAGTCAGAATGGCTATTCAAAAAAAATAACAGATGCTGGCAAGGTTGCAGAGAAAAAGGAACACATACACTGTTGGTGGGAGTGTAAATTCGTTCAACCATTGTAGAAGACAGTGTGGTGATTCCTCAAAGACATAAAAACAGAAATACCATTTGACCCAGAAATCCCATTAAAGAGAATATACTTAAAAAAATGTACATCATTCTAGTATAAAGACACATGCAGGCATGCATATGTTCATTGCAGCACTATTCACAATAGCAAAAACATGGAATCAAATTAAATGCCCTTCAATGGCAAACTGAAAAAAGGAAACGTGGTACACATGCACCATTAAATACTACACAGCCATAAAAAGAACGAGATCATGTCCTGTGCAGGCACATGGGTGAAGCTGGAAGCCACTACTCTTAGCAAACTAATGCAGGAACAGAAAACCAAATTATGTTCTTACTTATAAGTGGGGGCTAAATGATAAGAACACATGGACACAAAGAGGGGAACAATGAATGCAGGGGTCTGTTGTGGGGTGGAGGGTGAGAGGAGGGAGAGGATCAGGAAAAATAATTAATGGGTAGTAGGCTTAATACCCAGGTGATGAAATACTCTGTACAACAATCCCCCATGACACAAGTTTACCTGTATAACAAACCTGCACTTATACCTCTGAACTTAAAATAAAAGTTAATAAAATAAAACATATGTACTTTAATAATTATAGTGATATATTTTACCAAAATTATTAATACTTCATTCAAAATTAATTTTAAAAGATACAGCTTTGGGCGATTTTACACCAGCCTTTCACACATTCTGCCTTAGTATCACACTCTTAGAAGAAGTTCTGATGACAATAACGATACATTTAAATGATTTTCTGTATTTTGAAAACACATAAGACATGTTTAAAAGAAAAGAGATATTAACTCTGAAAGTATGACCACAGGGAGCAATTTTAAGCAATGCTCTCAGCCACTCTGGGAAAATCAGAGAGACGTAATTTGGAAAATTATGGAGTAGAGGGCAGGGAAGAGTAGTGTGTAGATAAAGGAGAGAATACCATGATTTTAAGAGGTGACAGAAAAATTTCATCAATTATTCATTAATTCGATTAAGGTTATTGAGGACCTTCTGTTGCCAAACACTAAACTAAGTGGTCTTGAAAAGGTTGCCAAAATCATGACCCTGAAATTAGCCCCAGGATGCATTCTTTTCGTAAATATTTACTGAGTGCCTACTATGTATTAGGCATGGGAGGTACAGAGTGGCAAATCCACATAGGATGTCTTAGACTCTTCACATCTATGCCTATCCTGAATCAACTCCAATTCTAAAAAGGCATAAACTATTCAAATAGAGCAATGAAACATAGAATTCTGAAAATAGAAGATATTTTTTCCAACCAATTCAGGAAAAAATAGATATGTCAAAAACAATCTCAAAAAAGTATCAATTAATTCTGCCACTAAAGATTTCTAGGAAAGGGATACCTTGAGTGATTTAATTATCCTAGGAATAGTTGATTTACTTTTGTTTCTCCACATCCCTTCCAGTGTCTTCCTGTTCTTGTCTCTGTAATCTATTTTTAATCTCAGCATTCAGAAGGTTAAGAGGAGAAAATAAATAGGAGACTATATCTAGGGTAATTTTGTCTGTTGGAAGAATTTTAACACCAAATGCTTAATCTTGATTCACTGAACAAATATTTAATTGCAATAACAGCTAACATTTAATATGTAGCTACTAAGTGTCACACAATTTACATGGTATATTAGCTTTCTACTGCTGTGTAAAATATTACTATAAACTTAGTGGCTTCAAGAACACCCATATAGCAGCTCACAGTTCAGAAACTGGGCAGAGTTCACAAGTCCAGGCAGGCTCAACTGGATTCTTTGTTTGGAGTTATTACAAGGCTGAAATCAAGGTTTCCGTCCTGCTAGACTCTTATACTCAGAGACTCTAGGGAAGAAAACATTTTCAGTTTCATTCAAGTTGTTGGCAAAATCCAGTTCCTTCTACATAGATGTAGATATGTGGTACCCATTCCCTTACTGGTTTATAGCCGAAGGCTGTTCTCTCCTTTTAGAAGCCTCCTGAATTCCTTCTTCCAAACCCCCCTCTATCTTCACAGCCAGCAACAGGATATCAAGTCTTTCTCATGCTTCAAATCCCAGCCTACTCCTGCCACTAGCAGGAGAAAACACTGCTTTTAAAGAGCTTGTGTGAATCGATTAGTCTACCCTCAGCCCCATAATCTTCCCATATTAAAATCAACTTAATTGCACATGCAAAATTCCTTTGCCAAGTCAAGTCACATAATCACAGGGGTAGTACCGAAGGGTAAAGGCCATACTACCACACATATTTTAACTCTAATCTTCATTACTACTCATTTAAAGTTGGGTATCACTATTCCCAATTTTCACAGTGTGATGTCCAAGGTCACACAATTGTTATGTACTCTAGCAGTGTTTGAAGCTCAGGTCTTTCCAACTCTATATTGCTGTTTTTTTCCCATAATTCCACAATCAACAAAACTTTTCTGAGCTCCTATTTTTCTTATAATCTAGAGATAAAGAAATAAATAATGTCTTTCCTTGCCCATCGGAAGAAAACATCTAACAGGTTCCTTTTTATCCAATTAGTCTGCAATTAAATAATTCCTAATACTTACTATGTATTCTTTTAAGGACTGTGTTTATGTTAGCTCATTGAATCCCCACAATAATATGAAGTGACTGCAATCATTTTCCCTAAGATTAAACTACCTGTAGCTGGCAAAGTTCACCTTCTATTAGGGACACTTGGCCTCCAGAGTTCATGCTTTTAACCATGACATGTACTGTCTCTGAACCATCCACATGTAAGTTTCATATTCAAGTGTCAAGGTCAGGGAAGGTAAATAAATGTTCCACACATCATACTATATTTTGTTTTACAGTGTCAAAATCCATCTTATATTATATAGTAAAGTAAAATTTCCTTATTCTCAATGTTGACTTGGATTTGAGGATTTCCTAAAATATCTGGAGCTCTCACAACACTGGACTGAGTAGTATTCTCCCGACCTTCTCTTTGATAGGAATCCTCTCTAATTTGCCATAATCCTCACCACCCCCTATTGTCTCCATGCATTCAAAGATTAAGTTACCATGAAATAGCCTCTAATACCACTGCATTTTTTTTATAGCACAGAAATATTTTTTTCAGCACTTATCCTAAGTAAAACATTGGTAGGAATTGGAGACAGCAAACATTAAGTCTTCCTCCCTCAATTTTAACTGCCCAATCTCTATAGATAAGAGTTTGCATTAGGTGACAACCTTGGCTTCACCTAGACACCATTTAATTGGCTTGAGGAATTCTATACCATCTTCAAGTAAGAGAGAATATTGTAATGAGCTCTGAAATTGTAGGATTTGAGTAGGACAAAGGAAATTTTTAAAATCTCATATCCAGCCACTAGGAGGAGGAAACACACTTTCCAAATGTAATTGTAGGTCATTATATCTAATTTTAAACTTAATCACACATTTAAAACTTAACCACACATTTAAAATGCTAAATTTAAATTGATGAGCACCTACCTCTTCTGAATCTATGGTGATGTTTACCCTTTGTCTTTGCAATGAATTTTTTGTGAATTAATCAATTCTCTTGCATATCCTTTTTTATTTCTAACATTTATGTTTGATAATCTTTGTGTTGCTTTCCAAAAAGCATTTTGCCCATAACATTTGGGCCACATTCAGGGAAAACAGAACTAGTAACCCACTGGAAAATCAGTAGGCTGTATGCCTGAAGAGCCCACGCGTTTGTGTTAGATAAATGTTCCCCTACCTGGTTTTTGTTCAGCCCATCCACCTATATAAAACTTCACAGCGGCCACATCTGTATTCAGCCACCACTCTTTGTAAAAGGGACAGCTTGAGAACCTATTAAAAATACATTGTTACTATGAGTATTTTGTTCCTCTTTGCTATATAATAAGCTGAAAACTACAGTAGGTGAGCATTCTATGGGGAAGACTGCTGTTCCTTTTATTGACTTTATGGCCACACAAACTAATAGAAAATGCATTTTATATCACACAGGTGAACTCAATCATGCTGAACTCAACGGGATGGAATATTTTCCCTACATTTAAGTCGTAAATGGCAGGTTGGTTTACAATAAATATCTGGGACAATAAAATGCCACTTCTTTATACAGTTTTATTATAAAAAATACTTATGTTGTAAATAATATTTTAAATTTCTGACTGTGCATCTAATGCTTATTATAGAAAATTTGGAAGTTCTTAAGAAGTATATGGAAAATAAATAATGCCCACAATTTTACCATCAGAACTCTCAGTATATAGAAAATATGAATTTCTTTTTCCATATTAACTTTGCATGGGCACAGATATTTATGCCATGACTATTTTTCTATAAAATACACTGTTTATAAACATGATATTTCATGACTTAACATAAATTATTCAATAATTTTTCTATTTTGACGTAAAGTTATTTCTCTTCGTATCTATCCATTCCTTTTTCTTTTTCTCTTTCATTTTATTTATTTTGAAAAATATTTAGTGTGATTTATGTTCACACAGGAAACTGTTAGTGTGCTATTCTACTTCTTTCCTTCAGATGAAATTCTAGTCACAGGCTGTTATTATTACTGGTGGTGTCATTGTTGTTTGTAGTAATAGTAATGTTCTCACTTGTAAATTGTATTCAATATATGGAAAATTCTCCTTTAGAAAGATTGCACAAATATGCAATTTCATTTTGAATATAGTGGTGTCCCGGAGCAAGTAATTTAAAAGCATCGGTTCTCTACCATGATATTATGAGAACTCGCTAAGTACAGCCCCTAGATCACTGGTAGGAAGAAAGAAGTCACAGAATTGAGATATCCATATGCCTTCCAGGATGCAGTTTCACTGTATATTAATTCTCTTGGTCTAAATGTAGAAGTCCCCATAGGACAGAAGCACAACTCAGTTAAATGCCAGAGCCCGGTTTTCTGCATATTGTTCCTTGCCACATTCTAGCTTCTAACTAGAGTATGTTAATCTTGACATAGCCAATAAATACAGGGAAACATGCTTCATAGCAAACATAAGAAAGATGTGCAGATTAAATCACATGTCAAATAATTAAAGGTGCTCATTCCAAAGACAAATAGTTAAATGAGGAAAGTAACTTTAAACTGAAAATTTCTTCTAAATTAGATTTCTGTATATGTCTTTGTATATTTAATAGACTTATTTGAGACTTTAAAATGTATCTAAATATCCGTATACATAAAATTTTGACATCACATTTCATTCTGTGTTGAAATATTTTGAAAAAATTACTAAGATCATTTTTTGCTAGGGTGATAACATAATTTATAATCTGGAACTTATCTTTAAAGATATAGGGTCTCACTATGTTTCCCAAGCTGGTTTCAAATTCCTGGACTCAAGTGTTCATCCCACATCGGCCTCCCAAAGTACTGGGATTACAGGCATAAGCCACCACACCAAGCCTAATCTGGGACATTTTGAGAGTTTAAGGGAGGACTATTATTAATTACAACAAGAAAATTGACATCAACCAGAACTATCTCAGGCAAACCAAGAAGAATGAGCTTCTTAACTCTTGTCTAAAAAGCCATATCATGGCCTTTGCTTTCTGATGTTTCTATTTTTCAGTGTGAGTAAATAAGCAACTGAAAAGCCAGAAAACACCATTTTTACCACACACTTATCCATTTTATTACAAATAACACAGCCAGCATTTTGTTTTTCCTGAGTAGGATGATTTGTAATAATGGGATTGTTTACTATTATTTTACATTGAGTACAGCGCCATTTTCAACTTGATTATTACCTAACATGTCAAGATGAGTTAGAGAGGAAAAAGGGGACCTTATAGACCCCTTTTCTATCTTATTTTATCTTATTTTAAAAATATTTAATTAATGTCCATAGAAGGGGTTCAAATATAGGACATTATATAGCAGATACGTTGTCAGGGTTGGAAGAGGAGGATATTGTTAAGAAACACTGACCTAAAATTGATAAAAGTGTAAGCTCAGTGGCCGATATCTAAAGCTCTTAAAACTCCAGCCCCGTCTATATTCCTAAACTGGTTTCTCATTTCTCCAAATATCATTCTTAAATTCTATCCAAAATTATCTATATACTTGCCTGCTTCACTCTCTTCTTCTATTTGCTAAATCCAAGTTTTGGGTGAGTGAAGATGAGGAACTTTACCCAATTGCTTCACTTTCCTTTTACAACACTTCTCCCTCCCCAACTCCTTCCATCCAGACACACACACACAAACACATACACACACACACACACACACACCACGTGAGAGACCCAAAGGCCATCATGTGGGCCCTGTTGATATTTCTGTGAGAGACGAGACATGCAATAAAATTAGGTTAAAATAATTATCCTATTGTTAGATGTTAGGTTACATTTTATTTCTATCATAAAACATTTTTTAGTGAATAGAATGGAGACACTTGGGTAACAAAAGTAGAAAAACTTTAAAATTTCTCTTGTCCATAAAAACTGAGATATGCCCTATATTTGAGGCAGAATTGCTCATAAGTCCTACCACTTGGCTTAATTTCATGTCTTCCATTGACTTAGAGTAACCTTTTATGTCTTTTCTGCTTTTAGCTATAAAAATACTCTGTTAAAAAGTTATAATCAGATACACAATTCCTAGCAATTTAGATTTAAGATTAGCATCTCAATTTCGTAGATGCTAACTTGCCTGAATGGTGTTTAGAGGCTATCATTTCACATTTGATGTAATTAAGAAGACATGGCCCCAAAAAATGAACTACAAAAGCCACCCACAGACCACCTCCATCTTTGGATTGTAACATGCAATTGACATATATAACAAAACTGCCTATGTACCCCTGACCCTAAAATAAAAGTGGTTTTTTGTTTTTGTTTTTTTTTTGATGAGACAGAGTCTCGCTTTGTCGCCCAGGCTGGAGTGCAGTGGCCGGATCTCAGCGCACTGCGAGCTCCGCCTCCCGGGTTCACGCCATTCTCCTGCCTCAGCCTCCCGAGTAGCTGGGACTACAGGCGCCAGCCACCTCGCCTGGCAAGGTTTTTGTATTTTTTAGTAGAGACGGGGTTTCACCGTGTTAGCCGGGATGGTCTCGATTTCCTGACCTCGTGATCCGCCCGTCTTGATCTCCCAAAGTGCTGGGATTACAGGCTTGAGCCACCGCACCTGGCCAATAAAAGTTTTTAAAAGTACTGAGACAGACAGGTGGGAGGGGATCTCTGACAAAACTTCAGCCAGCCTGTGCGCTGCAGTGGAGCCTTCCCGCCCTTTGCAGGGGGGAGGAGCTTGGCCACCCCTCTTCCTGTGCGGAACCTGGGATTCAAAGGGCGAGGCTGGAGGTGCACCAAGAGGAGCTCTGGCCTTGTGGAGAGACTCTGTTTCCCGCTTTTCTTCCTTTTCACCCAGTAAAACACTGTCTTACCATTCGAATTGTCTGAGAACCTGAATTTTCGTGGCCGTGGGACAAGAACCCAGTCTTTAGCTGAACTAAGGTAAAGTCCTGCAATAATAATACTTTAAAACTTATATTTTTAGCTTTTTAATAATATATTCAATGATATAATTAAATAATTATTATTTCTTTTAATGATTTCATTCTGTATCATCGTTTTTTCATATAAAGATCACTACACTGTTCTTTGGGTCTTGAATTTGGTTTATCCATCAATTAGCTAGATTAAATATCTCCAATTATTGTTGTTGTCTTAGTTTTTATCTTCTGGAAAGCATATAATAATCAGATTTTCTAAGTGATTGAAGAGATTAGACATATCTTGGTATTGTTATTACATACGAATCAAAATTTGTGAAGAGAAGTTGGAGTTCGTAACTTTTGCACCACAATAATAAAAAACGTTACTCCATTATATTCTGGCATCTAGTAGTGCAGATAAAAAGTCTGAAGTAAGATTTTTTATTTTTTTATATCTAATATTTTCCACACAATTGTTAGATTAACTCTTCTACCTTGAATTTGTAATTTTCATTAAGTAATGAATATTACTTGATACACCTGATAGTCCTGTTTCAGTAGTTCGTCCTAATATATTATGATCATTCAGGCTGTAGATTTAAGCTTTTCTGTAGCCAAAGAACAATATTCTGTATAAATACTGACCAGCTACTACTTACCCTTGCAATCATTCAGTTTTTCTGAATAAGTGAAAAAACTGATGATAATAATTTCCTTTTATTTTTATCCCTAATTATTTTCACTCTGAGATACTTCCTTAAACGTGTTTTCCGTATTCTCAAGTCAATTATGTGCAGAATTTGTGTCACCTGTAAATATTTACAGATATAGTAAATCAGTTCTTCAGTTCCTTTTTATTCCTGTTTACCTCTCATCCAGGTTTCTCTTTCATCTCTAAGATGATAACCTACTGTATATTGTCTGTCAATTCAATAAAACCAAGTTTTCTTGATATTTTATGGAGGGAACAAAAGAGATGTGGCTAAAATGTATTTTTATTCCGTGCAGATATTTTAATGATTATATTTTCCTTTCTTGAGTTCTACATTCAGGTTTATGTTATTTTTTTTCTTTTTTACATGCCTTTCTGTTTTTTAAGTGACTTAGAAGGGTTATGAAATAAAGAAATCTAATATATTTTTAATAATTTATTCCCCCTTGTATGCTGTTGGAACATATTTTAAAAATATTTGCAGTTATCAGGATGAAAATCTTGTTATTAGTTGAGCATCCCAGCCCATGTGCACAAAAGGAGATGCCGTGCCTCTGGAAAATACACATGGTTTATTTGTTTTGTGTTTTTACTTGTTTTTGATTTGTCTGTTCATCATTATTAATATTGTTACATTGTCTGTGGATGTCTGAACTGAAGCCATAAACAGCTATCTAGCTTGCCAGTAAGATAAAATTGTAGTAATTGATGTTCCATGAAAAATATGTTTTTAAGTTTTTGTTGTTGCTGGTTTTCCCCCTTCTTTTTGTGAATTCTTTGTGTCAGATGCCAGCTACAACTAATGTAGCCAATCATCTTTCCGAGTATTGGGATGGGACTGATCTTTCCATTATTTTTTATAACTTTAGGATTAAAAAAATAGTTATATTATTTCCAAATTGCCTCTTCTGAAACCATTGCTACCACAGTCACCATCTCAGCCCCAATGCCAACCACATCTCTTTGAGAAACCACTTTTCAGATCTGTTTTCACCAGTGGTCTCCCATTTTAGCAGGAAGCATAACCCCAGCGTTTCCTGGCTCAGTTCCTTCAGTCACTACTCAGGTGAATGGCATGCTTCTACTAGCCACCCAGAGCAGCTGGTGCAAGGTTCCAGCTCGCTGGGGTCATCTCAGATTCCAAATAGCCACAGTAACCAAAGGAAATTGAAATAAACTGTGTTAATTTTAAATCCCACTCCCATATCTATGCTCATGGACTACAGGAGCTCCAACATTTACCTTTAGCCTGTCCAAAACTTTCCTTTATGGAAGGTAATTTCTAAAGTGGTTTGTGCTGAACTTATGTACTCTAATCACAGTTATACTGTTTGTGGTTAGATGAATAAACCACACAGGATTGGGTTTATTAGGTTTATTAAATTAGAATTGGGAACTAGGAAGGAGAACTAAATCTTTAGTTACATTTTTCAATTTTGTAGTTTGTGTGTGTATGTGTATGTGTGCTTATATATGTGTATCTGTGAATATTTGTGTTTCTCTTTCGTTACTTTGAAATATTCTCAAGATAGTATAATTTTCTCAAGGTATTCTGTGCTGACTCTGTTTTCTTTGTTGTTCTGACTTCCAAACAACTAAGAGCCACATTTACGTCTCAGTGAAGTATAGTCTGACATGAATTCTTGAAATATGATTTCCCTGAGGCTTTACCTTCCATTCTAATTTTTATATTTTCTATTTATGCTTTTTAATCTATTACATATATTTAACAATGAATGTATATATTCTTATATATCATCAAATTATGTGCAAAATGGGCTGCGATTAAAGGACTATTACAAATAATTTGAAGCATATATTTATTAAAAGAATAATGTGACCATTAAATTCATAGATTGCCCCGAAAGGAGGGCCCTTAAATCATGTCTTCCAATTTTAGCATATGTAACTATTAAATAAATCACAAATCTGAGGCCCAAAGAAGAGAAATACCTCCTTCATGTCTCCTAACTTATCCATTAGAACACACTAATTTTCACCACTGATTTATTTATTTTTATACCTGACATTTTAAATGACTATAGGAATCATAACAGCCAAATAAACATATACTATATATTACTGAAATATATATGGTTATCAATGAGGGATTCTATAAATTCTTATTTTTAAACTAGAATGCTGTGCAGGTAAAATAGTGATATAGAGATCTACATTCTTATAATTAAAATTCAATTTATATTATGAATCATATATGTGAGATTTTAAGTGGTATATTAATATGAACTCTATTTCACACACACACACACGTGCATATACACATTTTGAGATTTTTTTTTTTTTGCCATTAACACTAGTTATTCCTTTAGGATAGCACTAAAGATAAATAATTTAAAATCATAGATTTCTATAATATTTCAATATTTTTTGAGATGGGGTCTTGCTCTGTCACCCAGATTGGAGTGCAATGGCACAATCTCCACTCACTACAACCTCTGCCTTCCAGGCTCAAGCAATCCTCCCATCTCAGCCTCTCGAATAGCTGGGACTACAGTTGTGCACCACCATGGTGAGCTAATTTTTTTGTGTTTTTGGTAGAGTCGGGATTTCACCATGTTACTCAGGCTGGTTTCAAACTCCTGAGCTCACATAATCTGCCCACTTTGGCCTCCCAAAGTACTGGGATTACAGGCCTGAGCCACCACACTTGGCCTAACGTTTTAATTTTTAACAAGTAATTATAACATTTATAATGAAAATCTCTTCTAATTAATTTTTGGAGGGAAAGGAACATTTAGGTTTTAAGGCCAAAATATCAAAAACAAGTTAAATTTTCCAAAATGCATTTAATCTTTATATTTAGTTGTATCCAAATAATTTGAATTTGAATCCTACAAAGGGTTTACAGATATCTTTATCCCATTTGTCAATCAGATGCCATGATATGCTGATGGTTTTCTCTTTCATAATATAAGGCGCCTCATTTTTTTACTCAACTTTATTATTTTATTATTTATATTATTTTCTTTCTTTCTAAAACATACTACGATTGTGTTTTTCTTAGTTATCTATGAATTACCATTGTTTGCATATTATAGTATCTCAATTTTTTGCATTGAATTAATGTTTAACAATTGAAAATAGAATGTAAAATTTGTACACTCAATCATCCTATATCTCAGTTAAATGTTGGAGTTCATAACAGACATCATTTTGAAAGTGAAGATTGGATTTTGAATAGAAATTTAATGTATTATGTTTATGGAGGAGATAACTTATAGGGGCGTTGTGCATATCTCCAAACTTT
>NW_012104698.1:4963524-4965403 GCF_000951045.1 Mandrillus leucophaeus | reverse complement strand
GACACCAGTCTGGCCAATCTGGTAAAACCCCATCTCTACTAAGAATACAAAAAAATTAACTGGGCGTGGTGGCATGCACCTGTAATCCCAGCTACTCAGGAGGCTGAGAGAGCGGAATTGCTTGAACCAGGGAGGTGGAGGTTGCAGTGAGCTGAGATCTCACCACTGCACTCCAGCCTGGGTGACAGAGCGAGACTCTGTCTTAAAAAGAAAAAAAAAATAATTAGGACACTAGAAGCCTAACTCCACTCTGCATTATACATGTAATGCCCATGTAACTAACAAGCACAAGTACCCCCAAATCTAAAAATGAAAACATCATCAGCCCTCATCATGCTTAACACCACCACCCCCAAGTCATTCCACCTCTCTTTAAAGATCACTACCTTTCTGACTGTTAACACCATGGTTTATTTTGCCTTGATTTTGAACTTGATATACATAGATGTGTACAATATATAAGCTTTTGGGTTCAGTTTCTTCTCGATTTTTTAAATTAGATTCATCAACATTATTGCAAAGAACAGAAGTTTGTTCATTCTCTTTGCTGTATAGTATAGTAATATGTGAATATTCGACAACTGATATATCCTATTGCTGATGGGCATTCTAGAAGCTTCCAATTTAGGTGCAACACTATGAATAGTGTTGCAATAAATTTTGTAAATTAAAGTTGTAAATTTTGTAATAACACTTTAGTCCACAGATACACACATTTCTGTTGGAATATTCCTAGGAAGGAATAACTCAGTCACAGTGGATGTTTATATCCAACTTCAGTAAATATTACCTGAGAGTTTTCCAAAGTAGTTTTACTAATTTATATTTCTACCGTATAGCATAAGAGTTCTTCTTTTGCACATCTTCATCAACATTTGGTGTCTTCTGGTTTTGTTTCTGCTTTTTAATAATTTTATCCATTCTTGTTGACGTGTAGTGTTATATCATTGATGTTGATGAGTTCTTTTTGAAATACTTTTTGGTTATTTGGATATTCTACTTCGGAAATTGCCTACTGAAGTCTTTGGCCAAGTTTTCTTTTTTAATTAAATTGTCTCTTCTTATTTTGAAATGTAGCTCTTTATTAAGGATATAAGTTGTGTGCGTGTGCGTGTGTGCGTGCACTCTCACACTCTTTGGGCTGTCATGTTACTCTCTTAATGGCATCTTTTCATAAACGGAAACTCTTAATGCACAATTATAATTTGTCCATCTTTACATTTTAGTTAGTGCTATTCACTGTTTACTTAAGCAATTTTAGTCTTCTCCAAGGTCATAAACATTCTATTCTATAGTTTTTACAGTTACATTGTTTTGTTTTTATCATCTACAATCTAGTGGAGTTAATTTTTGTTTCGTGGTGAGATGTGGTAATTTTTTTTTTTTTAATATGAGTATCGAATTGAGCAGCACCATTTATTGTGAAGACCATCGTTTTCCCCACTGGATGGCAATAGTGTCTATATTGCAGATCGGGTAATCTATCAGGTCTCTTTCTGGCCTCTATTCTGTTACGTTGATCCATTTGTCTTTTCTTGTGCTAATAGCACAGTGAGCTGCTTACTTTAGATTTATAATGAGTCTGGATATCTGGTAACATGAGTTCACTGGCTTTGCTTTTAAAGATTATTTTGGCTATTCTAGGTACTCTTCATTTCCAGATAAATTTTAGAAGCAGCTTTTAATTTTACAGATTATTTGTTGAGTTTTCAATAATATTAAGTTGAACCTACACATCATTTAAGTCAATCTTATGATTTTGAAATTTCCAATTTGGAAACATCATATATCCCTTTATTAATGGAATCTTTTGAAATTTTTTCAGTAATGCTTTATATGTTCTGTGACAGCATTTTGCAAATTTTGATTCTGTTTGGCC
>NW_012104698.1:4959773-4961157 GCF_000951045.1 Mandrillus leucophaeus | reverse complement strand
TTTGAAAGTGAAGATTGGATTTTGAATAGAAATTTAATGTATTATGTTTATGGAGGAGATAACTTATAGGGGCGTTGTGCATATCTCCAAACTTTTGTAGTTCATTACAAAAGAAGAAAAAAGAAACAGAAGCAGGTGATCTGAGTCAAGTTTTTTGTCATACCCATGCATTAGATATACCCTGGAGATTAGCATTTGCCAAGTATACATCAGTTAAAATAAATCAGTACATAGAACTACTGGCTTTGTATGAAGCAGGAGAAAACCCAATTTCCCCTCAATTATGGCATTTTGTGCTATCAAAACACTAACAATTGAAAATCACGGCATGTACCAACTCATCTTTCTCAGTTAGCATGTGCGTGTATGTATTCATTTTAGTTTCACAGTCAATTGTATCTTAATACCTAAATGAAGATCATCAAAACAAAAAATGAAAGAAAAAAATCTCAGCTATAACTCTAGAACAAAATCTCTACTTCCTTTCATCTTGGACTCCGTTTGAAGTGGCTATGAAATGCAAGTAACAAATTGCACTATCTCGGTATTCTATAATGATGTTTTTAATCTTTGTATCAGCCTTTTCTGTCATTTTCGTTGTTGTGCGTGTTTCTGACATTTTATGCCAACGTTTATCTGTTGGATATCACAGACTTTATCAGAAAACATTGACAGTTATGCATAACATTTTCTGAATAATCAGATGATGATATTACTGTTTCTCCTTAATTTGTCTTATATTTTACGTATCTTTGTAATAAAATATATCTTAAAATAATACTTTTCATTATTATAGTTTTATAGATTATAAAGCATTTTCTTATGTGGCTCAAATTTAATTATCATATACTCTGTGAACTTCATAAATCATCCTGTTATTGAATTAAAGAGGCTATAAAAGCTCAGGGTATAACTTGATAAAGGTCATTCAACTTATACAATGACAAAACTGGATCAGAGTCTGTGGTTTTTCAGTAATTAATAAAAATCAATGTTTACAAAATGCTTATGATATATGAAGCCCTTGGCAAGTTCATTTCATTTAGTTCTAAAACTTCCCTATGAGAAAGAAATTATTAGTATTTCAATTTTACAGTAACTGAGGCTCAGGAAGGTTAAGTACTTAGCCTGCAATCACAGATATAATAATTGAAGGAGCCAGTATCCAAACCCACCTTTCAGGGCCCACCTTTCTTAAATGCTAAACTTTAATAGTATACATTTTGCACTATTTAACAATGACTACTAATTTAAATATGAATACAAAAACTTGTGATGGGATACCACTGATTATACTATAATTGAAAAGCTAAATCAGTTACTTAAGTCAAGTGTAAATACAGAAAAGGGCAAAAATCATTCTTGTGCAGTTTGGGAAATTTTC
>NW_012104698.1:4952389-4955593 GCF_000951045.1 Mandrillus leucophaeus | reverse complement strand
CTTGTCCTCTACCCTTGACTACTTTTAAGATTTGCTTCTTGTCTTTGGTGCTCAGCAGTTTGAATGAAGTGTGACAAGGAGTGGTTCTTCCCATGTTTATCCTGTTTAGATTCTCTGAATTTCTTGAACCTGTAAGATGATGTCTTTGATCAGTTTTTGATAATGTCTTGGCCTTTACTTCATTAGGTAAAGCACCTGTGGCTTGTTATTTTATTTCTTCCCCATATGAGCCTCCAATGACATACCCATTAGATATTTTCACCATGTACCATAGCTGTCTTACACACTGCTCACTTTTTTGATGCTGACTTTTTTGTTGTTGTTTTCGTTTTTTTACTCTTTGTGAGTTTCAGTTGTATATATTTTACAGCTTTTCTTTTGGATCACTTATTCTGTCTTCATTTGGGTCCAATATACTGTTTAATTATTTTTTGTTTTAGTTGTTAACTTCAATTATTACTTCTTATAGTTCTCAAATTTGCTTCAGTCCTTATTTTTCAAAGATTCCAGTTCTCTGGTAGAATGCTTCATCTTATATTTTTCTTCTCTTCAATATATTAATCTTATTTTAACGTTCACGTAACAAATTTGTTATCTGGATCACACAAGAGTCCACTTTTTTCCCCATTATCTTGATCTTAGTTTAATTTAGCCTCCTAAGTTTTGATGGAATGCCAGATGTTATGTTTTAAATGCCGTAGATGCTTTGAAGGATGTTGTCTTCCTTCCAGAAGATTCGACTATCCTCTAACTATCCCTTTGGCAAGCAGGGGCAAATCAATACAGTCTAATGATGGATTGAGCTGACTTAAGGCGGAATTTTGGACTGAAAAATATGCATGTCCCTTAGCCACTAGCTTACTCCCATTCTCAGTGTATTTACCTGCGTTCTTCTGCACTGACAGATCTCGAACTCCAAGGATGGTCCTCTTAATACACTGAGAGCATCAAAACTCCACTAACATTTAAGCTGTTGTTGATTTGGTTCCTTATCCTCTTGTTCAGTGTATTTAAGGAATTAACAAATGTCTTTTTATGAAACTTGGGTCAGAGTGAAAAACAAAAATGCAAATTCACCTCTGTGAGTTTACCTTCTCTTAAATCTTCACCTTTCAAATCTTAGATGTCTCCAGTGTCTTCAGTTGTGTTTTTTGTTTCAATCTGATCTTTCTATTTTTTCCTGGCAAAAGTGTTGATTTGCCATCAGATACCCTGGCTTAGCCAAACAACAAAAAAAGCCTATGGTACAGCTTTAATTGCAAATTTTATGCAATTATTGCATTTTATTTCTTAAAATAAATGAGATATCTATTGCATATGCAACAAAGACTGTTGCATTGCCTGTGTGTATTTGTAATTTTCATACAAAAGTAAATTTCACCCAAATGTAAGTGTTTTTCTATATAAGAGCCTATGATCTGTGATTTGTTTTTAAAGGCCTAAAAAAGGGCTGAACTGGGGACTTTGGAATGCAATTGCTAACTTAGTTAAGCTCTAAAGCACTGCCACTCTGTGGTAACTCTGAGACATAGCAGCCCCCTCTGTATTTCTATTGACAGGATGCCCCAGAAAGTTAGTTCAAAATTCCCTTCCACTGTTATTTAGAAAGCTGAAATATTTCTGTTCAGTGCAACAGTCCAGCTACTCTATACTTCATTGCTTGCATCTCTCTTTCTATCGTTTTCCAAATCTGAAGTCTAGCCTTAGGTTCTCTTCCTTGAGATAACCTGAGTCAATAGGAGAGTGCTAAGTTCCGTCTCTGGCACTTATTTGTGATGTGGTCTTAGGCTCCTTACTTATTCTCTCTTTCATCACGAAAAACAAACAAACAAATGAACAAAAACCCCCAGCAATGTTAGCAGGCATATTCACTTTGTGAAAATTCACTGAGCTATACACTTGTGTGTGTATGTGTGTGTGATATTTCAATAGAATTAATTTTAAAAGCAGTTAATAATACATATTTAAGTGCATCCTCAAAAGATTCTGAGCGTTTAAATGTATAATGTCACCTCCATAGCAAGGCCTACACTGACCTTCTTTTTCAAAATGCTAATCTTTCCTCTTCATCCCCATCCACACAAATCTAGACATCCCAGCATTTTTACGCAGTTCTGACTTTTTTTTTTCTTTCCTACAGCACTTAGCATCTTTCAAAATGTTATCTAATTGACACGTTGTGTATTTCTCTCTTCCCTTGCCTCATAAAGGCAGGGATCTTTGTTTGGCTCATTGGTTTACAAAAAGTGCCTAGAACAGTGCTTGGCACATAGCAGTGCTCAAAAGAATTTGTGGAATGCATGAACTGGAACTCAGCATAGTTATCGGTGCATAATGATAGCTTACATTTAAAAAACATGATCATCTCATTGTCATCAAGGTTTCCACTAAAGGCTTTTGTTCTCAGATCTTAAATATGGCCTGCGGACAAGAAAGGTGCTGATGAGTAGGTGGCATAGTATCAGATATTGCTAGAAAAGAACAATTAATACAACTTAATGGTACAATTTAAAAGCGTTAATTTGATGGTATGTAAATCATATCTCAATGAAGATGTCATTTAAAAAAATAAACGTAGATGATTAGCTCTTCAGGAGGAGGAAAATGTTTAACTCCTAGTCTGACACTAACTTATTTTTTGATCTTATATTGGTATTTCCCTCTCGTCCTTAGTCTTCTCATTTACAAATTGAATGTGTTGGTTAGCTAAATTCTAAAAACCCGTTCCAGCTGTAATATTCTGCCTGTTCAAAAATCAGTTTCTGGAAAGATGGAGAGAAAAGAAAGTCAATGAATATAGAGCCATCAAATGGCTCTTCAACTTGGAGCACACACTCTTCAAAAGCTTTGGATTGAGAGGGTGAGCTCCTTTTACACATATAAATTTACATTCAGACATGTAAACACACAAATCCATACGTGCATACAAATATCTAACTATCTAATTTTGTTGGACAGGAAATAATGAATATTGATTTCTTGATTTCCACATAATCTTTTCCAAAACAGCTTTTCCAGTTCAAAAAAGTACATCATGGATTACAAAGGCACTGATTCCCCTGCCTGCATACCAGAGTGTACCTTAGGGGCCATCTGGAATCTCAATGCTTAACAAAATTAGCTTGGTTTAATTTGAGCGAGTTAGAAAACTCTGTTGTCACAATGAGAGAATGTTCCTATTACCTAATTAACAGGGCTTATTAG
>NW_012104698.1:4948927-4951179 GCF_000951045.1 Mandrillus leucophaeus | reverse complement strand
AGAAATTTATCAATTTCATCTAATTTACCTTAAATCTGTCAAATTTATTACAAATTTGATTGTAATACCCTCTTTTCTTTTCAGTATCTGTGAAATTTTTAATGATGCCCTTTATTTTACTCCTGAAACTGAATTTATTCATATTCTCTATTGTAAAAGTATTCCCCATTCCTTTGATTTCTGTACTTTGTTTTTGTTTTTTTGTTGTTGTTATTTGTTTGTTTGGTTTAGCTTCTGATATGGAAGACTAAATCATGGATATTAAGCCTATATTATTTTAAAATATATACATTTAGGCTATATATTTTCCTTTGAGCTCTTTTATTGCATTACACACCTTTTGATATGTCATATTACATTACTCTTCCATTTCACCATGTTTTCTAATTTTCATTTTAAATTCCCCTTTCACCCAGGAGTTGTCTCACACGCTGTTTGTTCCTTTCTTATCTTTTTTCTTACCTTCTGTTAGATTAATCAATTCTTTAAATAATTCGTGTTCCCTTTATTAGCTTTGTAGTTACAGTAATTTACATTTTTTTTCTTTTTTGAGATAGGGTCTCACTTCTCGACCAGGCTGAAGTGCAATGGCACAGTCTCAGCTCACTGCAGCCTCTGCCTCCCGGATTCAAGCAGTTCTCCTGCCTCAACCTCCCAAGTAGCTGGGATTACAGGAGTACACCACCACGCCTGGGTAATTTTTGTATTTTTAGTAGAAACAGGGTTTCACCCTGTTGGCCAGGCTGGTCTTGAACTCCTGACCTCAAGTGATCTGCCCACCTCTGTCTCCCAAAGTGCTGGGTTTACAGGTGTGAGCCACCATGTCCCACTTACAAATTTTATACTAGTTTCACTGTATGCACCTTGACTTATTAGAGCCTAATAGAAATGAATGCATTTATCATTTTTAATATAATGCTAGGATCTTTTCATCTTTTACCTCCATAGAACCCTTTCTTAGCTTTTGTATTATTAAACTCAATTAAATTCTAAACTTCAAAAAAAGTATTGTTATTTGTATAATCAATGTTTGTATAGATTCTGCTACATATTTACTTTTTCTTTTCCCTTCATTCCTTCCTGCTGCATTTTTGTATGTGCTCAACTTCCCATTGAAGTACTCACCTTAATACTTCTTTTGGTGTTTGTTTCCTGACAACAAATTATATGTTTCTGTATGTTAGAAATTTAATTTGTTTTTCCTTAATGTTTGAAAGATATCGTCTCTTAGCATACAAATATAATTTGCCAGTTTTTTCCCTTCTGCACATAAAATGTGGTATTCAGTTGTATTGTGGCCTTTGTCTTTTCAGTTTAGAAGTCAGATGAAAGTATTATGGTTACTCTATAGATCTCTCTTGTCCTCTACCCTTGACTACTTTTAAGATTTGCTTCTTGTCTTTGGTGCTCAGCAGTTTGAATGAAGTGTGACAAGGAGTGGTTCTTCCCATGTTTATCCTGTTTAGATTCTCTGAATTTCTTGAACCTGTAAGATGATGTCTTTGATCAGTTTTTGATAATGTCTTGGCCTTTACTTCATTAGGTAAAGCACCTGTGGCTTGTTATTTTATTTCTTCCCCATATGAGCCTCCAATGACATACCCATTAGATATTTTCACCATGTACCATAGCTGTCTTACACACTGCTCACTTTTTTGATGCTGACTTTTTTGTTGTTGTTTTCATTTTTTTACTCTTTGTGAGTTTCAGTTGTATATATTTTACAGCTTTTCTTTTGGATCACTTATTCTGTCTTCATTTGGGTCCAATATACTGTTTAATTATTTTTTGTTTTAGTTGTTAACTTCAATTATTACTTCTTATAGTTCTCAAATTTGCTTCAGTCCTTATTTTTCAAAGATTCCAGTTCTCTGGTAGAATGCTTCATCTTATATTTTTCTTCTCTTCAATATATTAATCTTATTTTAACGTTCACGTAACAAATTTGTTATCTGGATCACACAAGGGTCCACTTTTTTCCCCCATTATCTTGATCTTAGTTTAATTTAGCCTCCTAAGTTTTGATGGAATGCCAGATGTTATGTTTTAAATGCCGTAGATGCTTTGAAGGATGTTGTCTTCCTTCCAGAAGATTCGACTATCCTCTAACTATCCCTTTGGCAAGTAGAGGCAAATCAATACAGTCTAATGATGGATTGAGCTGACTTAAGGCGGAATTTTGGACTGAAAAATATGCATGTCCCTTAGCCACTAGCTTACTCCCATTCTCAGTGTATTTACCTGCGTTCTTC
>NW_012104698.1:4921193-4945542 GCF_000951045.1 Mandrillus leucophaeus | reverse complement strand
TAACAAAATTAGCTTGGTTTAATTTGAGCGAGTTAGAAAACTCTGTTGTCACAATGAGAGAATGTTCCTATTACCTAATTAACAGGGCTTATTAGTAGAGCAGTGACTGCTGAAGTCCACTGAATACCCAGCCATATGGGCATATGAAGCATAGATCAAACAGGTCTCTTTGTAATTATGTTAATAGTTACTCTATTTGCTTTCCCTCATTTTTATCTAAGGTCACTGCAAAACACATTCCCTGGATTTTGAATGAGTGTCAAATAATAGGCAGTGTAAATGGATTTGAGGTATTAAGGCCACCATTTACTGGACACATGTTTGCTGCCCAGTGACTAACCCCTTTCGCTGCTTCCCAAAATGCCTTTCTGTATGCCTCGCCTGAGACACCACAGGTCGTCTGCTTGATTGCTGTGGCCTTTTCTCTGCCATATGGCTGTGCTGCACCCAACTCCCCATGGCAATGTGTTCCTTTGATATACCTTTAATGCAAAACCCTTTGCTAAATAGGAAAGTACAACATGTATAATTTCCTCATTAAATCAATAGACAATGCCACTGTGTATTAAATGGAATAAAAAGCCCATTCCCACATGTTACACACTAGCACGCAAATACGATGCACTGACATTTCAAGAAAATATTTAATAAGCACAATCACATATTTGCCTCTTGCTAAATAGTGGGCAAAATGATATGCATACACTCAAAAGCATAGTTGAGAGTCAGTACTCTTCTTTCTCTCATTTCAAAGGAGAAAATTGAGTCTTAGAGAAGAGAAATGATCTCAAGTCAGACTCACTTCAGTGTCTTTCGAAGCCTATCAGCACCCTGAAATTCAAGGTTCAATAATTGCCTGGCACACAGTAGAAGCTCAGTAATTTTTTTTTCCCAATGAATGCCTGTGTAACACTTATACATTGGTTAGTCATTTATTCAGCATGTTGCCTGAACAAATACGTGTCCAATGAAGTCTGAGAAAGGGAAATCCTAAACCCGAAAGGAAGATAAGTTTATGTTGACAGAAAGAGTCAAACTCTGTAAAATATGTAAAGAGGTTTATTCGGAGCCAAATATGAATGACCAAGGCCTGAGGCACAGTTTCCAGAGGTCCTGAAACATGTGCCTAAGATGGATGGGTTGCAACTTGGTTTTATATATTTTAGGGGAACATTTAGAACATCAATCAATACATGTGGGGTATACATTGATTCCGTCCAGAAAGATGAGACAACTCAAAAAGGGGAGCGGGGAACACAGGTAATAGATGGATTCAAAAATTTTCTGATTGGCAATTGGTTGAAACAGTTAAGTCATTATCTAAAGATCTGGAATAAATAGAAACTAGCATCTGGATTAAGATAAAGGATTGTGGAGACCAAGGTTCTTATTACATAAATAAAGTCTCATAGGCAGTTCCCCTTAGAGATAATAGATGGCAAAGTTTTCCTTTTCAGGCCGTAAAAGGTGCTAGACTCTCAGTTCATCTCTTGAAGACTGCAAGGGCCTGGAAGGAGGAAAGATCTAGCTATGTTAGTAGAAGTTCTTTACAGATGCAACTTTTCTTCCACAAGAAAATGGCTTTGCAGGGTCATTTTAAAATACAGCAAAGAAACATATTTTGGGGTAAAATATTTTTATTGCCTTTTATACCTGTCATGTGATATTATGCCAGAGTCAAGTTGGAAAGTAAACTACATTATATAGGGTTAAATATAACCCATCTGATGAGATTTTGTGGTTCCTAGGGCATGACTCTCCAGGCCTCCTAGATAAGAATTTGGGCAAGAGAGGATGACGGTCAGAGTTTAGTCCCTACTTCTTAATATAATAGAGATTTGTAATTAGAAAACAATTTTTCCTACCCAACAAGTACATGAACAGACTATTAGGAAACTGAAAGGAAACACAGAAAATACTTGTTTTTCAGTCCCTTGGGACTTTTGCTGCACACAAATCAGGAGAGGGGTCTGGTTCTTATCTGTATAATTCAGATCCCAATTCCTGAAATATCCAAAAATTAGGGAGAGGGAGGAAAGAAGTTCGGATTTTACTTGCACTATAAATACATTTTCAGATCTCCAGAAAGTAGGATCCAAAAGGAGATAAAACAAAATTAAAACTGGTCTTCTCAATTTGAAAATTACAGTGTTAAATGCCAAGTTTCTGTGTATGAGTGCATCTTGTTCTGGGAAATCCTCCCTCACCCCTTCCTCCATCCTGATGTCCCTTTGGGATCAACAAATATCCTGAAGCTACCTTCATACTGAAGATGCTTAAGTTTGAGCAGCAGTAATCAGACTCCATTTTTATGGTTAATTTGCTATTAACCTCAATCCTATCTTGACTCAAGCTGTCTATGTAACTAATATGTAAGCTATCTATGTAACTTTTTTTTCATTTGTTGTTGGCAACTATTCCAATTATAAGAGGCATTTAATGTAAGAAAATGTTTTGAATCACACTGACAATTTGGGTCATTAAGGTTTTTTGTTTGTTTGTTTGCTTTTGTGTGGAATAGCATCACTTACTAGTCTACCTGAAAAGAGAAAATCTGCATTTTTGCAAATGAAATTGCTAGACTGATCTATAAGTACTTTTTCCCATTTTTAAAAAATTCTATATAAGAAGACACTGATAATGAGAAACAAAGACAGTTGGATATTAAATTAAGAGGGATCCTATAGAGAAAATGTTACTGCCTCTAGAAACCTGGGATGTCATATGTGTACTTCACTAATCTATGAGTCACTATGTCTTTTGTAGTGATTAGAGAATTGTATCTCTATTACAACAGTTTTATAGTAGATATTCATAAAGGGTCTTGAAGAAGAATCTTTATTTTTACCAATTTGCATGAAGTAGAAGTTATTATTACCAGCAGAAGTATTCCAAGCTACAATTTTTTCTTCCAAAATGTTATTTCTGGATTCTTCTTCTGAAATCCTGTATTATTCCTCCTGTGAAAATTTTCAAACTTTACTATAATTATTTCCTTGAGGATATATCTCTTTGGGAGTTTCTTGACACCAAAAATTATATGAGATTCATCTCCAAATCCCTAATTTGTAGCACTGATGGACGTTGATAAATGTTAAATGATTAGGTAAATAACACTGAATTAACTCACCTTGAAACTTACTTGACATAATTAGCAGTTGCTGCAGAAACAGAATGAGCCTCAATAAAACAGAAATCAAAATACTAAAGTAAGCCTTTATTTGTAAATCAGCTATATCTCAGCAAAGCTATCTTTTGACTGGCCAATAATTAATTACATTTTCCACCAAAATTATACAAGTTTATTAAAGAATATGACGGGTTTTTTTGCACAAATTGGATATGCACCATATCTTTCATAATTTAGGAAGGAATGGCAACGTTATCGCATATATTTTAAATTACTTGCATTTATTTTGGAAACAGATACATTAAATGGCTCAAAATCTGAACAGCACAAAAATATATACTGAACAAATCACTTATGCACATCTGTCTCTTCACACTGAATACTTGTTCAATAGAAATGTTTCTGGACTTCCAGTTCCAAAATGGCAGTGTAGAAACAAGCTGGCCTCACTCGCTCTCTTTCCCAAAACCAAAAATATAAATATACAGTGCCAAGATTATTACCAGCAATCTCTCAGATCTCAAATAGGAGGAGAAAACAGTTCCCAGGGCCACAGGGAAATGAAAATAGTTTGAGCAGATGGTTTAAGAATTGGACTTCCATATTCATGATGTTCCTCCCCCCAGTCCTTCTAGCGGCAAGCACGTGGAAACTCTCCCCTGACCGACAGCTTCTACGCTGGAAAAAAGTGATACCAAGGTGGACAAGCAGCTTCCCTATCACCCTAAGTTTGCTGGCAAGAGACCTGCCCCTGCCAAACTCATGAGAAGCATCTAGAGTGCCTGGAGGAAAAAAAATCTCTGAGGAAAGCTAGTGACAAAGGGGAGAGGAGGGACTGCCGTCTCCAGCCCTGGAAAGTCTGCTCTGTAACTCATCCAAAGGTAATGCCAAATCAGAATGGACATTCAGCAGCACCACACTGTAGAAGATTCATTCTAGAGCTCACCCTAGGCACCCTTCCCATGCTATTGGGACATCCCCCATTCAGGAAAGGCAGCACTCTGATCATTTACCAGAACCGAGGCAAACCTGGGCTTAAGACAGCATCTAGTGCCAAAAAGGAGGCAGCAACCCAGCAGGGGGCGGTGAGAGGAGGTTGCGGAAAGAAAGAAAATCAACAGATAAATTACAAAGAATCTGTAAGAACACATATTCAGTAAAAACTAAAACAAGCCAGATAGAGATGATTTGACTAAATAATCCTTTAATGCAAAGAGATAGACATACATACACACAAAAGAACAGCAAACTGGGAACCACAGACTTCCCAAATCCAAAAGGCAAGAAACAAGTGACTAACCCTAACAAGACAGCAATATATGATTTCTGTGACCAAGAACTCAAAATAGCAGCCTTAAGGAAATGCAGTGATCTCCAGGATAACACAAAAAAACCAATTCAGAAACTTATTAGAAAAATTTACCAAAGGTATTTAGTTTTATTTGGAAAAATCAAACAGAAATCTTGGAACTGAGAAATACGTTTGCTAAGCTGAAAAATTTATTAGAGGCTCTCAACAGCAGAATAGATTAAGCAGAGGAAAAAATGAGCAAGCTCAAAGACAGGTTATTTGAAAATATATTGGCAGAGAAGAAAAAGAAAAAAAATGAAAAGGAATAAAGATCACCCACAAAATATAGAAAATTACCTCAAAAGACCAAATTGAAGATTTATTGTTGTTTAAAGGAGTTGAGTAAGAGCAAGGGGTAGAAAGCCTACTAAGAGAAATAATAGAAAATTTTCCAAAATATGAGAAGGAGATAACATAGCCAGGTATAGGAAAGTCAGAGAACACCAAACAGATTTGCCCCAAAGAAGACTACCTGAAGGCATATAATAATCAAATTCTCAAAGTTCAAGGACAAAGAGAGGATTCTAAAAGCAGCAAAAGAAAAGAAACAAATAACATAAAGACCCCAGTTTATCTGGCAACAGACTGCTCACTGGGAACTCTACAGTGAAGGAGGGAGTGGTACAACAATTTCAAAGTGCTAAAAGAAAAAAAAATTGTCATTTAAGAATACTGTCTACAGCAAATGTATCCTTCAACTACAAAGGAGAGCTAAAGTCTTTCCCAGACAAAAGCTGAAAGAATTCACCAGTACCAGACCCATCTTACAAGAAATGCTCAATGGAATTTTTCAATCTGAAAGAAAAATAAACACTAATGTGCAAAAAGTAATCATTTGAAAATGTAAGACCGATTGGTAAAATTAAGTCCTCTAACAAACCTAGAATACTAAAATACCGTAATTGTGATGTGCCGTTCACTCATAACTCTAGGATGAAGCCCAAAGACAAATCTATCAAAATGATATCAAAAACAGCATAAGAGAAATTAACAGGAAACAGGAAAATATTTAAATTGAGACAACATAAAGTCAGAATATTGAGGGGATGGAGTAAAAGTTTAGAGGGTTTCTTTTTTCATTTTTGTTTGCTGTTCTAATTTTTGTGTTTGTGATCTAACATAATTCATCATCCCTTTAAAGTAACTTGTTATATCTATAAGACTTTTTTTGTAAGCTTTACGGTAACCACCATGCAAAAACCTAGAATAGAGTCACTAAAAATAAAAAGCAACAAATAAAACATGTTACCAGAGAAAATCACTTAACCACAAAGGAAGACAGTGAGAAAGAAAGGAGAAGAGCCTCAAAACAACCAGAAAACAGGCAACAAAATGACAATAGTAAGTCTTTACTTATAAATAACAACACTGAATATGGAGTACCTGAATGGATAAAGAAAGCCAATTCAGTAGCATGTTGCGTACAAGAAACTCACTTCACCTGTAAAGACCTAGACTGAAAGAGAAGTGATGGAAAAAGCTATTCCATGAAACTACAAACCAAAAAAGAGCAGGAATAGCTATACTTATGTCAGATAAAATAGATTACAAATAAAGACTGCAAAAATCAGAGACAAAGAAGGCCATTGTATAATAATAAAGGTGTCAATTCAACAAGAAACTATAACCATTATAAATATCTGCGCAGGCTGAGTGCAGTGGCTCGTGCCTGTAATCCCCGCACTTTGGGAGGCCCAGGTGGGTGGATTGCTGGAGCCCAGGAGCTCGAGACCAGTAGGGCAACATAGTAAAACCCTGTATTTACCAAAAAAAAAAAAAAAAAAAAAGCCTGATGTGGTGGTGCACTCCTGCATTCCCACCTATGTGGGAGGCTGAGAGAGAAGGATTGCTTGAGCCCGGGAGGTTGAAGTTGCAGTGAGCCATCATCATGCCACTGCACTTCAGGAGACACAGTGAGACCCTGTCTCCAACAAAACAAAACAAAAACTCTTATGCACCCAACACTAGAGCTCTCAAGTATATAGAGCAAACACTGGTAGATCTTAAGGGAGATATTTATCAGACTGCCCAATAAGTATATGAAAAAATGCTCAACATCCCTAATCATCACATAAATAATAATCAGAGCCATAATATAATATCACCTCATCTCATTAAATGGCTTTTATCTGAAGATGGAATAATGGGTGCTGTCAAGGTTGTGGAAAAAGGGAAATCCCTATACACTATTGGTGGAAATGTAAATTATTACAGCTGCTATGGAGAACAGCAATGAAGGCTCTTCAATAAATGAAAAAGAGAATTAACATATCATTGAGCAAGGGGAATATATTCAAAAGAAAGAATATCAATCTATCAAAGAGATATCTACACCCTCATGTTGGTTATAGCATTATTCACAGTAGCAAAAATATGGAACCAACGTAAGTGTCCATCAAATGATGAATGAATTTTTAAAATGTGGTATATACACACAGTGGAATATTATTCAGTTATTAAAAAGAATAAAACCCTGTCATTTGCAGCAACATGGATGAAACTGAAGGTCATTATGTTAGGTCAAATAAGCCAAGCACAGTAAGACAAATATTTCATATTCTCACTCATATGTAGGAGCTAAAAAAAAGTGGATCTCATGAAGATAGTATATTTGTGGTCACAGAGGCTGGAAAGGGTAAAGGGGAGAAGAGAGGTTGACTAAGTGCTACAAATATATAGCTTGATAGAAGAAATAAGACCTAGTATTTGATAGATAAGTAGGGTGAATATAGTGTACAGTAATCTAGCATATATTTCAAAATAGCTAGAAGAGAATAATGTGAATATTTCTAGAATAAAATAAAGACAAATACTTGAGGGGCGGGATACTCCAATTACAGTGATTTCATCTTTACATTTTATATGAATATATTGATTTATCATATTTACCCCCGAATATGTACATCTGTTATGTATCAACTTTAAAAATTACAAGAAAGAAATCAATATTTCCAAAATATTTTGTATATTTGTAGAGGCAGCTTGTGCAAGCAGAAGCAAATATCTGCATGCGTATATTTATACAGTTGATTCATTTCCTATTGCTGCTGTAACAAATAACCGTGAAGTTAAAACAGCATATATTTATCTTACTGTTCTGCACGTCAGAAGTCTGACACGGGCCTCACTGGGCTAAAATAAAGGTGCCCACAGGATTGTATTTCTTTCCAGAAGCTCTAGGACAGAATCTATTGCATTGCCTTGTCCTGGTGTTAGAGGTCACCCCCATTTTTAGGCTTTTGTGCTCCTCCAGTCTTCAAAGACAGCAATGGTGGGTAGAGGTTTTCTCGTGATGCCGTCTCTCTGATCCTCTGAGTATGGTTAGGAAAGGTTCTCCCTTTTGAGTATATGATTATATATTGGGCATATCTGAGTGATCCAGGATAATCTCTGCATCTCAAGTTCCTTAACCTTAATTGCATCTGAAAAACTCCTTTTACTATGTAAGGTGTTCACAGGTTTTAAGGAAGATCAAGGCATGGACACCTTTGATGGCCATTATTCTACTTATCAGTGTTTCATGTACACATACACATGCACACATACACTCATAGGCACGCACACGCACACACTCATACACACACGCGTAATTTTCTTTTAATGAAACAGCACACTCTACATGCTGTTTAGCACTTCTTTTTTTAGTCTTTATTTAGTATTGGGTTTCAAATATTTTTCCATTTTACTACATAAATAACATTATCAGTCTTATCATTCTTTTCCACAGCTGCACAGGTGTTTTTGTGTGTGTGTGTGTGTGTGTGTGTGTGTGTGTGTGTTTTTGTTTGTTTGTTTTGTTTTGTTTTGTTTTTGAGACGGAGTCTCGCTCTGTCATCAGGCTAGAGTGCAGTGGCACAATCTCAGCTCACTGCAACCTCCTGGGTTCAAGTGATTCTCCTGCCTCAGCCTCCCGAGTAGCTGGGACTACAAGTGCCGCCACCACGCCCAGCTAATTTTTGTATTTTTAGTAGAGACAGGGTTTCACCATGTTGGCCAGGATGGTCTCGATTTCTTGACCTCGTGATCCACACGCCTCAGCCACCCAAAGTGCTGGGATTACATGTGTGGGCCACCGCTCCCAACCCACAGGTGCATAGTTTTATATTAAAAGACTATACCATAATTTATTTAACTCACTAAATCCTTTGTGTATCTGGATGTTCATGTTCATGTTTCTTGAAAGAGGCTTTCCTGGCTAGGTAGTCACATTTATGTGTTAAATGTACTGCTTGCCACCATTTCAATTATTATAAATATCCTCCTGATTAATTCCTAAATGTTTTTATTTGTTATTAATAATTTTTCTTAAACTCGTAATGCCCTGGGATGTAACTCCTTGTAAGATAACACTCATCTTTCCCCATTTTCTTCACATCTTCATTGTTTTTGATTATTGGTTTTCCTCATGTGTGAATAATCTTAGGAGATTTGAGGTGGGCACCTACTCATCTTCCTTTTCCTCTCTCATCATCCTGGGTCCATTGGCCTTGTTACACCCTTAAGGTCATTTACTTTCACATTTTCTTCCTGTCTTACAGGCTGTCCTCAAAGTCATAGATTATACATCATTTCTTCCTGATATGGTAGGTATTGTTCAGTCATATAAATACTTTCAACTCTTTCTAAGGCTGCTAATGTGTACCCAATGAGAATATGATTTATTTCCTATCAATTAACTTTATATAACTTTCCTGTGTCAAAACATTAAACTGGTGTTTAGCACAAAACAAATTCGTCCTATCATTGGATAAGAAAAATTAGGCATTATTTGCTGAGTTCGATTGCCTGATAAAATAGTTTCATCTGGAATTCTTGGACATTTTCTAAGATTTTTTTTAAAGCTTCTTGATTTTTGCTGGATTTCACCTTTATTATTTATGAGATTTATTGTTCCTTTTAAAAATATTCTTCTTTAAATTACAGTGCCTTACGGAACCAGAATTCTTAAAAATTAAACACTAAAATAAAACAGTAGATACAGAAAGTTCAGAAACAGTAGAGAAAAATGTCTAATAGCAAATACAGGCTTCTTTTTTTTTTTTTTTTTTTTTTACATGGAAGAGGCTTAAGTATTGTTTCTATTACTGCATTTTTCTTCCTTGTCATTTTTTTGCATAAGACAATTTAAAAAGAAGTTACAGGATTGTTGTTGTGTTTTTTATAATGCAATAAAAATTACACTTACTATCACTAGAAACCATAGCAGAAGCAGGAGAAAGGAAAATGAAAAGGGAGAGGAGAAGAGAGAGAGCAAGAGAGAGAGAGATGGGGAAAGAGAGAGAGAGAGAGCAAAGTTCTAGAATAAAAGAAGGTACTTACTTATTTCAAAAGTCTCTCAATATGAATAGGGTAAAGAGGTGTCAAAAAGCTTGTAGACATTTTTCATATATGGTCATATACTTAAGTACAAATTATATTCAAAATGTCTGAATTTTGTGTTCAAAATTGTATTTCAAAATGTTATGCTGAGCAGATACCACAAATCAAAGAAGATACTCATTTGCTCTGGAAAAGAAAAATATAGTTCACCTTAAATATTAACTGCTCTTTCGAACACTAGAGTAAAACTGAAATAAAGAAATGTGTTTAAAGCTCAACAATTGAATAAATAGCTACAGTACCTCTTTACCAGAGATACAGGGATCATTTTGCTTTCTTTTAACAGTGTTTGTTTTTAAACTGCAAGAGGTCTGAATACACCTACTCTTCAAATCCAAAACATATATTTCTATAAACATTGCTTCAGGTTGATTATATTTTGTTACCAACAGAATTAAAGCTTCCATTTCCATGTGCAACGAAATTGTACCACGAGGGATGGTAGAATACAATTAAGGAAGCGAGTGTCAATTGAAACCAGAAACTGAGATGTCTGAACCACCAGCTAGCTGGAAAGGGATTTACATAATATGTAGCAAGTTTCAGGAGCTGTACTTAAATGGTATCCCTTTTCTCAATTCTATGTCCGTGTCACTGGACACTCATAAATGCATCATGGCAGAGTTTGTAAGACAGCGTTTTGGAGTGAAGAGATGACATGTTTCTGTCTTTAAAACAATCAGCTCTGCATCAGATATTCTTCTTGTAGTTTGATTTAAGTAGGTACACAACAGCCCATATTAAAGGGGATTGTGGGTTACATGCACTTGCTGCCTTCAGCATGTGAAAGCCGTTTTCAACTAAGAGTCTAACTACTTAGAATTCAAGCCGTATGCAACTAAGAGACTCCAAAAGAGGTAATGAACCATAAATTATTGCCGTTAGATATTTAATACTCAATCAGTATGTGCTCTCTCAAGCATATCCCACCGGCATTGCATTCATTCTGACGGTGTGGTACCGGTTCAATTACTTTGCTCATTTACAATAAAAGATTAATGAAAAGGGGTATATTTTAGTTCACAGAGATTAATTGCATCCCTTACTTTCCCTATACTAGAAATATTCAACCCATAATCCTGATAGCTTTTGCATCAACAAGTACATGGAAAATTAATAGACTTTCTCCTGCTGGAAATCTCAGAGGCTTTTTCAGAGATAAATATCCGGGGAAAACAAGATTGAAAGTTGGCTTTGGGCTGGAAATGAATTAATTTACCTGTTTCTTTAAATTTACTCTTATGACATTTTGAATTAACCAGTATAAAGATGTGTGTACTACACTTTTTTTTATCTACACATTTTCTGTTGAGTATTTGCAAAGCAAATTCTCTTTTGAGACTTAATTCTTCCAGATAGACACAGCTATGTCTATGGTTGGTAGATGTTCCAACATTTGAAGAGATGTTGACTGTTAACATTTCACAGCTTTTTCCTCAGAGAAAATAGATGCCAAGTGCACTAGTATATTTATTTTGAATTTTTTTGAGCATAACGTTATTTACCACTGGGAAATCTAGGATTAAAATTTCAAAGTGCCTCACTGGTAAGTAATTCTTGAGTTTTCACAAACTTTGTGGGTGTGGTACTGTGTTTTCCAGTACCTTGAAGATGACAAGCAAACGTCTCTAGCTAGTGTGTAGCTGGAATAAAAAGGAAAGTTAAATTTATTGAGCCTTCCCCGCGTTGTAGAAAGCTTTTGTCATACCTTATTTGACACAATCCGTACAGCAATTTGCTTATATGATTGTTTTTATTCCTCAGCAAAGAAACTGAGGCTCAAAGAAGTACAGTGGCTTGCCCATGATCACTCAATTAGCAAGTGGCTAAATCTGGAGTCAAACCATTGTCTTTCTGTCTCCAAAATTCAGCATATAATGCAGAAACCAGATTAAAAATAAGAAAACCTCTGTGTCCAGGAATAAACTTTTCTTTAAGCCTAATTTTTTTGTCTATCAAATGGTGAATATAAAATTTACTTGACACAAATGTCTTGATTAAATGAGGCAACCAATACGAATGGAAACCAGGCAAGCAGAACTGCTCTATGTACAGATGGAAATAAAATATGGATGGATTGGGGTTGAACTGTGCAAGCCTGATCTTTCAGTCCTAGTGGAGTCAGTCCCTTTGGCATTGCCAGATGGACTCTGTCTGAGATGTTTTCCTGAGTCCAAACAGAAGTTTAATGACTCATCTCTTCTTCTTTGCAATACAGTCTATTAATCTATTTCTTGATCAGAGCTATTCAGGAAAATTTCAATGGCAGAAGTATCTAGTCTGTTTCTTCAGACTGTTATTCTATTGCTGTGGGAGATGTATTTCTTTCCACATAAATAGAAAGAGAAGGAGATAGCCTAATTTCCCTTCTCTGTCTCTTAGGTTCATTCCATAAGGTTTATTCCCCAATTTCAGTGATGTCAGCCTCCAGGAAGCTGTCAACCATTTAGTAGACACTCCAATTTTTCAGTGGTCTCTGAAGAGGAACCTGGTGGATCAGAGACAAATCCACTACTTTTAAAAACATATATCCATCATAAATATCAAAGATGAGCAGGGCTGAATCAACTTTTAACAAAGTTATCCTCCTTGTCACAAAGAAAATACTGTCTCTGTGGCACCAACTAACCCATTTTGTGATGAATTTCAATGAATTTATTATATTTTGGCACAGATTATATTGTGTCAAAAGGAATAGAGCTTATCAATGTATTTTGATAAAGTGGCATATTTTGCAGAATTTTTAAACTTGATTTGTTTTGTAAATATCTGATGAGTTTATTGCATTTCATTTTAAGAAAGCAATCTGCAAACAGTGGCCACAGAACCAGGTGTCTTTATGTTTGTTTTCATACTTGTAGGAAATTTAGATGAGGAATAACTGGTTGTTTCCCAATGATTTCTTTGGTTGCTTTATAAATGATTATTATACTTCTATTCCTTATGGAAGCCATCACTGTTTGGAATTTCTTTCATGTTTTGCGACTGTATTAATACAAACCCTGTGTACTGCCTTTCCATACTCTCCATTTAACAACTATTATGTATAAGAAGCAGCCTGTGTAATGCTGTGGGCAAGTCTTTTAATCGTCTTACTCCTTAATTTCTTCGTCTATAAAACAATGGAATGAGAGCAGAGTATGAACCAACAAACACTTATCTATCTATTAGGCTATATCTCCAAAGACCTGGAGTTTGGTACTTTATAAAATAGAAAGTGTGCCTTCAATAAGCTTATTATATAAGTGGAAGATAGAGGCAAGCAAAGAAGAAAGCATGAGAGAGTGATCAGCACAACACTGGAGAGAGGCACAAGATCCCAAAAAAAATGAAATGCACAATGTGACCAACATTAAGAGTGGGGTGATGTAAAAAGTCAGAAAATATGTCATGAAGAAAGGTAATATATGACCGGCATCTTGAAAAGTGAGAAGCAGTTTGTGGGCAGATGTCAGGAAATAGATAATATAGGAACAACAACAACAAAAATAGCAAAAAAAAAAAGAAAAAAAAAAAAAGCCTATCAAAAAAATTGTGCAGACAGCATAATACTCTTAGGGACTGGCATATAGGCAGGAGGATAGGTAGGAGAAGATAGAGATCCCAGCACAGGCCAAGTCTTGTATTGCCCTGTAGGCCTCCTGAGATCCCCGAGCTTTATCTAAAAGCTAATAGGAAACTACTGACAACAATTACCAGCCTTAGATAATATCATTTAGTCATCAAGTGGTAATATAAAAAAATCCTATGCTCTCATATTTATAAACTACTTAATAAAAGTGTAAGAAGAAAAAGTATGGTAAACACTCTTCAAATTTAGGTATGCATTATTCAGAGTTCACCAGAAAAACAGAGTCAATAGGGCCATGTAAGAAAAGATTTGTTATGAAGACTTGGGTCATGCAATTATGGAGGCTGAGAAATCCAATGATGTGCCATCTACAAACCGGAGACCCAGGAAAGTTGGTCCTGTAATCTCAGCTCAAGCTCAAAGACCTCAGAACCAGGGTAGCTGATATTTTGAACCCCATTACAAGAGTAATAGAAGACTGATATCCTAGCTCAGGCAGTCAGGCAGGATGTGAAAAAAGAGTGAACTCTTCCTTCCTTTGCCTTTTCATCCTATTCAGGCCTCAGTGGATTGGATGATGTCCAGCCACACTGGGGAGGAAATCTAAGTCCACCGATTCCAATGCTAATCTCCTCTGGAAATGCCCTTTCAGGCACACTCAGAAATAATGTTTAATCTGGACACTGGGTGGCACAGGCAACTTGACACATAAAATGAAGGAATGCAACTCCAAAGGTCTCCAATTTCATCCTGATGTATAGTGACTAGAAACCTTTTGAAATCTGCATTAGATAACTTTGCAACCTAATGTAGATTAGGTAAAATTGTAACACTGTACCAAGTTCCTTCTTGATGATTAATGAGGACAATAAAATTATTCATATTTGGTTTGAAATTTTAAAAAAATCCTTCTTATAGTAGACAAATAATATTTATATAAACTGTAGCTTCTCATTATAATCACTAAACACTAAATCTGCCTTAATATAAATTAACTAGACTTTGCCAGGTCATCTCATATTTCCAAACCATTGGGGTGAGTAATCTACTTTGCTTTCTGAAGAACATAAATTACCTTCTTTCGTTGTCAAAAATGTAGTTGTCTTGGTGCTCTAATTGACTCCATATCCAGCAAAAAGTTGAAACTAGGAATATCTCAGATTCCATGTGTCATCGTGGTGCCTTGAATTTGCTGTCCTAATCATTCTCTTGGCATTTCAATATGCTTTTGGCACCTCAAAATCATACCATTCTAAGTCCGGCATGGTGGTACATGACTGTAACCCCAGCTACTCAAGAAGCTGAGATGGGAGGATTGCTTGAGCCCAGAAATTCAAGATCAGCCTGGGCAACATAGCAAGACCCCCATCTCAAAAAATAAACAATGATACCATTCTGATATTCAATATTAAAAATCATACCATTCTGATAGTCAACATATCTTTCCTTTGAATGACTTTCTTGCCTTATATCTCTGATCCTCATGGGCCTAGCCATAATTTTGATTTACTTAATGTAATATCTGATAGAAACTCCTAAATAACAGGCCCACACATCGTAGACATAGCCTTCTTTTACTTCTAATTTGCAAATGGGGGAGTTTAAAATGAATGTTCTCCAGCCTTAGTTAAGGTCATCCAGTACGATTTACAAAGTTACTTTTAGTTAAATGGAAACACAGTCCTCCCCGCTTGTTGGAAATCCACTGAGCAAATTAATTTCTAAATTTATACAATTCCTGTGATAAACTGAATGGGGTATCACAGTGAACTAAGTATTTGTTTGTTTATTTATTTGAGACTGAGTCTCGCACTGTGGCCCAGACTGGAGTGTAGTGGCGTGATCTTGGCTCACTGCAAGCTTCGCCTCCCGGGTTCACGCCATTCTCCTGCCTCAGCCTCCCGAGTAGCTGGGACTACAGGTGCCCGCCACCACGCCCGGCTAATTTTTTTTTTTTGTATTTTTAGTAGAGACGGGGTTTCACCGTGTTAGCCAGGATGGTCTCGATCTTCTGATCTCGTGATCCGCCCTCCTCGGTCTCCCAAAGTGCTGGGATAACAGGCGTGAGCCATCGCACTCGGCCGAACTAAGTATTTAATAAGGACATCAGGAAATGACATTTTTGTTAGGGGAAAGTTGTAGGGTTATGGGAAAAAATCTTGGGAGATGAATCCCATTTTTTAAAAATTTCTGCTCACTGTGACCTTGGAATATTCACATAATTTTTAAATTTCAATATCATTAAGTTTATTTTACAGACCAGAAAATGAAAATTGTAAAGGAAGATTTTAAACTAACAATAGTCGCAATAATATTTATGAAGCACCTAGTACCATATGCTGACACATATTAGGAGCTTGATAAATGGAAGTTATTATCATTATGTCTTCAGTCATCACTTAAGGACTAACAAACATTCTTTATTCTATAAAAGGAAGAATAATATTCTTACATAATTACACCCTCAAATTGGAAAATAAAAAGCAGGTATTACATTGAGGATTAAAATCAGAGCAATACTCTTTTAAAAAATTTTAATGGTCCTCTGGTTCTAAAAGGAAAAGAACAGTCTATATAGACTTCAATTTGCTGAGCTCTTTAAAATACTCTCCTGAATCTTTTTATAAATGGGAGGGGGGAGGAAAAGTCAAAAGTTTGAGGACTTGAAAAGATTAACGCCTGTCCACCCCAATGCTACTCCTGTGACAAGTTCAAATGTCCCACTCCCTGCTTATTAAACTTGGCTCTGACATTTGTCCTCTAATCCTCCTCCAGTTGTTCATACATAGTGCAATGGTGGATTCAAGTCTGAGTTATGGTTAATAACAATATTTTAATGTCACCCGGTATCTTAATATGCTATGGTCTCTAGAAGAAAATGAACCTTCATTATAATATAAATGCCTTTTATATACAGACTCAACTGGATTCTTGACTACTATTTCAATACATTTATTTCAAGCATAATCAAATTCTGAGAAAATTGGTTAGTAGAGTGAGCATTGGCTGAATTATCCATCCTGTTGAATTTTAATTCATTTTTCTAAGTAAACCTGAAATTGGCAATATGACTAGAGTGCAAAGTCAACCACCAAAATGAACACGTACAAGTTGGAATTATTTCTAGCACAGTGTCTCCCTAAGAAGGTTGGATACAACAGTTATAGGAGGATTGGATTTTTAGAAGCTTAGGAGCCTGCAGAGCTAGGACTGTTGTGTAAAATGGGCATGTATTTTCATGTCAGGAGATGGACTGGCTTATTCATTTTTATCATATAAGGGAATCAATAAATATTGAGAAATAAGAGTTATTCTATTATTAGTATCAGTATGACAATAAATTATTATGCTTAAGTATTAATATTTTTGCACATACAATTATACCATTACAAACGTCCATGAGGTGAGCTGATCAAATATGCTTCTCTCCATTTTATAGAATTAGAAATGGAGGCACAACATGAGGATAGCTCATCTAACTTCTCAAAAGAGATTATTCCACCAGGGAAAAGCATGTCCCCAGCATGTCCCCACAACACGATCCTACAAATACTAGCATTCTTGTAGGAAACACTTGGATCAAATCATTCTGATTTCACTGAGACACTACTTGTAACTAATCACACTAGACTTAGAGTTATCACCATAAATAAAATAAAGTCATGATGTTAGGATTTTAACTTAAATTGTGTCATGCTCCATCCCCAGAAAATTAAAGTCAGGGGGGTGGAAGTGAAGTGGTAATATTCCTAGGAAAAAGAAAAGTGAATAGTGAATTGTTCCTATAACAGCAATGAGAATCATATACATTGGAAAACAAACTCCTTGCCCCATGTGAGGACACAGCAAGAAGGTGCCATCTATGAAGCAGAGAGCAAGACCTCGCCAGACAATAACACTGCTGTCACCCTGATGATCCTGAACTTCCCAACCTCCAGAACTATTCACATGAAATTTGGCATGAAATAGGAAAAAGAAAAAATTATCAAGAACGTGCACTCAAGATGGAAAGCGTATGACTGACTAGAAATGTCAGATGCCAAGTCTCAGAAAGAAGATCAAAGTTATAGGTGAATGGTCATGATGTGAAAGAAAAGCTGAGTGAAGAGAGCCAGGACAAGTTGGAGAGCCCACAAAAAGAAATTGGGGCACATAAAGGGGAATCAGCAAGAGTATAGAAGAGGTTGACCCCCAAGGAACTTGGAGCCCTGAGGAAAGGGTAGGTGGGGATGATTCTCCACTCCCCTTACCCCTGTGACAATCTGCTGACCGCCAAACTGTCAGGGGGCCCCTTTGCCCTTGTGACCTCAAGAAATGCTGTCAGTGGTGATCTGTGAACTTTCCAGGGACAGAGCACTAGCTGGCCAACCCATGTAGGTGCAACAAGACTCCCCACAGGTCCAAGCTGAGACAGCATGTACCACAGTGGTTGTGCACCTGGTAGGGGCCACTGCCCTACCTGGGGAACCTCAGCCCTTGCGTCAGTACATCACTAGATTCCCTGCAAACATACCCCACAACCCACTCAGACTTTGGAAACCCAACAGAGAACCAGTGGGTTCCAGGGGAGCTGTGGGATCCCCAGAGATCTAACCCATGGTGTAGATCTAACCCCTTGGCAATGAAGGAGTACAGCTCACCAAAGCCCCTCTTGTAACAAAGAAACATGGGCATAGCACCAATTGCGAAGGTTGTTGCACCATTGGATAGAAACAGAAGTGAAGAGGGGAGTAATCCCCACTCCCATTGTCAATTTTTGTGAATGGTGCAGAGACCCTCCAAGTTGAAGAGTCCACCTGGAGAGAGCCTTCCCAGCACTGTTTTTTTTTTTTTTTTTTTTTTTTTTGCAATGGCTGCACCCCCTTCGAAAGTGAGCCTGTGCTGCTAGGACATACACAAAGGATAAAGCCCATCTCCCACTCCCTGCATCAAACAGCAGTGTCCTGACAATGGAGGGCAAACAAGAAGTAGACCTGTCTGCGCTGGGCTGGGAAACCCCATCCCAGTTTGGTCATAGCTGCTAGAGAGGGACTGCTGTTCCCAGTCACAACGTGGCAGAAGCCAAAGGACAATGTGTATATGAGGTGAAAGATGTGAACCCTATGACGGGGACATGGTAGGAGAGTGGATCACATTCCTGACTGCTCAGGATGAGGAGCTGCTGCAACCCTCCCACCCTGCCCTTACCCCTGAGACCTAAGCACACCCTAACGCATCTTCCCCCCCACGTCCCATCTGGTCGGGTGCCTCCACTCATTATTGGTCTGTACCAAGTAGAGCTGGCTCTTAGTCTCAAGCGCCACCCACTGGTATGAACCCTAAACTGCACCACCAAATTTAAAAAACAAACCAAACAGTGATAGTGTACAAGATACACTCCAGAAACCTCCACACTCTCAGTCTCTCAGGGCTAACTGTGTTGGCTCATTTTTCCAATACATTGCTATAACAAGCAGCATTTGAGAAAGCCACTCCCTAAAAGCTATCCACAACCAAGAAACCCATACAGATCCCGCTGAAAGCACTCAGAAAAGAAACCAAATGATCATACACAACATACTCCACAGTCATAACTTCAAGGGAAAGATAATACAAAATGTAAAAATCTCATCTAAACAATAGAATATTCAAAAATAAGAAGCAACAGCTCCTTCAGATGATAAGGAATGAGTACAAGAACTCTGGCAGTACAAAAAGACAGTGTTTTGAGGTTTGTTTTTGTTTAAGTTCCAGGGTATATGTGTAGGATGTGAAGGTTTGTTACATTGGTAAACATGTGCCACGGTGGTTTGCTGCACCTATGAACCCATCACCTAGGTATTATGCCCAGCATGCATTAGCTATTTTTCCTGATGTTCTCCCTACCACACACCCTCCCTGGACAGGCCCCAGTGTGTGTTGTTCCCCTCTCTGCATCCATGTGTTCTCATTGTTCAGCTCCCACTTACAAGTGAGAACATGTGGTGGTTTGTTTTCTGTTCTAGCATTAGTTTGCTGAGAATAGTGGCTGCCAGCTTCATCCATGTCCATCCATGAGACATTATCTTATTCCTTTTTATGGACACATAATATTGCATAGTATATATGTACAACATTTTCTTTATCCAGTCTATTATTGATGGGCATTTGGATTGATTCCATGTGTTTGCTATAGTGAATAGTGGTGCAATGAACATACACATGCAAATATCTTTATAATAGAATAATTTCTATTCCTTTGGTTATATATCCAGTAATGCGATTATTGGGTCAAATGGTATTTCTGGCTCTAAATCTTTGAGGAATCGCCACAGTCTTCCACAATGGTTGAACTTATTTACATTCCCACTAACAGTGTAAAAACATTCCTATTTCTCCACAATCTCTCCAGCCTCTGTTGTTTCTTGACTTTTTAATAATCATCATTCTGACTAACATGAGATGGTATCTCATTGTGGTTTTAATTTGCATTTCTCTAATGATCAGTGATGTTGAACTTTTTTTCATATGTTTGTTGGCTACATGTATGTCTTCTTTTGAGAAGTGTCTGTTCATGTCCTTTGCCCACTTTTTAATAGGGTTGTTTGTTTTTTTCTTGTAAATTTGCTTTAGTTTCTTGTAGATTCTGGATATCTGATGAAGGTCAGACTAATAGATGGCAATATTTTTCTCCCATTCTATAGATTGTCTTTTGCTCTGATGATAGTTTCAAAACGACAGTGTTTTGACACCTCCAAAGGATTGCAGTAGGTCTCAAGCAATAGATCCTAACCAAAATTAAAATTCCCAAATGACAAATAAAGAATTAAAAGTATGAATTGCAAGGAAACTCAATCCAAGAGAAAGTCGAACATGAACACAAAGAAACAGAAACATGATTTGAATGCAAAATAGAAGATAACTATATTCAAAAAACAAATACAACCTTCTGAATTACAAAATTAACTAAAGGAATTTCAAAACACAGTTGAAAGTTTCGACAATAGGCTAGATGAAGCAGAAGAAAAAAACTTAGAATCTGAATACCAGTCATTTAAATTAACTCAATCAGACAAAAATAAAGAAAAAGTAATTTAAAAAATGAAAACACCTTCAAGAAATGTGAAATTATGTAAAGTGATCAAACATGCAAATTATAGGCATTCCTGAGAGAGAAAAAGAAAAAGTAAGCAATCTGGAAAACATTTGAGTGAATAATTCAGGAAATTTTCTCTAATCTTGCTAGAGAGACAGACATATAGATACAAGAAATTCAGAGGAAACCTGTGAGATACTACACAAGATGAACATCACTGAAGCATATAGTCATCAGATTATTCAAGATAATGCTAAAGAAAAATTTTAAAGGCAACTAGAGAAAAGGGTCAAATCACCTATAAGGGGAATCCCATCAGATTAACAGCAGACTTCTCAGCAGAAACCTTACAAGCTAGAAGAGATAGAGGGGCTTATCTTTAGCCTTCTTAAAGAAAAGAAATTGTCAGCCAAGAATATTATATCCTGCCAAACGAAGCTTCATAAACAAAGGAGAAATGAAGTTTCTCTGAGACATGCAAGTGCAAAGGGAATTAGTCACCAATAAACCGGTCCTACAAGAAATGCTCAAAGGAGTTGTAACCACAAAAATGAAAGAATAGTAGCAATTGCTGCCAGAAGAGCATATGCAAATATAAAGTTCACAGATCCTATAAAACGACTACATAATTGAAACTACAAGGCAAGTAACTAAAAAACACTAAGATGGAACAAAACCTCATATATCATTATTAACCTTGAATGCAAATGGCCTAAATACTTCATTGAAATAATATAGATTGACAAATTGGAATAAAAACAAGACAAAACCATCTTCACCCTTCAAGACACCCACCTGATGTGTAATGACACCCATAGGCTCAAAATAAAAGGATAGAAAATAATATTTCACACAAATGAAAAACAAAAAAGAGCAGGGTTAATATTCTTGTGTCAAATGCAACAGACTTTAAACCCAAAACAAAAAATCCCCTCCAAAAAGGAGAAGAAGGAGACAAAGCAGAGCATTATATAATGATAAAGGGTTCAATCCAACAAGAAGATTTAGTTATCCTAAATACATATGCACTCAACAGTGGAGCATTCAGATTTCTAAAACAAATACTACTACATTTAAAAAAAGAGACAGACAACCATAAAATAATAATGGTGAACTTTGACACCCTACTGACAGCATTAGACAGATCATTGCAGGAAACTAACAATGACAACAACAACAACAAAAACTCTGGAAGTAAGCTGGTCTCTTGAACAAATGGATTTAATGGATATCTACAGAAAATTCCACCCAACAACTGCAGCATATACATTTTTCTCATCTGCACATGGAACATTCTGTAAAATTGAACACATGATTGGCCATAAAACAAGTCTCAATAAATTCAAAAAACAATAATAATCATATCAAGTATCATCTCAGACCACAATGGAATAATATTAGAAATCGATATCAAGAGGAATTCTCAAAATCACACAAGTACATGGAAATTAAACAACCTCTTCCTGAATGACTTTGGGTAAACAACAAAATTAAGGCAAAACGCAAGAACATTTTTTGAAATAAACCAAAATAGAAACACAGCATACCAAAAATAGCACTGAGAGGAAAGTATATAGTGCTAAATACCTACATCAAAAAGATAGAAAGTTCACAAATTAACAATGCAGTATCAGACCTCAAGATTAAAGAAAAAGAAACTAGAAAACAAGAACAAGCCAAATCCAAAGCTAGCAGAATAAAATAAATGACAAAGAACAGAGGAGAGCTAAATGAAATTGATAACAAAAATCATAAAAAGGTCAACAAAACAAAAGTTTGTTCTTTGAAAGGATAAACAAGGTTGAAAGACCACTAACTAGATTAACAAAACAGAAAGAGAGAGAGAAGATTCAAATAAGCACAAACAGAGATGATAAAGGTGACATAACAACTGATACCACAGAAAGAATCATCGGAGATTACTATCATTTCCTCTATGCACACAACCTAGAAAACTTAGGGGAAATGCATAAATTCTTGAAAACACAATCTCCCAAGATTGAATAAAAAAGAAATTGATGTCCTAAAGACACCAATAAGGAGTTAAGAAATAGAATTCAATATTTTAAAAAATCTGCCATCCAATAAAAAAATCTGCCATCCAATAAAAGCCCAGGATCAGATGCATCTACAGTCAGTTCTATCAGAAGTACAAAGAAGTGCTAGCACCAGTATAATTGACACTATTCCAAAAATCAAGGAAGAGGGATTCCTCCCTAACTTATTCCATGAAACCAGTATCATCCTGATATCAAAATCTGGCAAGGAAACAACAGACAAGGAAAACTACAGGCCAATATACCTGATGAACATAAATGCAAAAACCTCAGCAAAACACTAGCAAACAGAATTCAGCAGCACATCAAAAAAGATAACTCATCATAATAAAGTAGATTTTATTTCAGGAATGTAATAATATTTCAAAATATGCAAATCAATAAATATGCTTCGCCACATAATCAAAAAGTATAAACAAAACTTAAATGAGCATTTCAATAGATGCAGAAAAATAATTTAATAAAATCCAACATCCTTTCATGATATAAATCTTCAAGAAACCAGGCATTGAGGAACATACCTCAGTTTTTAGAGTTATATACCACAAACACACAGCCATTATCATATGGAATGGGGAAACATTGAAAGCATTTTTCCTAAGAATTCAAGACGAGGGTTTTCACTCCCACCACTTCTATTCAACACAGTACTGGAAGTCCTAACCAGAGCAATTAGTCAAGACAAAGAAATAAAGTCATCCAAATTGGAAGAGTTCAAAATTATCTCTGTTCACTGATGACATTATCTTATATGCAAAAGAATCCTAAAGATTTCTTCAAAAGACTCTTGAACCTGACAAACAATTTCAGTAAAGTTTCAGGATACAAAATTAACACACAAAAATCAGTTGCATTTTTGCACATCAACAGTGCTCAAGCTGAGAACCACGTCAAGAACTCAATATAATTTATAATAAACAAAAAATAAAATACCCAGGAATATATTTAACCAGGAAGGTGAAAGATCTTTACAAGAAGAACTACAAAGCACTGATGAAAGAAATCTTCTTAGATGACACAAACCAATGGTAAAACATTCTATGCTCATGGTTAGGAAGAAGCAATATAGTTAAAATGACTATACTTCCCAAAGCAATCTAAAGATTTAATGCAATTCCTATCAAGTTACCAATGTTATTTTTGATAGAATTAGGAAAAATAATTCAAAAATTCATGGAAATCAGTATGGATATTTCTTAAAGCACTAAAAATAGAACTACGATTTGATGCAGAAATTCCACTCCTGAGTGTCTACCTAAAGAAAAGAAATTTCTTCTTCAGGAAGATGTCTGCACTTGTGTGTTTATTGCAGCATTATTCACAATAGCAAAGTCATGAAATCAAACTAAGTGTTTGATAGTCAACATTTGACTGGATAAAGAAAATGTGGTATATATACACCACAGAATACTATGCAGCCATAATGAAGAATGAAATTACGTCATTTGCAGCAACATGGATGGAGCTGGGGTTCATTATCCTGAGTGAAGTAACTCAGGAACAGAAAATCAAATATGGCATGTTCTCACTTATAAATGGGATCTAAATAGTGAGTAAGCATGGAAAAAAAGTCCAAAAATAATAGATGCTGGAGACCCCAAAAGGGAATGGTGGGAGGGAGATGAGGGTTAAAAATTACCTACTAGGTACAAATTCACCATTTAGGTGATGAGTTCACTAGAAGCCCAAACCTTACCATTACATAACGTGCCCATGTAATACACTTACATATGTAGCCTCTAAATCTAAAATAAAGTTAGAATTAAAGAATTATGGTTAAGGATTGTAGAGAAAATATGTTTAAATT
>NW_012104698.1:4916275-4916834 GCF_000951045.1 Mandrillus leucophaeus | reverse complement strand
TACCTTCAGCAAGTACCTGGTTTCAAGCTGCTAAACTACCTCCTGTTATGAAGATGTGAAAAGTTTATTTGGCATTGAATATAAACAATTAGCATACACAGATAGCCTCTTCAATCTCCAGGTAAATTTAGGATGAACTATATATGACATGGTGCTGTAAATTCTTCTACTTGTGGACTAATTTTGGTGACCGTCTTTCTGTCTCTGCAGTCTCTTAAGCAGATTGACTATGATGCATGTCACATTCAAGTTTGATTGTGTAACGAAACAGTTTTCTTTCTGTTCTTAAAAAAAAAAAAAAAAAAAGAACAAAAAGGAAACCTACAATGTGACATGTTACACAGCATGGTAGTCCCATGTTATTCACTTAACATGCACCATGCCTGACAGAAAGGACATATTCATATTTAGTGAATCCTCATCAACTTTTTGTAAGTCCTTGGCTGGTGACAATATAATAACAGATCTATTAAAATCTTGGGATTAAGGACTTAGGTTAAATGATTCAGTTTAGGACACTGAAAATCAGAACTTTACTACTTTCCATGATGCTGAGGGA
>NW_012104698.1:4909382-4916225 GCF_000951045.1 Mandrillus leucophaeus | reverse complement strand
CAGAGTCTTGCTCTGTCGCCTAGGCTGTAGTGCAGTGGCAGGTCTCTGCTCACTGCAACTTCCGCCTCCTGGGGTCAAGCGATTCTCCAGCCTCAGCCACCCAAACAGCTGGGATTACAGGCGTACACCACCATGCCCAGCTCATTTTTGTGTTTGTTTTAAATAAAGACGTGGTTTCACCATGTTGACCAGGCTGGTCTTGAACTTCTGACCTCAGGTGATCCTCCCACCTCTGCCTCCCAAAGTGCTGGGTCTACAGACATGAGCCACTGTGCGTAGTCAAGAATAAACATGTTTGAAAAATAGCTAAATAAAACCACAGGGAAAACAATGTGATTTTTTTAAAAGACCAGTTAGAGGCAGACTAGGTGCAGCTAAAAGAAGAATCTGTGAACTAGAATATGGATTTTAGGAATTACCCAGAATGCCAGCACATAGACAGAAAAAGGTTTTAAAAACGCGGAAGAGAGATCAGACACTTGAAAAGAGTGACATCACTAAATACAAACATGAACTAATAATTTGTTAATTAAGTAACAACATTGTTAACTTGTTAGTTAAGTAACGAAATTACTCAATATGTGTTTACCAGTGTGGTAGAACCAATATATGAAGGGAATTTCTCAGAAGTGATAAAATACATGAACACTTTTATATTAAAAGCAAGAATTATCTGGGTCTCAAGCAGGATAAATAAGAATAAATCCACACCTGTGAATATTGCAATAAACTGCAAAAATACCAAATACGAAAAGAAAATCTTAAAAGCAAGTGGAGACAAAAAATACATTATACATAGAACACAACGAAACTTCTCAAAAGAGAAAAAGACCAGGTGTTAGAGATCGAATGGTGTTTCTCAAAAATTCATATGTTCAAGTCCTAACTCCCAGTACCTCAGAATGTAATCGTATTTGAAATAGAGTAATTGAAGATGTAATTAGTTAAGAAAAGGCCATCCTAGAGCAGCACAGTTTTCTAATCCAATATGATTAGTGCCCTTATGAAAGAGAAAATTTGGATTTAGATAGGCAGAGTGTCCAGGAATATGATGTGAAAAGAGAAGCACAAAATGGCTATCTACAAGCCAAAGAGAGGAGTCTAGAACAGAGCCTTCCTTCATATCCCTCAGGAGAAACCAATCTCTGTGACACCTTGATTTGGGACTTCTAGCCTTCTGAACCATGTAGCAATATATTTCTATTGTTTAAGAAAACAACAACAACAACAACAACAACAACAACAAAATGCCAGTGCCATAGAGCGCAGAGCCACTGCTCTAAAATGTAAATAGCCAAAAGGATAGAACTCTTTTCAACCATTTTTGTAGCAGAATGAAAGCCTACCTTCAGCAAGTACCTGGTTTCAAGCTGCTAAACTACCTCCTGTTATGAAGATGTGAAAAGTTTATTTGGCATTGAATATAAACAATTAGCATACACAGCCTCTTCAATCTCCAGGTAAATTTAGGATGAACTATATATGACATGGTGCTGTAAATTCTTCTACTTGTGGACTAATTTTGGTGACCGTCTTTCTGTCTCTGCAGTCTCTTAAGCAGATTGACTATGATGCATGTCACATTCAAGTTTGATTGTGTAACGAAACAGTTTTCTTTCTGTTCTTAAAAAAAAAAAAAAAAAAAAGAACAAAAAGGAAACCTACAATGTGACATGTTACACAGCATGGTAGTCCCACGTTATTCACTTAACATGCACCATGCCTGACAGAAAGGACATATGCATATTTAGTGAATCCTCATCAACTTTTTGTAAGTCCTTGGCTGGTGACAATATAATAACACATCTATTAAAATCTTGGGATTAAGGACTTAGGTTAAATGATTCAGTTTAGGACACTGAAAATCAGAACTTTACTACTTTCCATGATGCTGAGGGAGGGGAAAATGGCAAAGCTCTCTTTTATATTTCAGGGTTGTGGGGAAAAAGAGAGATAATGAGATACTATCAGAAGGTTGAATCAAATGCTTTTGAAAATGTTTTCCCCTGAGACACAAGAAATAAAACATTTTAACAAGTTGTGTCTTCTCACAATTTTGATGATTTCATTTAATTTAGAATAGCAAAGAAATAAAAAGCCTTATGAAGATTTCTGGGCTGGGTGCAGTGGCTCACGCCTGTAATCTCAACACTTTGGGAGGCTGAGGCAGGTGGATCACCTGAGATCAGGAGTTTGAGACCAGCCTGGCCAACATGGTGAAACCCTGTCTCTACTAAAAATACAAAAATATGCTGGGCATGGTGGTGCGTGCCTGTAACCCCAGCTACTCGGGAGGCTGAGGCATGAGAATCTCTTGGATCTGGGAGGTGACGCTTGGGGTGAGCTGAGATGACGCCACCGCACTCCAGCCTGGGTGACAGAGCGAGACTGTCCTTTTTTTTTTTTTTTTTTTTTTTTTTAAGAATTCTGAAACTATTCAAAATTATAAAGAAGAAAACAGAAATCATCGATTGCTATTATAATATGCTGCCTCCCTGGCTGTCTCTGGGTGAGAACCTGAACAGCATAGACCTTGGAACCAGATTCCCTAGGCTGGAGCAAAAGTTAAGCCACTTGCAAACTTACCAACCTCTGGTAACTTTACTTAATTTCACTGTGTCAGCATTTTCCCACCTGTAAACTGGGGTTAATAATGGCACCTACCTTTTAGGACTGTTATTAAGTCTAAATAAGTTAATATTTGAAAGTGCTTACAGCAGTATCAAATATAATATAAGAGCAATGAAAGGCCGGGTGTGGTGACTCACGCCTGTAATCCCAGCACTTTGGGAGGCTGAGGCAGGTAGATCACTTGAGCTCAGGAGTTCGAGACCAGCCTGGCCAACATGGTGAAATCCCATCTCTATTAAAAATACAAAAATTAGCTGGGTGTGATGGCGTGCACCTATAGTCGCCTGTAGTCCCAGCTACTCGGGAGGCTGAGGCATAAGAATTGCTTGAACCCAGATGGCAGATGTTGCAATGAGCTGAGATTCCGCCACTGCACTCCATCCTGGGAGACAGAGTGAGACTCGGTCTCAAAAAAGAAAAAGAAAAAAAACCATAAAAGTAACGAAAGTGGTAAATATAATAACAATAATAAAAGACGACAGTGAATATGGTAAATTACAATACTGTTGCCAAGTATTCTAACCGTTCAATTCTGGTTTCCGTGAGAGCACGTGCTTCTTCCTCTCATTGCAATGGGCTTTCAGTATCCTCTGTGGGAGGACAATACTGCCTTGTCCATCTGAACTTGCTTTGCATAATGAAATGTAAGCAGAAACAATCTACGCCATACTTAACCAGGGTCTAAAATGCCACATATGTTTATTCTAACTCTTGTACTTTTTCTTCTACCACTACAATGGCATGTCTGAAATAGGGACTGCTATTTGGCCCATATCCATCACAGACAAATACCATGAGCAGAAAATAAATATTTGTTGTGGTAAGCCATTTAGATTTGTGAAGTCCTCTATTACTCCAGCAAAGCTGACAAATACAATACATAGATAACTAAATGAATAAATAAATTCTATTAGCATGTAGGTAAATTTCAAAATAAATCACCTTTGATTATTTACATATTTAATTTCTGTAATAATCTCAAATTTTACATTTGTATAATTTTTAGCATGCTTTCCTTCCACTTAGCTTATGAGTTCACTTAGCTTATATGTGCAGTTCCCAACAGCTTTAAATAGCTTTTGAAAACCTTAGGACTTGTAGGTAAGTTGAAATGCCACTGGGAGCCTATACGTGACAATAAAAACAATAACAATTATTGAATTAAAGTTTTCTAACAATGAAACTGTAAAATGTACATGTGATGTATTTAAACAGAATCTTGTAAACCCAAATAACGTTTCTCAGGGAGTGAGGATATACATAATTTTACTGTGATAAAATCAAACATGTAACATATCTAAATAAAGTAGATAAAAAATGACACAGCGGTTGAAATTATCAGTGCCCACTCAAGAAGTGTTCAACGATTATACAATAGATTTGAGTACATTTCCTTTAGCAACGCCATCCAGAGGGTAAACTCTATGCATTTAGGACTGGTTTACTTAATCCATAAACTAGCCACATATTCATGGTATCGATTAACATGAGTGTAGAAAAAACAAACTGGTTTGATAATTTTTAAAAGCTAGCAATTCATCATGGAATATTCAGGAATTCATTGGGGCTTCTTATTCTTATTTTATCCCTGTGAATATGGAGCATAGCATTATCATTCAGGGTATCCATCACCTAAATATCACAATGCTACCTGTAAGCATGGCTTTAAGGACACCTACTGCTATGAAAACGATATATTTTGAAGCATGTTCCATGAAATGCTTGTTCTACAGCATGCCAAAAAATAACAACAAAAATAATAAATCAAGAAATTCCATAGCCAAAATGTTTTCAAAACTCATGGTAAAAACAATGTTTCATACAATTCTTCACTCTAAAACTTTAAGGACCCGTTGAGAAATCAACATTTCACGAATTGGTAAGAAAAGATATTCTACAAGGAAAAAAAAAATTTTAATGGTCACAAGTTCCCTTTTTGCACACAACATTGTGCAACACTCTACTTTTTAATTAATACAAATAGGGACTTATCTATCATCTAGGTAATTTGTCAAATAATCTTTTTGTGTGTGTGATTTTGTGCTCAGCAAACAACCTTTATATTGCTAAGTTTCAGTTTCTGAACCTTTCAAATGAAGATAATAATAGAACCTGCCTCAAAAAGTAGTTAGGAAGATTAAATGAGACTATTCAAACCCAATTTTCAGCATAGAACCTGGCAGATATGCGCTTTCTGTGGACTCACTCATTTAATACTCTGAAGTTCCTTGAACCAGGAAATTGACAGAGGAACCTCATTTTTAACCATTACAAGACTGCATGTGTTCATTTCTAAGCTATGCCACTTTGTTATTGAAACAACACTAGTAACCACTCTGGGCCTTTGCTAATTTATAAAATGTAGATCAGAATAGCATCTATTTCTGAAATAAAATACTGATTATAAAGAGTTTAGAAGAGTGCCATAGAGTAAGCATTCAGTAAATATTATTTCTACCAATGGCTTAACCTAACCATGTTAAAAAGAATACATTTCCCAAAAGCAATGACTACGTTCTTCCACAACAATATTTAGTACTTTCTGATCATCATCATAATATTAAACAAATACATATAATAGGATAGTATAGAATATAGAAAAGTACTTAGACAGTGGAAAAGCACAACCACTTACTGAATTTCTGCTGTATGATAGGCATTGGACATGTATTAATTTATTTAATCTCCTACAGTCAGCTTGGGAATGACATTAACATTTCCATTGACAAACATATCAATTGAGTATCAGGGAGGATAAACATTTTGGCCAAAAATGCATCTAATAACTGTGATGCCACCTAGGATTAGACCTATTGTGTCAGAATACACGTAGTTTTTCCACCATACCTCTAAATATGAGATTTATACATAATGGCAACTTGAGAAACATGTCTTTTCAAATCATCAAGTTTAGTACATTAGCTTGGAACCACTTTCTAACAGGAAAGAGTGTGATATGCCATGATCAGAAAGTGCACACATCCATTACAATCTGACTGTCACCTGCTTCTCCTAGTAAAACTGTTTTATTAAAGTAAGTCACAATTCTAACTATGTCTACTCCCATCACTGAAGGTACACAAAGAAATAGCAACTTGAGATAATCCAGGAACAGATTACAAACAAAAATCAGCTGATAGAAAGATGGAGAGCATGTATCCATTCTGTTTTTAGTAAATTCTATTTGGTTCAAAAATATGTTCCAATACAAAATTTTATTAAAAGTTAGGGATTTTCCCCAGGCGAAAATGTATTTGTGTATGTGCGCTGTTATTCATAACATGCTTTTGATAAGAGGAAAAACATTCCTAGCTTCTCTTTTGAGGTGGGAAGGAAGGAAGGAGGGAAGGAAGGAAGGGAGGGAGGGAGGGAAGGAGGGAGGGAGGGAAGAGAGGGACGGACGGAGGGAGGGAGGAATGGGAGGTAGGGAGGGATGGAAGGGAAGGAAAAAAGAAGGAAAAGAGAAGAAAAGAGAGGAGAGAAAACAAAGAGAATGAGAACAATATATAATTGATAGAAAGATTCTAAAAAATAATTGAAACCTTTCTAATTCCTGGACTTCCAGCAGACACAAATGCTTTTATTCTCTTTTTTGACTTTTCTTAAAATATTTGTCTAAGTTCTATATAAATATTTGCTTCAGGAAAACCACAAGTAACTTGCTTATGATGTAATATATCAATGAAATTTTGCTTTCTGCATGAGTCTGAATACTTAACCTTAATTATGTTATATAAAACACAGCTTTGGAAGAATAAAATAAAGATTTGGAAAAATTATGTTCTTCTTATAGCTGTTAAAGAAACTTTCACAAGAACTACTAATCTTGTCCTGAGTATTTCTGAGCCATAAGGTTACTGACATCATTTTCCTATTTTAACATTTTGTTAAATTTTCAAACATACACAACAGTAGACAGAATAGTATAACAAATCTATAGTAGGCATCACTTAGATTTAATAATTGTCAGCCCATTTTAAAAATTCTTTCATCTACACCTTCTGACCTCATCTCTTGCAGATTGTTTTATACATTTTATTGGGGTATAATTTAAGTTATCATAAAATTAACTTATGTAAGTATATAATTCATTGAAATTTAGTACATTTATAGAGTTATATAAGTATATAATTCATTGAAATTTAGTGTACTTATAGAGTTATATAAGTATATAATCATTGAAATTTAGTATACTTATAGAGTTATATAAGT
>NW_012104698.1:4906448-4907967 GCF_000951045.1 Mandrillus leucophaeus | reverse complement strand
TTTTTCTCTGTAGGAAGATATTTATTTGTCAATTCAGTTTCTTTACTTGTGATAGGACTATTCAGAAGTTGATGAGTAGAAGATTTTGAGAGAGGAGGCAGTGAGAAAGAAAAGAGTGACTTCCAAAGTAGTGGGTATAAAATGTGTACAAGTATAGAGCCACAAAGGAGCTTGACCCAGATTTAATACTGTAAGTGGATGGTTAGCCCCAAGAGGGGGAAAGGTCAAGAACTACAAATATAGCATAGTCAGAGTAAAGCAAACCCATTGTTTCGTCTACACTAAATTAAATGCATCAACAAAATTTATTTAATTATCTTCAGAAGATCAAATCTGTTGCTTACTTATAAGAAATGTATAAGCAGATGATAGTACCTGAAAGATCCAAACAAAAAAAAATTATAAATTAATGACTATGTTTTCTGATGATTGTTTTGTAATGAGAATATTTAAATATGGTGGAAACATGAATGGTGAAATGGTAGAGCAAGATGGTGGAATAGAAAGTCAAAGTCCTTGTCCCCTCCACAGAAATAACAATTTAATAGTGAAACACAGACCACCAGAATACATTTACAAGGAGTCAAGAACCCTGTTGAGAGGTTGAAGTGCCCCCAGTGCGCACAGAGCTAATAACAGCGGTACTGAAACAGACAAGAAGAGCAACGTCTCTTTACTCAAGTCAACCTCTCCTGTAAGCTGGCACAGCTCAGTTCTGAGAGATTATCTTAGCCCAAAACTTCTTCCTTGGAGAGAATGAGTGGAGTTTGTGTCCAACATCCCTTGGCCTTTTGGAGTGCTGCCCAAGGGACCAGTTTCTATCTTGCCTCATTTGCAGTGCTGATGAAACTGGCATAGTTTGAACGCCTGGGGGCATATTCTAACAGTGTAATGGTGCTGTGTAAGTCACTCATAAACATTAAAAAAACAAAAGTATTAAAAATAATTGTAGTTACAATAATTTGTTAATGGACACAGAATATAAAAAGACATAAATTGTGACATCAAAAACATAAAACATGGGATGAGGGAAAGTAAAAGCATCTGGTTTTCACATGGGATTAAAGGTAAGTTGTACAGAGCTAAAAATAGAGTGTTTTAAGATGGTTTACAGAAGCTGTATGGTAACCACAAAGGAAATACCTATAAGAGATACATGAAAGAAAAAGAGAAAGAAATCAGAGATTATCAAAGAAAGATAGCAAGAAAGAAAAAAAAGGTGGGGGTGGGGGAAGAGCTAAAAGACAGGGAAACAAAACAATTAACAAAATGGAAATAGTAAGTTCGTGTCTATCAATAAATAATTTAAACACAAATGGATTAAACTCCCCAGTCAAATACATATTGTGGCTGGATGAAGGAAAAGATAAGATCCAATTATAGTTTGCCTACAAGAGAGTCACTTTAGAATTAAAGATACACATAAGGTCAAATTGGAGGGATGTAAAAAGATATTCCATGCAAATGGGAACCAAAAGAGAGTAGTGGTCAACATATAAATATGTGTGTGTGTGTGTGT
>NW_012104698.1:4896757-4899123 GCF_000951045.1 Mandrillus leucophaeus | reverse complement strand
GTTAGCCCGACATGGTGGCGCATGCCTGTAATCCCAAGTACTTGGGAGGTTGAATTGGGAGGATCGCTTGAGCTGGAGAGGTCGAGGTTGCAGTGAGTCATAATTGCACCATTGCACTCCAGCCTGGGTGACAGGCAGAGCGAAACCCTGTCTCAAAACAACAACAACAGCAACAACAACAACAACAAAAAGACAGAGAAATGGGATCCAAACTGACATATGTGAGAAAAAAAAAATGGTTGCCCAAAACATTGTCTTGTTTTAGCAGCTGTGGGAGGCAGAACACTGGCCCACAAAAGATGCCTACGATCTAATGCCTGAAACCTGCAAATTGTTACCTGATGTGGCTTTGTAGATGTGATGAAAGTTAAAAGATCTTGAGATGGGAAGAGTATCATGGATTATCCAAATGGTGATACTATAATCAAATGAATCTTTAAAATCAGAAAATCTTTCCCAGCTTTTGCCAGAGGAAGATGACTACAGAAGAATAATCAGAGAGGTGCAGTTGTTCTGGCTTTGAAAGAAGTTCAAGAGCTGAGGAATGAATAAAGTTTCTAGAAGCTAAAAAGGCAGGGAGAAACATTGTCTCCTATAGCCTTTACAAAGGAACACATTCCTGCAGATTCCTTGGTTTTAGCCCACTGAGACCTGCGGTCAAATTCCCACCTCTTAAACAATAAGACAATAAGGTGTGATATTTTAAGCCATTAAGTTTTTGGTAATTTGTTGCAGGAGTAATAGAACACTAATATAGTAACTATTCTAAAAATATATAAAAATCAGTCAAAGTGCTTCCAGGCTTATTACTAAAAGTGCTATAAAAGGAAAGCCTGTCATTACTCAAAATATTAAACACCGTCAGCACAATCTGTGCATGACTCAGTCATATAAAGTAAGGTCTTAGTCTGCCAGCCCCTGCCAAAAGGATCCAGCAATAAAATTATGAGTACATACATTTCTATGTATATATCCAGTCTCTCCTACTTTCAGCAACATTTTAAATCACTGATTTCAAAGCCTTTCCTTCCCAGTACTTTGTTTTTCAACAATGGCTCGTTTTTATTATTCTTCTCCATCATTAGTTTAGGTTCCAGAGTGGATTGGTTATCTGCAACTTCACTTTGGAAATGTCTCTTGAAGTCAGCCATAGGCTGTGCACCCGATCACTCCAAAGTTTCTTAATGTTCATTTTAAGATAAAGTTTCTTTGCCAAGTTATAAGACATTGTCAAATCTTTCCATTATCTTCCTAAATCCCTTCACTGATTTCTCAAATTCCTTTTCATTCTCTTCTTAAAATTGCAAATATTTCATCTGCTATTTCTTTCTTATTTTCCTCTTGCTCCATCTTGACCCTACTATAGTTTCTTTAATTTGTAGTTATATATCTTTGTATCCTTTTGAGTGATATCACCGAGGATAAATTAAAACATTTAATAACATATACTTTGGATAAAAGATGGGACATATCATTTAAGTAGTAAAACCAACTTATTCTTTATGATTTGTATGTCATATGAGAATCTCAAAGCTGTCCAAATGCTTTCTGAACCTTTATCGAATACCAAATGCATGGCACAGTTTTCACCATCATACCCCTATCAAATATGCAAGTGTCATTTATTGTTATCAGGTCAACAATTCATTGTTTCAGCTTCTCCGTGATGCCATAACAAATTTCCATTTATTGGGCAGCTAACAATAACAGACATGTATTCTATCACAGTTAGAGTCTGAAATTCGAGTGTCAGCAAGGCATGCTGTCTCTGATAGCTTTTGGGGAATTAGCTTCTGGTGTTTGCCAACAATTGGCATTTCTTGGTTTGTCAGTGCATCACTCCCATCTTTGTCATCACTTGGCCTTCTTCCCCATGTTTCCTCTAGGTCTTTAAATCTCTCTCTTCTTATAAGGATACCAGTCACTGGATTGGTGGCCCACCCTAATGCAGTAACACTTCATCTGAACGTAATTGTATCTGCAAAGACCCTATTTCCAAATACCATCACATTCCTAGGTACCAAGGATTAGTATTTCAATATGGCTTTCTTTGGGGGGGTGAGGGGCAAGGAGGTACATTTCAACCCACAATATTCCTATACAGAGCTTCAGAATACTCAATAAAAAATTCAAAATTCCAACTTGCAATCAACAAGGAATGGGATGTAGAACAAAATGTATTTGGAAAGACAATATTGAGGAGTGTTTAAAGCTTGGATTCTGGAACAACAATGCCTTGGCTGGAAGGCTGGTTGGTCTTCATAACTTGGTAACTTTGTCCAAGCTGTTTAACATTTCTGTTTTTCAGGTGCCATGTGCAAAATAGGAATCATAACAAGACCTGCCTCAGAGGGAAATGGAAATTA
>NW_012104698.1:4891969-4895582 GCF_000951045.1 Mandrillus leucophaeus | reverse complement strand
GTATACAAATTAGAAAAGAAGAAGAAAAGTTATCCATTTGCAGATGACATGATCTTATATGTAGAAAACCCAAAGGACTCCACACACACAAAAAAGTTAGAATTAAAAAACTAATTTAGTACAGTTGCAGGATACAAAATTACTATACAAAAATCAGTTGTGTTTCCACATACTAACAGCAAACTATTCAAAAAGGAAATTTTAAAGAATCCCAATCACAATAATATCACAGAAAACTTAAGAATAAACTTAACCAAAAGGAGAAAAATTTGTACACTGAAAAGTACAAAGCATAGATGAAATAAATTAAAGACACAAATAAATGAAACAATATTATGCCTTCATGGATTGACAAAGTTAATATTGTTAAAAGGTCCACACAAATCAAATCAATATATGGATTCAATGCAATCCTCATCAAAATCGCCATGGCATTTTTTACATAAATGAAAAATAAATTCTAAAATGTATATGGAACCATAAAAGACCTAGAATAGCCAAATCAATCATGAGAATGAAGGACAAACCTGGAGGCATCACTCTTCCTGATTTCAAAATATATTCCAAAGCTGCGTAAATTCAACAGTATAGTACCAATATAAAGACAGACAAATAGACAAGTGGAATGGAATGGAAAGACCAGAAATAAACCCACATATACATGGTTGTCTGGTCTTAGAACAGGATGCCAAGGATATACAATTGGGCAAATGCTGCTGGAAAAACTGGATATCTACATGAAAGAGAATACAATTAGAACTTATCTTACACCATGCACAAAAAAAGTAAACTCAAAAGGAACTAAAGTTTTAAATATAAGAGCTGAAACCATAAAACACTGAGAAGAAAACACAGAGGGAAATCTTGGCATTGATCTTGGCAATTATATCTTGAATATGACACCAAAAGCACAGGCAACAAATGCAAAATTCGGCGGGGGTGCCTATATCAAACTAAGAAGCATTTGTACAGAAAAAAAATTAGCAGAGTGAAATGGCAGCCTACAAAATGGTAGAAAATATTCGCAAACCATATATCTGAAAAATGTCCAAATTATATGAAAAATTCATACAACTCAATAAAAATTGATAATCAATTAATAATATTGATAGTAATAATCTAATTAAAATGGGTTACTGCTTGAATAAGCACTTCACTAAAGAAGACATACAAACAGCCAACAGGAATAGGAAAAGGTTCTCAATATCACTAATCACCAGGGAAACAAATCAAAACCACAATGAGATATCACCTCACACTGTTAAGATAGCTATTACCAACACAAAACAAAAACAAAAGATAACACTGTTGGCAAACATGTGGAGAAATTGGTGTACCCTGTGCACTGTTAGGAGGAATGTAAAATGGTCTAGTCACTAACAGAACCATATAGAGACTCCTCAAAATATTAAAAGCAGACGTATCATATGATCCAGCAATCCCACTTCTGGGTGTATATTCAAAAGAATTAATATCAGAATCTTGAAGAGATATCAGCACTCCCGTGTTCATTGCAGCATTATTCACAGTATTCAAGATATAGAAACAACCTATATATCCATCAGTGGATGAATGGATAAGGAAAATTCTGTGTATACATACAATAGAATATTGCTCAGCCTTTAAAAAGGAAGAAGCTAGGCACAGTGGTATTTGCCTGTAATTCCAGCTACTCAGAAGGCTGAGGCGGGAGGATAGCTTGAGACTAGGAGCTGAAGACAAGCCTGGGCAACATAACAAGAACTGGTCTAATAGATGGAAGGAAGAAAAGAAGGAAGGAAGGGAGGGAGGGAGGGAGGGAGGGAGAAAGGGAGGGGAAAGAAAGGAAAAAAGAGGAAAAAGGAAGAAATCTTGCCCTATGTTGCAAATGTAGATGAATGTGGAGGACATCATGCCAAGTGAAATAATCAGTCACAGAACGACAAATACTGCACAATTTCACTTATATGAGGTACTCAAAAGCCAAAAGCATAGAAACTCATACAGAGTGGAATGGTGGTTGCCAGGAACCGGGGGCGGGGAGTGGGGACTGGGAGGAAGAAACGAGGAGTTGCTATGTGATGGGTATCAGGTTTCAGTTAGGCAAGGTGAACCAGTTCTAGAGATCTGCTGTACAGCGTTGTGCCTATAATTAACGATCCTATAATATGTACTTTAAAATGAGCTAATAGGGTAGATCTCATGGTAAGTGTTCCTGTCTCTTATACACATCTAGATGTGTATAAGAGACAGTTTATAGAGTTATATAAGTATATAATTCATTGAAATTTAGTGTACTTATAGAGTTATATAAGTATATAATCATTGAAATTTAGTATACTTATAGAGTTATATAAGTATATAATTCATTGAAATTTAGTATACTTATAGAGTTATATAAGTATATAATTCATTGAAATTTAGTATATTTATAGAGTTGAGCAATTATAACTATCAAGTTTTATAATACTTTTATTCTTCCGATGATCTTTGCAATCTCCTTTCTCTCCCTCAGGCTCGGACAAACACTTATTTGCTTTCTGGATATTTCTTGTAAATTAAATTATAACATATGTAGTCTTTAATGTCCGGATTTTTCACTTAGCGTGGTTTTGAAATCACGCATATTGTAGTGTGATGATTAATATTGAGTGTCAACTTGATTGGATTGAAGGATACAAAGTATTGTTCTTGGGTGTGGCTATGACGGTGTTGCCAACAAGATTACCATTTGTTAGTGGACAGGGAAAGGCAGACCCACCCACAATCTGAGTGGGCACCATCTAATCAGCTGCCAGCATGGCCAGAATAAAAACAGGCAGGAGAGTGTGGAAAGGCTAGACTGGTTTTGTCTTTGGCCTACATCATTTTTCCATGCTGCCTGCTTCCTGCCTTCGAACATGGGACTCCAAATTCTTCAGCTTTGGGACTCAGACTGGCTTCCTTGCTCCTCAGCTTGGAGGCAGTCTACTGTAGGACCTTGCGATCGTGTGAGTTAATACTCCTTAATAAACTCCCCTTTGTATATAAATACACGTATCATATTAGCTCTGTCCCTCTAGAGAACCCTGACTAGTACATGTAGCATGTATAGGTAGTTTATCCATTTATATTTTCGGATCATATTTCATTGAATAAACATATGACATTTTGTCAATCCAATCATCAGTTGATGTTTGAGTTGTTTTCACTTTTTGGCTCTTATGAATATCGCTGCTGTGAATACTTGCATACAAGTCTTTGTGTGGACATATATTTTTAATTCTTTTTGTTACATTCTAAGAGCAGGATTGTTGAGTCACATGGTGAACTCAACTTATTTTTGGAAAAACTTCCCAAACTATTTTTTTTAAATGTGCATTATTTTACAACCCCAACGGCAATGCATGTAAGTTTCTGTTTCTTCACATCCTCTACCATAGATGTTATTGTTTCTACACATTTGTTAAAGATTTTTGCATTTACATCATTAGAATTATTGGTTTTTAATTTAGTGGTGATGGTTTTGTCTGGATTTGGTATCAGGGTAATACTGACCTCATAGTACTAATAGGGAAGTGTTTTTCCTGAAAGATTTTGTAAAGGATTATTATTATTTATTATTTATTTGAAAGAGCTCACCAGTGAAGTCATC
>NW_012104698.1:4856244-4888904 GCF_000951045.1 Mandrillus leucophaeus | reverse complement strand
CACCTCTTAAACAATAAGACAATAAGGTGTGATATTTTAAGCCATTAAGTTTTTGGTAATTTGTTGCAGGAGTAATAGAACACTAATATAGTAACTATTCTAAAAATATATAAAAATCAGTCAAAGTGCTTCCAGGCTTATTACTAAAAGTGCTATAAAAGGAAAGCCTGTCATTACTCAAAATATTAAACACCGTCAGCACAATCTGTGCATGACTCAGTCATATAAAGTAAGGTCTTAGTCTGCCAGCCCCTGCCAAAAGGATCCAGCAATAAAATTATGAGTACATACATTTCTATGTATATATCCAGTCTCTCCTACTTTCAGCAACATTTTAAATCACTGATTTCAAAGCCTTTCCTTCCCAGTACTTTGTTTTTCAACAATGGCTCGTTTTTATTATTCTTCTCCATCATTAGTTTAGGTTCCAGAGTGGATTGGTTATCTGCAACTTCACTTTGGAAATGTCTCTTGAAGTCAGCCATAGGCTGTGCACCCGATCACTCCAAAGTTTCTTAATGTTCATTTTAAGATAAAGTTTCTTTGCCAAGTTATAAGACATTGTCAAATCTTTCCATTATCTTCCTAAATCCCTTCACTGATTTCTCAAATTCCTTTTCATTCTCTTCTTAAAATTGCAAATATTTCATCTGCTATTTCTTTCTTATTTTCCTCTTGCTCCATCTTGACCCTACTATAGTTTCTTTAATTTGTAGTTATATATCTTTGTATCCTTTTGAGTGATATCACCGAGGATAAATTAAAACATTTAATAACATATACTTTGGATAAAAGATGGGACATATCATTTAAGTAGTAAAACCAACTTATTCTTTATGATTCGTATGTCATATGAGAATCTCAAAGCTGTCCAAATGCTTTCTGAACCTTTATCGAATACCAAAAGCATGGCACAGTTTTCACCATCATACCCCTATCAAATATGCAAGTGTCATTTATTGTTATCAGGTCAACAATTCATTGTTTCAGCTTCTCCGTGATGCCATAACAAATTTCCATTTATTGGGCAGCTAACAATAACAGACATGTATTCTATCACAGTTAGAGTCTGAAATTCGAGTGTCAGCAAGGCATGCTGTCTCTGATAGCTTTTGGGGAATTAGCTTCTGGTGTTTGCCAACAATTGGCATTTCTTGGTTTGTCAGTGCATCACTCCCATCTTTGTCATCACTTGGCCTTCTTCCCCATGTTTCCTCTAGGTCTTTAAATCTCTCTCTTCTTATAAGGATACCAGTCACTGGATTGGTGGCCCACCCTAATGCAGTAACACTTCATCTGAACGTAATTGTATCTGCAAAGACCCTATTTCCAAATACCATCACATTCCTAGGTACCAAGGATTAGTATTTCAATATGGCTTTCTTTGGGGGGGTGAGGGGCAAGGAGGTACATTTCAACCCACAATATTCCTATACAGAGCTTCAGAATACTCAATAAAAAATTCAAAATTCCAACTTGCAATCAACAAGGAATGGGATGTAGAACAAAATGTATTTGGAAAGACAATATTGAGGAGTGTTTAAAGCTTGGATTCTGGAACAACAATGCCTTGGCTGGAAGGCTGGTTGGTCTTCATAACTTGGTAACTTTGTCCAAGCTGTTTAACATTTCTGTTTTTCAGGTGCCATGTGCAAAATAGGAATCATAACAAGACCTGCCTCAGAGGGAAATGGAAATTACATGAGATGATGTATGCAAAAGCACAATGCCTGGCATGAGAAATGATCAATAAATCTTGGCTATTAAAATTATCAATTATCCTAAAAATATTTTAAATTGTTTCATTATTACAAACATTATTTGAATTGTTACACGTAATTGACATTGTACAGCATATCAGATTAATGGAAACAGCCTTGACTTTACCCGTAAAAATATATTTAGTCCATATTACATACAAGTTTAAATGTACAAAAATTAAATTTATTAATTTTTATTATTAAATTAATTGCACCATAATGTGAAGCATAAAATTTTTAATTTTTTTAGTTTATTTACAGTCTTAACTGTCTCTATCTCCCACTGTGTCTCTCTCTTCTGTCCTGCTTTCTTCCTCTCTTTTTCTTTCTCTCAGTATCTATATATATATTCCATATATTTATATACTTGTACAATTATATTATTTTTATTATATTGAAATCTATAGTACATGTAATATACATAAGCATTTTTCAAGTTTCTATAATCCTGTGGAAACATAATTGTTAGGATTTTGTAATATTCCATTAAATGTTCTTATTAAAACTTATTTAGCTTTTACAATATTTTAAACACTGTGCATGGTTTCAATTTGATTGTTTTGTTAATGTTAAAATATCCTACACATTAGCAAAAAGAAAACTGTTGTGTTTTTAAAATTAACTGAAGAATTTGATGAAAAACTAAGTGAATACTTAGGGAAAAAGTACTGCTTAAGTGCAGAACAAGTAACTGAAGTAATGGCTAATTCTAGAAGCTTTGCACAGCAGATAAAGATCACATTTCACATATAATAAGCAGTTAGGCTAAAAGTTAAATTCTTATAAGAATTTCCTTATATAGGCTTTAAAAATTCTGAATTCATACATTTTTATGCGTCACTTGCTATGATGCATTAAGTAAAAGAATAGTGTTTATTTTATTTGTTGTTACATTTAATCAATTTGCATTTGTGCTTTCAGTGTATTTTACTAGGTCCTGAGTGTATAGAAGCATAATACTCTGTTGGGCAACACTAGAACAGACAAAAGACAGAAAAGTCTGCAAATTACCTGTTTACTCTCAGTTTTAAATTATGGAAACTTCTTTTCAAAAATAAAAGAGAAAGGTATTGATATTTGTTATTAGTAAATTAAACGTGTTGACACACACAGGGATCCTAGTGTGTAGAAGACAGCCATCCTCCCTTAACTTTCTTGCTTTGAGTAATGTTTCCCTGCTGCACCATGGAACAACTTTGAACCTTAAAAGGCATCAACATTAAAAAAAGAGATGTCGTATTTAGATGCAAATTGTTAATTATGGAAGAGAAAAATCCAAACCGGTCTATTGTGGCAGACACATGCCATGAGATATAGGACTAATTTGATGGTTTCTTCAGCTGTCGATGCCACCCGACTTACAAAAATTTTACAGTTTTCTCCCCTGCACAAAAGATTATTGTTCAGTATTATTCTACCTACAAGAATGTTGGACAAACTCTGGTACTTGCATATATTTAAATAATACTTTATGTGTAATTTTTCCAAGCATCATGACAATGAATAAGAACATGTGGTGGCTCATGCCTGTCATCCCAGCACTTTGGGAGGCCGAGGCGGGCTGATCGCCTAAGGTCAGGAGTTCAAGACCAGCCTGTCCAACATGGTGAAACACTGTCTCTATTAAAAATGCAAAAATTAGCCAGGCATGGCGGTGGGAGCCTGTAATCCCAGCTACCCGGGAGGCTGAGGCAAGAGAATAGCTTGAACCTGGGATGCGGAAGTTGCGGTGAGAAGAGATCACGGTCCAATTGGCTGCCAGCATAGCTACAAAACCCGGCAGAAGATGGTGGAATAAACTGGCTTGCTGAGTCTTCCGGTTTTCACCTTTCTCCGTGCTGAATACTTCCTGCCCTTGAATATCAGACTCCAGGTTCTTTGGCCTTTGGACTCGGACTTAAACCAATGGTTTGCCAGGGATACTCGGGCATTCCAGCCTAGGTGACAGAGCAAAACTCCATGTCAGAAAATAAAAATAAAGAAAAATAAAGAATACATTAATCTATTGGCTCAAACTTCTTTTGAGATGGACTGTGTTTGAAAGCGGCAAAGACACTTTTTCTCAGGGGCTGTGGTTGGGAAGTTATTTTTATGTTTCTCGGGACTAGCAGCATAATATTTGAAAGCAGCTGAACAACTTTCTCACCTGTTTCACGTATTTAAAATTATGTTGCTCATTTTTCCCATGCATGATATATATTTATCTACCTCAGGTGAAAACAACATCAGAAAGGGGGAAAAATAAAACCACCAAACCAAATTAAACCAGCAGGATTAAGCAAAAATGTAGATGCAGCCAGCTTGATCAGTGATGTTTTATTCATCCATCACCTGCACTTACATTGAATTGTTTACGCACAGATTTTCAGCAGAAATAGCAAATGCACCACTTCATTTTACTTATGTGATATCATGGATTAATGTGTACATTAGTCTGTTAGATCCACCTTAGGTGTTCAGGTGCTGCATAAAATGACTTGTTGTTAGTTGCATTAAACCTTTCTTTTTTCAAATACAATTAAAAGAATTTTCAGGTGTTTTAAGACATAATGAGGCAGATTATTTAAGTACGTAGGCTACTTTATGAAGGTAAGTTAGACACGACTGAAAGCAGTGTTAATACATTTATGTCACAGAGAAAATTGCTGAAGTTTATATAGTTATTCAAAGTGTGTTTTACAAACTATTGGCCTGTATTTCTCTAATTTTATGTTATGGAGGCAATGGAAATTTACAGGGTCAACTGATACAAAGTATGTAGGAAGTTGTATTAATTAGTCAGGGCTCTCCAGCGGGACAGACCTAATGAGAAATACGTATATGTGAAAAGGAGTTTGTTAAGTTGAATTGTCTCACACAATCACACGGTGATCCCTGCAAGCTGAAGGCAAGAAAGCCAATAGTGGCTCAGTCCAAGTCCCAATGCTTCAAAAGTAGGGAAGCCAACATTGCAGCCTTCAGCCTGTGCCCCAAAGCCCAAGTATCCCTGGCAAACCGTTGGTTTAAGTCCAAGAGTCCAAAGGCCAAAGAACCTGGAGTCTGATATTCAAGGGCAGGAAGTATTCAGCACGGAGAACGGTGAAAACCGGAAGACTCAGCAAGCCAGTTTATTCCACCTTCTTCTGCTGGGTTTAGTAGCTATGCTGGCAGCCAATTGGACCGTGTCCACCCTCACTGAGGGTGGGTCTTCCTCTCCCAGTCCACTGACTCAAATGTTAATCTCCTCTGGCAACACCCTCACAGACGCACCCAGACACAATACTTTGTCTCCTTCAATCCAATCAAGTTGACACTTAATATCAACCATCACAGAAGTCTACTTGAGAGAGTTTGGTTCAATAAGAGCCCTACAAAGGGGGGATATTTAAGCAGAGCTTTTCATAGAAATGAGTCAAGCTTGCAAAGGTCATAGGGAATCACATTCAAAATAGAGCCACTGCCGAGCGCAAGACCCAGAGGCAGGGACAAGCTCGGCATGTTCCTGGAACAGGAAGAATGCTAGTGTGTCACTTAGCATACTCAGTTCTGCCTGATGCCAAATCTACACTCTTGATTCTACACCAAGCTACCATGAAAAGAACATGGAGAAAATATAAGAGTATTCTTTATTTTCCTGAAGCAAATGATCACTCTTTTTTTAGGTCAGTAAATATCCACTGATCATGCTTTCCTTTTCTTTCTGAGGTCCTCACTCAGCAAATGGAACTCTATTTTCCAATTTAACATACATACATGTTGTTAAAATATTTACAAAAGGACAACACCTAGTTTATATGTTTCATGAAAAATTTCGTTTTCAGGAAGGAAGGATGGCTTGATGGATATTATGTTTATTTTCAGGAATTCTATTTCCAGGAATTTTACCTATGTTTTTGAGCACTTTTGAGCAATTTAAAATCACAAAGACCAGAACTCTAAATTATGCATTATTGTGAGTATTCTTTGCTTAACCATGATTAATAATCTTCATCACTAGTTCTAGAAAATTGAGTCTCTGACACCTATTCTTTTTATTATTACTATAATTAGCACATTCAATCATTTGCTTCAAGAATGGTATTATTACCATTGTGTGTTTTTATTTTTTTAAAGATGAAATGCAGTAAAATTTATAAATAATAGCATGAATCGTCTTTTTGTTTAAAATGGTGAAATTTCAGAATATAATGATAGACAAGTTGAATGATTATACAGTAACTTAAAATATACATCCAATAGCTAATTTAAGAAGTGTAACTGCATTATAAAAGGCATAGGAAAGTAACAAAGTGCAACACTCAGAAGAATGATTTTACAAAAAAACCTTTGATTTTCCTTTTGCCTTGTATTTCTTACCACTCTAGATTATTTAAGATACCTTTATAAGATATATGAATGTCTGTAAGCCATCTTAAACTATGTTTACTTGCTTAAAGAAAATTAAATAAGTTAGAGCTGCACTACACTTAAAAAATACAATCATGAGATTGTAGGTAAAATCTAGTATTAAAAAAGCAACAAGCAGAATGAATGCTTTTGTGTTGAAAGTACGCTAACTAAGAAAAGAGAAAGAACTCTTGGATCAGATGGCTCACACCTTATTCATGAACTGGTAGAATCTATGGTTGTTCATCATGTAAATTTCATTTCTGCTCACCATGTATAATAACTTTCTTCTTAATTTAAAAGGTACAATACTAATCATGTAATTTTGAGATGAAAAAAGAGAATCCCTGTGGCATTTGAATGCTTTTTCCACTCCAGACATTTTTTTCTAATTCAGGAAATTGAGAGCTTTGAATATGGGAACTCTAAGTATCCTTTCGATTTTGACATTCCCAGATTCTATATAAAACCAGACTCTCAAATAAACTGTCCCAAAGAATGATGGCATAATTTTGCTTTTGAACATCAATAGTTCTTTATTCTTAACATATGTCCTTCAAGAGTGTACAGCATAGTGCAAAAAGTCTGGGTAGAAGTGTTGAAGCACAATCGTGATCCCATCCCAGCTCTGCCACTGACAAGCTAAGATATTGGATAGCTCACTTAATTCTGCCAACCCTCATTCATTAAGCTGAGATGAGTTCAAATATTTTTTCTCATTATAGATGAGAAATTTCAGTGAGAGATCAGCAAATTGCTCTTAAAATGAATGTTAACAATAATTATAGCCAACATGCAATGAACACATTCTCACCAAACAAAAGATTCTGTAAAGTTTTCAAATCTTGATTTGCTTTTTCCCTTTTGAAATGTGGAGTGAGCTATGACGGCTACTTGGCATACTTGAAGCCCTTCAAATTGTCAATTCCTTGCTCTTTCCAAAGCTTTGGAGGTCTGTTTTCTCTGAAATGTTTGTTTCTTTCAATTTGTAGCTCTCTGTAGGTTCCCGCACTCAGAGCATAAAATAAAAAATACAAAGAAAAGTGAATAATCTTACCCAAAATTTATCGCAAATAGCAATTTAAAAGACTCATTATCACAGTATGAAACATAAAAAAGAAGGATCATAATCAAAGAATTGAGAAAAATGTAGAAAATGTGTGGGTATATATCTATCTAGCTATCTCAAAAGCATCTGAATATATGATGTTGTCCTATTCATGAATGAATCAATAAATACATTTCTGAACTCATTTAATAGTGCATTATTGGAATTAAACTATAGCTATAAATACTAATTAGAATTAAATCATTAGAAATGAATTGTGTTCAGCATCTTCTACCAGGCTGCTATTAATGAGGAAGCTCAAATTGGTTACAATTCATCAATTTTTGTTTTATACTTTTATCAGGGTTTTATAAGACAGAAGTATTGGGGGGAGGAGACTCCCCAGGCTTCAAGATACTATAAAATCTCATTGAAGTTGGTTTCCTGAAAGTTAAATAAAAATGAGACCAAAAAAAAAAAAAAAAAAAACCTCTTGGTACTTGTGCACTGCTGAGTTGGTCAAATTGAGCCAATTCTAATTTTTCAGGGTAGTTGAACTCACCAGGGAGGACATGAGCAGACAGATGAAGTACAGAGGATACTCTATGCACCAGCTTCAGCAGAATCCAAGTGATTTCTCAGCCTGCACTTCCAAATCCCTGCATCCTGGATCTGAGTGCTCTTTAACACTCTTTAGTTAGTACCCATGGTGCCTTGCTCAGGCAGCCCTACTTCCTTGATCCTTGTGATGGTTAATATTGAGTGTCAACTTGATTGGATTGAAGGATGTCAAGTATTGTTCCTGAGTGTGTTTGTCAGGGGGTTGCCTAAGGAGATTACCATTTGAGTCAGTGGACTGGGAAAGGCAGACTCACCCTCAATCTGGGTGAGCACAATCCAATCAGCTGCCAGCACGGCCAGCATAAAAAGCAAGCAAAATAATTTGGAAAGACTAGACTGCCTGAGTCTTCTGGCCTTCATCTTTCTCCCATGCTGGATGCTTCCTCAAACATCAGTCTCCACATTCTTCAGCTATTGGACTCTTGGACTTACAGCAGTAGTTTGGAAGGGGCTCTCAGGCCTTTGGCTGCAAACTGAAGGCTGCACATTAGCTTCCCTACTTTTGAGGTTTTAGGACTTGGACTGGCTTCCTGACTCCTAGATTTGCAGCAGGCCCATTGTGGGACTTAACTTTGTGACCGTGTGAGTCAATTTGCTTAATAAACTCCCCTTCCTATATACATTTATCCTGTTAGTTGTGTCCCTCTAGAGAACCCTGACTAATATGATAATATAATGTGTGACCTCAGCCCTCTCCGACTCTGAGATCTGCTAGTCTGGGCAAGAGCAAGGCTGACTGTTGATTGTAGCTTTTCCAAGAAAGATGTGAAGCTTTGGAGTTCAGAAACTCTACGGAAGACTCCAGTTTGTCGCGGGGTATAAGTAGCCACCTGGGCCAACAAGAGAGAACTGAGAGCAGTGAGGAGAAAACACGGAGAAGAGATGTACATTAAAGGCTGGGGAGGTAGAGTACTGCTGAGGAAAGGTCACCAGTCGTTGCTCAGGGTTCTCAGTATCATTGGACTATACCTAGTAGATGCTAGTAGCACTCCTTCCAAGTTTCAAACATCAAAAATGTCTCCAGACATTGTCACATGTTCCACGATGTGGGATAGAAGAAAGGGCAGCAAAATCTCCCATGGTTTCGAACCAGTGATTTATGCATTCCCACCTCCAAGATTTGGGTTAACTCCTTATTTTACCTTTGCATAATCACGCCCTGCTATGAACTGAATTTTGCCCTTCAAAGTTCATATATTGAAGCCCCAACCTCTAATAAAATGATATTTGGACAGGAGGCCTTTGGAAGATAATTAGGTTTAGATGAGGTCATGAGAGTAGGGTTCTATTTTATATTATTTTATTTTACTTTATTTTATTTCTTTTTATTGTTATTATTTTTTTTGAGACAAGGTCTCGCTGTGTCTCCCAGGCTGGAGTGCAGTGGCACAATCACAGCTCACTGCAGCCTCAACCCCACAGGTGCAAGTGATCGCCCTGCCTCAGCCTCTTGGGTAGGTGGGACTACAGGTGCATGCCACCACACCTGGCTCATTTTTGTATATTTTGTAGAGATGGAGTTTTGTCACGTTGCCTAGGCTGATCTCCAAACTCCTGGGCTCAAGCAGTCTACCCACCTCAGCCTCCCAACGTGCTGGGATTATAGGCATCAGCCACTGCATCTGACCCGGATCCCTTGATGGGATTTGTGTCCTTATAAGAAGAGACACTAGAGGTCTTACTCTTTCTGTTGTGTGAAGACGTAGTGAGAAGACAGCCATCAGCAAGCTAGGAAGAGACCTTCCCAGAACCCAACCATGCTAGCGCCCTGATCTCAAATATCTAGCCTCCAGAATAGTGAGAAAATTGCCTTTAAACCTCCCAGTGTATTGTATTTTGTTACGGCAGATAGAGCTAAGACATGGCCTCTCTCCCAGCAAACTTTCCCTCACTCTTTGTAAGATTTAGATGCCTGCCCCACCATGCTTCTTTAACACCTTATTCTTTGTTTATTCAATGTAAATGTAATAAACACCTGCTACTTACTATATATTGTCCCTGACATACAGTAGCAAATAAAATTGACAAGGTTCCTGTCTTTATAGAGCTTTCATATTTGGAGAGGAAACAGACCATAAAGTGCACAACCATAAGTAAATGAGATATGTGTGGTTGCTGTGATGCAAATTAAATAGAGTGATGCGATACTACTTGGGAATTAACAAAATAACTAAAATGTTCATGAAAGCTAGCAATTGAGCAGACACAGATGAAAGGAAAGGAAGAAACTAATACAACCAGAATGAAGAGGCATCAAGGATGAGAACCCTAATGTGAAAACCAACTAGGCTTATTTGCAGAATTATAGGAAAGCCAGTGTCCAAGTGTTGTAAGTCAGGGGTTGAAGGCAAGTCTGAATTGAACTAGAAGAGGTGGGCATGGCCCAGTTGATACAAAGCCCAGTAAACCATGATAAAGAGTTGGATTATTTTTTCAGTGATCTTTATAGTACTTAAGGCACTATCTCTAATTGTCAAAACCATTGCTCTCCTTCCCTTATTACCCATATGGCCTTTCGCAATTCCTTCAATGTGTTGTAAAAAAAAAAACTGTAAGGCCGGGCGCGGTGGCTCACGCCTGTAATCCCAGCACTTTGGGAGGCCGAGGCGGGCAGATCATGAAGTCAAGAGATGGAGACCATCCTAGCTAACACGGTGAAACCCCATCTCTACTAAAAATACAAAAATCTAGCCGGGCGTGGTGGCGGGCGCCTGTAGTCCTGGCTACTCAGGAGGCTGAGGCAGGAGAATAGCGTGAACCCGGGAGGCGGAGCTTGCAGTGAGCTGAGATCGCGTCACTGCACTCCAGCCTGGGAAAGAGAACAAGACTCCACTTCAAAAAAAAAACAAAACAAACAAAAAAAAACTGAAAGTGGGTAACAGCAAATGTCTCAAGTAATGTGAGGTATACATAAATGTGGTGATGCTAATAATAAGCGTTATTTAATAATATTGTAGTTAGCACATTGCATGCATTATATTAATATCTCTTAATCTTCAGAGTGACAAGCTTTATTCCTGCTATAAGGATAGAGAAAAAACACTTGAACTTAGTGTTGAAGACAGAATAGGAGATTGTTGTTGAAAAAATCACAATGAAGTGTGCAAGGCACTTCAGAAAATGGGAATAGCATGTGCAAAACACTGTTATAAAAAATATCCTGGAGTGGAGAGTGGCTATAAGCAATCAGATGCAGCTGGAGTGTAAAGTGCAAGGAGCAGTAGGAGAAAAACCTGGATAAATATATTCTTACCTTAATTATCTTATGTGATCTTGCTAAAAGTAAATTTACATCCATTAGCCTCAGTTTCCTAATCTACTAAGAAAAAGCAACAACACCTATTTCATTGCAATATTGTGAGGGTAACATGAAATAATACTTTATCATAGAACCTGGTACAAAGTAAGTTTTAAAAACATCAGGTATGTAGCCAACCATCTAAAGGATACATATTAGTGCGCCAATGCCCCTCTAAGCTAATTTCCAGTGGTAAACTAAAAGACTCTGTTTTCAAAACTTTTCCATTTTTGATGAATGTCTTGAATGGTACACAAATTAGATATTTTAGATTACTGAAGTTGAAATAGATAGTGAATATACCGCATGACAAAAATCAAATCTTGACAAGCTGAAGTGATTCAATTTAACACCGATAAATGTATAGTCCAAAACACACATTTAGGGGGGAAAAAAGTATCTATTTGAGATGAACCAGATGTGAGTGAACAGCCATTCATACGAAATATCAAAGGGCATTTTTTTGGGTGAATGCAAGCCCAATATGAGATAAGAATGGGATGTATTTGCTTAAAAAGCAAATGCAATGGTTTTCAGTAGCATTCAGAGAGGTACGTATCCCATATGAGGAAGTAATTATCTCACTTCAATAAGACCAAAGAAACTTATCATAGTAACAGAAAATGATTGGTGTGTATAAATTGTTCAAAGGATTGCATCTTTGGAACTAATGACTGAAGTGGTCAGTATATTAACAGTGTAAATCTATCTCTAGTTAGTTTCCATTTAGAATGGAAGGTGTGAAAGACTCTCTGAAGGATATGAAAAGCAATGCCCTGAAAGGAAATGGAGCCCACGATGTTGACCTTCATCCTCTCTTTTGATTCCTGTAATTCCACTTGTGTTAAGGAGGCCAGTAGACCAGTTGGCAGATCGTTTCAAGGAAGTTGACCCTGAATAGCTTGCTTTTGACATGTAGCCAATGGAAAGTCAGACTGTAATTCATCTGGGGAGTCTGGTTGAAATGTGCAATGATGGGCATGACATGTACTCAGCAAGAGTGGCGCTAACCCATACAAGGGAATTGGAATGCTTACAAAGAGGATGCTCCAAAAACAGGGGGCAGAGAAAAGCGCAGCCTTCATTTGAAATATACTCTTAGTGAATTTCAAGAGACTGGAACATGTTTTAAGGAAATCTGGGCTTGCTTTCAAAAACAAGATCCATTTATAGTCTGAGGGGAAAGTCACAGGAGGCTAAGGGAAGCTGGCTGAGATTCACTTTGAATTCCTTGATTTTCCAAATCTGAAGCTCAAAGTCAAATTTAGGCCCTGCCAACTACTTGAACCATGACAGGAGTTAAAAGGTTTTTAGACGTCCTTGAAAAATTATACTGCTGGTGGCAATGATAGCTTGACGACTTTAATTCTACAACATCAATAATGGTGTCTGGGTTGGATAGTCACTGTGGTACTCCTCATTTTCACTCCCTTGTACAAACTCTGCATATATTCCTTGTTTTGGAAAGGTATGGCTGCTACGGGAATAAGTGTAGCATATTTTTTGTAATGTGATTTTCTTGAAGCCGTGACAATCATGACTTGCTTTACATTTGGGGGGTGGATTTGACCCTCTGCAGCTGTGAAATTTCCTAAGAGCATATTAAAATGCTTTTAAGAAGCAGGAAAGGAGAATTAGAAAGATAATAAGTACAAATTAAGAACAAGTGCACCATTGGCCCTATAACGCTTGGGTTCAAGAGATAGATGACAAAAGATAGAAAGATAGATGACAGACAGACAGGTAGATAGATAGATAGATAGATAGATAGATAGATAGATAGATAGATAGATAGATAGATAGATAGACAGACTGACTCAATTATTTACACACTGTTGTGATTTTATCTAGCAGGTCCTTTTTCTTTAGACTTCCCTCCGATATCACCCACCTTTGTAGGTTTGCAGCTAACATGGCTCTTGCTCACAGTTTTAGAAAAACTTAGTCCTACTAAGCTGGTCTTACCAAAATATTACTTTATAAGCTCTTTTTCACATGTTGATTCTGCTGTCCATGCTTATTTCTACCTATTCTATAATCAACTGGGTAATCTAGGTTATATTCCTGACAACCCCAAATCTCATTTGCAAAGAACAATAAATCTACTTCTCACTTACTCTGTATGTTCCATGCATGCCAGTGTGGGGTTCTGCTCAACACTGTCACCCTGGGAGCCTGGCTGACACAGGCTAGCCCATGTTATAGTGGCACTATCTGTGACACCTGCCCCTTCTCAGTATGTAACACAGGGGAAGGGAAAGAGTGACAACTTGTGCAAAAGTCGATCCAGACATCTCTCAAAAAGCGATATAAATAAATTACACTCACATTGCATCGTTTAGATTAGTTACCTGGTCTTGACTTACTGCAAGGGGGTTGGAAAGGGTAGGAAAGAAAAGTGATATTGATCTTGTCTGCCATTTTGCCTGTTTCACAATTCTGGCTAGCCTAGAGTCCTTTAAGTTTTGATCAGGAGACTGAAAGATTAAGATTTCACTTGTCGTGTGTGGTCCTGGTCACATCCCAAACTTCACGTTCCCCCCATGTACCTTGTGATGAATTCTAGGCCCTCCTTATAAGAAGCGAAATATAGAATTTAAACTCATGGACACAGCATCACTAGGTACTACCCAAAGCAGGCTTGTATTATTGGTAGAAAGGCTATCAGGTATGACTTTAGGTGAATGAATTAATGAAACATTAAGCTCCTTCATTCATTAGCCCATTTAATATATCAGTTGAGAAACTGACATTTCTTATCTACGCTATGGTAAGAGCCATGCTTCGTACCTATTGTACCTAACAATCTGAGACAAGCATGGCATATTTCTACCCAAAAGGAGTTTTAGCTGCCCAGGAGAAGGGAGGTCAACAAAAGAACATTGAAGTTTAGTGTAATAATTAATAAGATAAAAGTGAAATGCTGATGCATCTATATACTCCCCAACCCTCACCCCTTCATAAACACTCACAGCATGCCAAAACTATACTAGGTATTTGAGTTTCATGGCTCAGTAAATACACACAAAGAGTAAATTCTGTGGTGTGCCACATACCTCTTGCAAAAATCGGAGGCACTCATTTCTCCTTCTGCTGGGAGTACTGGTAGTTACTGTAGCTTTCAGCTTTGACATTCTCCACAAATTGCTCTCAGACTAAAAGGGCCCCCTTAGTCAAGATCATGCCCCATTCATGGGAGTAACCCACATTCAATACTGATCAATGGAGGGGGGATGGGATGGGGGAGGGGTATAAATTCCCATCTTTTTTTGGCTTAAAGCTGAGGGTGAGTAATCAACAATTAAAATCTTAAGTGTAAAAGTCAATGGACCATCATGAAGTGACTCATTTTTTCAAAGTCTAAGGATATAAAAAGGTTAAGTTCAGGCCCAGAGCTTATATAAGAGTATTTTAATTCCAGTGGAAGTTTAATTCTTCGTTTTAGCCATACTATGGTCTGGTCCTAACTAAGAAGGAGCAAAACCAGAGACAGGAGATGGGGATATGAGAGTCCATACATATAAAATCTTAAATCTCCAGATCTCTCTGAAATATCTGGGCTCAGAGAAGTGACCCACTCCTTGTTAGAAGATATGACTTTCTTTTTTCTTGAGGATGATTCAGAAACTTTGCCTTGCAAGAAAATATGGATGCCCATAAGGATCCTCTTACACTTCTCCTCTGACCACCAGGCCACTAATTCGGGTTAGGCCATGGATGACTTGACTCAATATGCGTGTGCTGCTCTGAAACACCAAGCTCTCCTCAAAAAAGAGCTGTAAAAGTGAATCCTGCTAATGAATTAACCTTCAGATAAAGCTCCTGGTCACACATGTTTTGTGGAAATATAAGTGGCTCAAAATAAAGAATATAAATATGAACTAATAACCATTGGGTAATAGCTTGGCTCAATGGTCAAGGGCCTGGAAAGAAAACAACTAGAATAATAGGGATAAAGAGATCAAAGATGTATACATATAAATAAACTTATGCTCATAAGCAGAAATATAAATATTCTTGTATCATATGTTAACACCCAAGAAAATCCATCCACCTTATTGATAGTCAGAACAGTGATCTCCCTCTCCCCACAAAGACATGGCCGTTCTAATTCTAACAGGTGTCTCTGGAATAGTTTGGATGTTTCTCCCATCCAAATCTCATGTTGAAATCTAATCTCCAATGTTGGAAGTGGGGCCTGGTGGGAGGTATTTGGGTCGTGGGGTGGATCCCTCATGAATATCTTGGTGTTCTCATGGTAATGCGTTTACATGAGAGCTGGTTGTTTAAAAGTGTGTGGCACTTACTCCCTGTCTCTCTTGCTCCTTATCACCATGTGATGCACCTGCTCCCCCTTCACCTTCTGCCATGATTGGAAGCTTCCTGAAGCCCTCAGAAGGTGCAGATGCTGGTGCCATGCTTCCTATACAGCCTGCAGAACTGTGAGCCAAAATAAACCTTTTGGAACTTCTTAGAGACTGGTTACGTAGTTGTGACCAAAATGCTGATAAAAATTGGACAGTGAAAGCCAGGCTGATGAAGTCTCAGAGGGAAATGTGTAATTTATTAGGAATTAGAGCAGATGCCATCCTTGTTATACCCTAGCAAAGAACTTAACCACATTATGAACATGTGCTAGGGATTTATGGAAGACTGAACTTAGAAGTGATGACCTGGGGTATCTGGCAGAAGAAATTTCTAAGCAGCAAGGATTCAAGATGTAGCCTGGCTGCTTCTAACTATCTATAATCTGATATGTGAGCAAAAAAATGACTTAAAGTTGAAACTTATAATTGAAAAGGAAACAGTGCAAAAGTTTGGAAAATTTGTGCCCTGGCCATGTGGTAGAGAAAGAAAAAGCATTTTTGGGAGAGGAATGCAAGCAGGCTTTGGAAAAACCGCTTGCTAGAGTGATTAGCATGACTGAAAGGGAGACAAGTGCTGATATCCAAGACGATGAAAAAAATGGCCTTAAAGGCGTTTCAGAAGTCTTTGAAGCAGCCCCTCCCATCACAGGCCTAGAGGACTAGGAGCAAATAATGGTTTTAGGGGCCAGGCCCATGGTGCCACTTCCATGATGTACCACCTCAGGATACTGCTTCTCACATCCTGGCCCCTCTGACTCTAGTCAGAGTTCAAAGGGCTCCAGGCATAGCTCAGACCACAGCTCCAGAAGGTACAAGCTATAATAAGCCTTGGCAGTTTCCATGTGGTGTTAAGCCTGCAGGAGCACAGAATGTGAGGTTTAAAGAGGCTTGGTAGCTTCCACCTAGATTTCAGAGAATGTACAGGAAAGCCTGCATGCCCAGGCAGAAACCTGCTGCAGAGGTGGAGCCCCTACACAGAGTCCCCACCAGAGCACTGCCTAGTGGAGCTGTGGGAAGGCGCCTGCTGCCCTCCACACCTGAGAATGGTAGAACCACTGGCAGCTTGCAATCCCAGCCTGGAAAAGCTGCAGGCACTCAAATCCAACTTGTGAAAACAACCACGAGGGCTATACCCTGAAAAGTCCCAGGAGCAGGGGTACCCAAGGCCTTGAGAGCCCACTCTTTATGTCAGTGGGTTGTGGGACATGAAGTGCCCTGGATGTGGGACATGAAGTCAAAAGAGATTATTTTGGAACTTTAAGATTTAATGACTGCCTTGTTGGGTTTCAGACTTGTGTGGGGCCTGTTGCCCCTTCCTTTAGGCTGATTTCTCCTTATTAGAATGGAAATATTTACCAAATGCCTGTGCCACCATTGAATATTGAAAGTAAATAACTTGGTTTTCATTTTAAGGCTCATAAGTGGAAGGGACTTGCTTTGTCTCAGATGAGACTTTGGATTTTGTACTTTTGAGTGATGCTGGAATGAATTAAGAATTCTGAGAACTATTGGGATGGGATAACTGTATTTTGCAATGTGAGGACATGAGATTTGGGAGTCCAGGGGCAAGATGATATAGTTTGGGTGCTTTTTCCCCTCCACATGTCATGCTGAAATGTGATTCCTGGTGTTGGAGGTGGGGCCTCGTGGGAGATATTTGGATCATGGCGGCAGATCCCTCAGGATTTGTGCCCTCCCTGTGGAAAGGAGTGAGATCTCTTTCTTCATTCACACAAGATCTGGTTGTTTTAAAAAGCATGGCACTTCACCCTCTCTTTCTTGCTCCCTCTGTCACCATGTGACACACTGGCTCACCTTCTGCTATGATTGTAAGCTTCATGAGGCCCTCACCAGAAGCAGATGCTAGAGCTGTGCTTCCTGTACGACCTGCAGAACTGTAAGCTGAAATAAATATTTTTTACTGATAAATAACTCAGTATCTGACATTCCTTTATAGCAACGTAAAAATGGACTAAAACAGTCTCAAAAGACAACAATTAGAAAAAGCCATCCCAACTCCAACATTACCCTTGGATTATAGTGCCTATGTATAGTTCAATAATTCCCACTGTCTACTCTTACCTCTTTTACTCACCCACAGGTTCTGCTTGAAAGCATATTCACCCATAAAAGTCTTACACGTAAATCTCCATCTCAGAGTCTATTTAGGAAAAGAAAATAGAACTAAGACAATTACATCTATCATATAAGCTATGCATAGGAAGTACATATTTCTATGAAGTATGGGATATAAGAGTAGGTTTCACTAGGATGCTGAAAGCCACATATGTAAAGTGAATATCAGAAGGATGTAAATAAAGGTAGTACTTGAAAAGCCTTTGGAGAAGGGTAGGGAGCAGGAGGAGAGAACCTCTCTAGAAGCACCTGCTCATCTGAAGCACAGTGACAAGAGAAGCATGAAATGTCTGGGGGAGTAAAAGGCCAGAATAGCTGAAGCAAAGTAAACTGAGACTGTAGAGATAGCATCTTATAGAGATCATTATAAAAATAACAATCCAGGCCAGGAGCAGTGGCTCACGCCTGTAATCCCAGTACTTTGGGAGGCCGAGGCAGGTGGATCACGAGGTCAGGAGTTTGAGACCACCCTGGCCAACCTGGTGAAACCCCGTCTCTACTAAAAATATAAAAATCAGCTGGGCATGGTGGTGGGCGCCTGTAATCCCAGCTACTCAGGAGTCTGGTGCAGGAGAATCACTGGAACCCGGGAGGTAGATGTTGCAGTGAGCCGAGATCACACCATTGCACTCCAGCCTGGGCAACAAAGAAGACTCTGTCTAAGAAAGAAAGAAAGAAAGAGAGAGAGAGAGAGAGAGAGAGAAAGAAAGAAAACAATCTTTGTTCTAAGATCAGTGAGGCAGCTACTGATTTTTTGTTAACACAGTTGTGTGAATTTGGGCAAGATTCACATCGTGAATAGAACTTTCTGCCTTCAGTACAGAAGCCAGAGAAGGTGTGCACTAAAAGTGGGGAGATGTGACAGACAGCTGTGGAAGTCCAGGTGGGAGTCTATGGTACCCAAAAAGGGCTATCTAATCCAAACCAGGGTGGCCGGGGCACCATGTAAGGTTTCCTAACAGAAGACACCACTAAACAGAGTGGGAAAATGAATCACACTGGAGACTGTCAGGCAAAGGAGAGAGGAAGAGGTTTTCTAACAAAGCCTCTGACTGAGAGGGGGGAAGCATTATCGCTAGCACTGTAACTTGGTAGTCACGGATAGCTAGAGAGAAAAGGGGAGTGGAAGCACAAGAGCTGGAGAGCTAAGAGGCCATGTCTTCAATAAACATCTAGGGTAGGAATTCAGACTCTACGCCAAAGGTAAATCAGAGCTGTGGCAGGGTGTTAAGCAGCAGGGACAGGATCACAACTCCACTTCAGAAAGATCTCACTGGAAGCAACTTAGAGAACAAAATGGAAGAATTGGAGAACCAGGTTGACTCCCTATTCAAGTTTCAAGCCAGGAAGTTCACCCTACCAGCAGTATATAGGGTAGGGTGGGATTTGTAGCAGAAAAAGGTACGAAGGCTGGTTACCAGAGGCATGGAAAGATAAGACAAAGATATTTTTATATACCAGCAAAAGATACAGACTTCCAGCCAGGTGCGGTGGCTCATGCCTGTAATTTTACAAGAGGGAAGGATCACCTGAGGTCAAGAGTTCAAGACTAGCCTGGCCAACATGGTGAAACCCCGTCTCTACTAAAAAAAAAATACAGAAATTAGCTGGGCGTGGTGACAGGGGCCTGTAATCCCGCTACTCAGGAGGCTGAGGCAGGAGAATCACTTCAACTTGGGAGGCAGAGGTTGCAGTCAGCTGCAATTGCACCACTACACTCCAGCCTAGGCGACAGAGTGAGACTCTATATCAAAAAAAAAAAAAAGAAAGAAAAGAAAGAAAGAAAGAAAAGACTTCCATGCACATGGTGACGATAGAATTTTCATGACATTTTTGGCCCATCTGTGAGTGGAATTTTCAGTCTATTTTAACTATATCATTGAGGTTCAATGAATAACCATTCTGGTTTGCTTGGGTCTCTTCCACTTTAGGGACTGAATGTCCCACATGCCAGAGAAACCATCAGTCCCAGACAAAGGGTAAGGTTTCACTATGAGTTTCACTATGTTTAAGTTTCTGAGGTCTAGTTTCAGAGAAAACAGACTTGGAGGCAAATATGTGCATGCAGGGAATTTATTCACGAGTTATTTGGGAAAGAACATCGGTGAAGAAATGAAGGCAGCAGAATTAGGCAAGGGGCAAGCTGAACTATGATGCCATTACAATAAAGACTACAACTGGTTCTAGAACTGGAGGACCCATCACAGCTGCCCCAAACTCAGACATGATGGCTAGGTATCTGTATTCCCACATAGACTACGTTTTGGATGTTAATTTGAACCCAGACAGGGAGCATACACTTGGGCACGGTCGAGGTTAATTCCTGGTAAGAAACTCAGTCATGAGTCATCAGCCGTCCACACTCTGATTCTCAGCAGGTTGGGGAATGAGCAGCTTGGCCATCAATGGGGGAACCAGGCCATATACTACAGCATCCACTGGAGGAAACAATTCTACAAGTAATCCCCTGGAGACATCCCTTCAGCTCTGCAAGAATTCTTGTTTGCAACTTGGCTTTCTGTGAGGGCTTATAAACTTTTCAGTAAGTCAGCTTCTTTTCCTGCATTCCTTCCAGTTTATTTTAGAGGCTATAACTCAGCTGCTTATGCAGACTTTAATAAGCGCATTTCCAACTCCTCACAAGAGAAGCCCATATTAAATATTAGATGGATGTGCTGTTCACCTCTTTACTTAGACTGGGTAAGTGAAGCCATCTCTTTATTCCTCTGCTCTTTTCCCTATATCTCTCCCACTAGGGGAACTTTTGCCAACATCAAAGTGTAGCCTAACTGTGGAGAGCTAACTTAGCCATAAGGATTTCTCGTTCCTGTGATATATGTGATCTTTTCCTTTTACTGTCACTTAATTCTGCTCCCTGGACTTGCCTCTAAGGTGTCAAGAGAGAAGCAACTCTCTGCACTTCAAGGAGGATGTTTCTTTCTTCTCAAATTATCACTTAACAGACAGGATGATTCTTCTCAGACCTTTTCAAATTTCCCAATGGGCTTCCAAATACAGGGCAAAGCACAGGCGATGTCTCACAGGTTCCTGGCACCCCTGTGTACAAATCACTAGAAGGAAAATGCAAATAATTACATAATTATTGCTAATTAAAGATATCTGAGAAATGAGTTAAGATACATTATCACTGATATTACTATAAGTTCATAGTAATAAGCCATTTTACTTAGTTCATAGGTTCAAAGCCATTTTATTGAGTATTGATTAACAGCTTCAACATTGGAGTCAAACAGTGTGGCTTCCAATTTTACCTCCTCCAACCCTTGCCTGTGTTATTCTGAGCAGGTTGGTTAAACACGGTGAGCCTTCGATACACCATTTGTCAAAGCGGGGTTATAATAGGTAGCACTGTTGCTGGTGTTCTGCCCAGTCCTCTCTTCTATAACAGCAAACCCCTCCCTCCACTCTGGGTTCTGACTTGCCCCAGTACACACATGCATGGTTCACCAAAGAATTTACCTTGGCTGATGAGGTCCCCCTGAAGTGCCTGGGAGGTTATGTACCCTCAACTCAGGCCAGCAATTGATTCTGAGGTGAGCATGTGTCCTAATTCTGACCAAAGAATTAGGAAAATGAAAAGTGTTCTACCACGAAATGGAGAATATTTTTCTTATTTAAGAAGAGACAATCTTTTCCATTCTCTCTATGTTGCTGTGTTTCCATGTATTTTATGAAACAACTGCAGTCATCAACAAATCATACTGAACAACATGAAGTTGCCAGAGCACCCATAAAGCAAAACAAAACAAAACTAAACTAAGATTCTTGATGACACATTTGATTGCCCAATTCACACATTCTGGTGTCTTCTCTACTTCTGGACTTGCTATTATGTTAGTTACATATGTCAACATTGTGTATTGAGTTGATTCAAGGTTTTGCTTGCAGTCAAAAGCAAACCAACATATATACAGTGTGTGTGTATGTGTAGGGAGGTGGAGAGGAGAGAAGAAGAAGGAACAAAAAGGAGAAGGAGGAGAGGAGGTGGAGCAGGAGGAGGAGGAGGATGAGGAGAAGCAGCAGGAGGAGGGAATGGGAGAAATGAAAGGAGAGAGAATATGTGTCCTGGCATCCACCTTGATTCCCTAGGTCTGGTCCCTGCACATATTTTCCCAATACATCACCCAGCTTTCAATTCTACTTGGACTTGATAGAATTATTAAAGGAAACTTGAAAGATAAATATTGATTAATTCATCTTCAAAGTTCTTGGAACAGTTACAGTGCAATAAACACTCAATGGCTATGAGCTATTTATAGCATTCCTAATTATCAAGATAATCATTATGTTCTTTTATCTTATCACTCCTTATGAAGCTGAAGTAGTGGTTCCTAAAACTAGTTTCACATTAATGTCACCTATAAAGCTTTTAAAAATTCATGCAGTCCAAATTTTCCACTTCTAATATAATGGGGTAACTGATTCAGGTCTTTAATTGAAACAAGGAAACTAGACAAAATTCATGAAACAAATTTTGTCAGACATTGTAGAACACACAGCATAGGATTATTATACCTGAGAGACAGGAAATAAATGAAGTGAAACTTACAGTTTCCCCAGCTTTCAGCCTGGAAAAACTTTTTAGATTCAGTACAGGGAGGCAGAACCCCAGCATCGATAGTCAATATTCTTGAGATTTGGAGGCAAACATCAGATTTAAGGGAGGCCAAGGTAGATTTTTAATGCAGAATACTGGAAAGGATAGAGCTATGCAGAAAGAGAGCTACAGAAATTTGCAAAATGTTTCCTGAGTATGTTATTCAATACAAAGGTGCACACGTGTAGGGGATAATTTTGTAAACCCAGGCAAAGGTACACTATCAGAAAGCTAAAAAATAAACAATTTCCAGAGCTCACATAAGGCTGCGAGTCTTTTAAGTTCTGACTAGTCAGAGTAGAGATGATTCCTTGTTCATCCAGGGTATCCAGTTGGCACCAGATGAGTCACAACTTAGTAGCAGGGCAAAACTGTCTCCAGAGTAAGAAATACGGTAGACGAATGCTAACGATATTTAAACACAGGCAAACCTAGGAAGTCTCAAACTGCTCCACAAAACAAAATTCAACATGTTTAAAGGAAGACAACACAATCCAGAGCCTCATCAATGTGAGTCACTATGCCCAATGCCCACTAAAAAATTATTAGGCAGGTAATTCTAGGTAGCTGTTATGACTGTTTGTGTTTTCCCCAAATATATATGTTGGACTCTAATCCCCAATGAGATGGCATTCAGAGTTGGAGCCTTTGGGATGTAATTAGGTCATGAGGGTGGAGTCCTCAGAGATGGGATTAATGCCCCTATAAGAAGATGTCAGAACAAGTTTGCTTGCCCTCTTTGTGTCATGTACAGATACAAGAAGTCAGCTGTCTGCAACTGGAAGAGGACCTTCACCAGCATGAACCATGTGGACATCCTGAGCTGAGACTTCCAGCCTCCAAAACTGTGAAAAATAAATGGTTTTTGCCTAAGCTAGCCAGTTTATGGTAATTTGTTATGGCAGCCGAAACTGACTAAGATATTGCCAAGGCAATATCAGGCTTGTAAATTCAATGTACCCAACCAGGGCAGTAACAGAAGCAGTAAAGAACTACAAGAATAAATAAAACTACAGAAATCCAAGCTGCCCACATAACATTAAGAGAGTGAACAACTAAAATGAAATTGCCTGTAGGTAGAAAAATAATGCCCAATTCCTGCCAGCTTTCTCCGTGTTTCCGGCCAGAAGAATTTGAAAACGCAAGTAAAGTTTTGGAAAAAAAAAAAAAAAAAAAACCACTGTTGAAGAGAAAAGAGAAGAGGTACCTTTGGGTCTTTTATTTTCTCCTAAAGCCATATTATATAGAGAAAGTCTACCTTCTGTGTGAAAATGATGAAAAAGCATGTAAGTAGATCAAAGCACTGATTATAGGGAAAAGGCTAAAAAGGGTTTTGTGGGCAGAAGTGAGTGAAAAGAAAAGGAGAGTCACCCTTTGAAAACTGCATGGGAAAGAGAGAGAAAAGCCAGAAGAGAAAGTTCAGGATGTTGCAAGATAAAATAGAGTAAAACATATCAAAGAAAACACCTCTCCCCCAGCCCCTCCCCCTCCTCCCAAACTGGAAGGAAACGTACATTGTTACTCTGACAGTAGAGGGCACTGTTGAACTAGGAATCTTATAAACTATTCCAAAACTGTCAGTCTGACCATAGAAATGCAGAGTGAACAGTCTGTCTACTGGAGGGGGTTCATGCTATATCTATATCTATATCTATATCTATATCTATATCTATATCTATATCTATATATCAATTCTGAAGATATATATAGATAGTCTATATAAATACCTGCAATATAACATTCAAACCTGAAATAAATATATTCAAATAAGTATTGGGAGATATGAGAAGATAATTTGAGGGGTGTGTGTGTGTGTGTGTGTGTGTGTGTGTGAGACAGGGTCTCACTCTGCCACCCAGGCTAGAATGCAGTGGCACCATCACAGCTCACAGGAGCGTCGAAGTCCCCAAGCTCAGGCGATCCACCCACAGCAAGCTGTCGACTAGCTGGGACCACAGGTGCCCACCATCATGCTTGGATATTTTTCTTCTTATTATTATTTGTAGAAACAGGATTCAACTATGTTGCTCAGATTGCTCTCAAACTCCTGGTCCCAAGCAATCTTCCTGCCTTGGCCTCCCAGAGTGCTGGGGTTACAGGTGTGAGCCACCACGCATGGACTGAGAAGACAATTTGCATCAGAAATTCAAAAAGCAAAAATAGAAATGGCCAAAAAAAGGAAGAAATAAAATATAAATTGATTGATTCCTGGAAGAAAATAGAAAAAAAAAAAAGACAAAGTCATATTAGAAATTATGACTAACTTATGCAGCACTCAAGGTAAAAAGAAATTTGAATGAAAACATTAAAAAGGCACTGAAGTAAACAGGAAAACAATGCATTGAAAATGCAGTAAATAAATAAAAACGATGTGAGAAAAAAATGTTTGAAATTGAAGACAAAGGAAAAATAACATCTGTATAATTAGAGTCCCTGAGGAAGCTAAGATAATGAAACAAAACGATTAAAATGATTACACGAGAACACTTTCCAGAAATAAAAGAAAATTTGTATCAACATATCTAAAGGGTCTGTGGGGTGCCTGTAAAAATTGACCTGCAATGATAAACTCTATGATATATACAAGTAAAGATGATAGTCTATAAAGATTTTTAGACCATCCGTAGGACCTTCAGCAAAAAGATAAAATATTTCACAAGGGAAAAAGAGTGATTGGCCTTAGACCAAAACACAAAACGAGGCAAAAAGGAGAAGCATTTTCAATCAATGCTAGGAAAGAAAGCCTGAAATAAAACTGGCATTACATTTTTTTTTTTCCTTCAGTTTGTTATCAACAGAAATGTCCTTCAAGTATCAAGTCTATTTACAAAAATGTTAGACACAAGAACTCAAAGAATTCTGAAACCATGAGCCCTTCTTGAAAAATCTACTAGAACACAAACTGTATCCAACTGAAAGATGCCTGGGGAAACTGAGCAAAGGATTAACAAAGAGCATAGTTTGTTAATACAGAAATTGATATTCACATTTGATCTTACTTATCGCATTTGTAAGAGACTAAGGTGGGCTGGGAGTAAAATAATAATATGCTATCTGATATATAGTTCATCTATTTTATATTCTGACCAAGTAGAAATCATGCCACTGAAAAATGGAAAGAGAAAAGTAAAGAAGAATGGAAAAGTAGAGTAAATGATTTGGCTATTTTATAGGTAATAAATGTGAGTTAAAGGATGCCACAGATAAATGACAAACCAAATGGAAATATTTTGAACATGAAAATAGAGGATAAAGGGCATTTTAAAAAGCATAGGTAAAAGATATTCAATAAAACAAAACCACAAAGCTTCCTAAATACTGTAATATATTATACATTTTTAAATTAAAGAAAATATATCATATAGAGAAAAAACATAAACTATTTGTCTAAGTATTAATTATAAGCTAAGATAATATGGCAGAGTTGAGGCCAAACACATTAATCTTTTCAACAAATGCTAATGGATTTAACTCACCAATTTATTTTATTTATTTATTTTTTATTTTTAGTTTAATTCCGGGATACATGTGCAGGATGTGCATGCTTGTTACATAGGTAAATGTGTTCCATGGTGGTATTTTGCACAGATCAACACATCACCTAGGTATTAAGCCCAGAATGCACTACCTATTTTTTCCTAATGTTCTCCCTCCCCACACGCCAACCCCTGTCAGGCTCCAGGGTGCGTTGTTCCCCTCCCTGTGTCCATGTGGTCTCATTGTTCAGTTCCTTATAAGTGAGAACATGTGGTGTTTGGTTTTCTGTTCCTGCATTAGTTTGCTGAGGATAATGGCTTCCAGTTGCATCCATGTCCCTGCAAAGGACATGATCTCATTCCTTTTTGTGGCTGCATAGCATTCCATGGTATATACATACTACATTTTCTTTATCCAGTCTATCATTGATGGGCATTTGAGTTGATTTCATGTCTTTGCTGTTATGAATATTAACTCACCTATTTACAAAAGAAAAGATTTTGCCTGACATGGTGGCTCATGCCTGTAATTCCAGCACTTTGGGAGGCTAAGGCAGGAGAATTGCTTGAGCTCAGGAGTTTGAGACCAGCCTGGGCAATGAAGGGAGACCCCATCTCAAAACAAAACAAAACAAAACAAAAGATCAAAAAAGTGTCCAGGCATGGTGGTGCACACCTGTAGTCCCAGCTACTTGGGAGGTAGAGGGAGGATTACTTGAGTCCGGGAGTTTGAGGCTGTAGCGAGCAGTGATCACAACACTATCCTCCAGCTTTGGTGACGGAGTGAGACTCTCTGTCTCAAAAAGAAAGAAAGAAGGAAAGAAACAAAAGAAAGAAAGAAAGAAAGAAGAAAAGAAAGAGAAAGAAAGACTTACAAAGACTCAACTATATGCTGTTTATAAAAGGCACACAAAAGAAAATGAATACTTGCATTGAAAAAGCCTAAAGAGTAACTGTATAGACATATTAGAAAAAAAAAAAACAATAAAAAAAGCAATAAGAAAGCAGGGGTAATGACACTGATAATAAAAGTAGAATACATACCTTACCACATTATACATGCAAAGAAAAGCATATTTAATGCAAATATGACAATTCACAATCAATAATTATAAACATCTATGCACCACATAACATAGCAACTACCTATATAAATCAAAAACAAGACACTCACAGAATCACAGATGCTAAAACATTAGTAATAGGAGACTTGAACTTCTATCAGTACAAGACGTTGAGTAAACAAAAATATGTATAAATAAAACAAGAATATAGATAACCTATTCAACACAATCTATATATGTATTAATCTATACACTTTGCCAATAAAGAATACACCTTTTTCACAAGCACACAAACATTTAATATAATTTAAAATACACAAAAAAAGCATTAAATCTCCCATCCAAATCTCATGGTGAATTGTAGCTCTTATAATTCCCACATTTCCTGGGAGGGACCTTGTGGGAGGTAATTGAATCATGGGGGCAGGTTATTCCTGTGCTGTTCTTCTGATAGTGAATAAGTCTCATGCGATCTGATGGTTTTATGAAGGGCAGTTCCCCTGCACACTCTCTTGCTTGCCACCATGTAAGACATGACTTGCTCCTCCTTCACCTTCTGCCATGATTGTGAGGCTTCCTAAGCCATGTGCAACTGTGAGTCCATTAAACCTCTTTTTCTTTGTAAATTACCCTGTCTCAGGTATTTCTTCATAACAGTATGAAAATGGACTAATACAATTACAAATGTCACTCTGATCATAATTTACCAAAACTAGAAATGTTTGAAAATAAAAACCCTGGAAATCAAATAAATTACTGGTTTTCCTAGAGGTTCTATGAACTGTCTGACATTATACCGGTTACCCTTTACAGTCTTTACTTACAATTTGATCTACTTAGGCTTAAATTCAGCCCCAAATTTTTGGTCATGTACTCAGTTAAGAGAAAGCCCCTATTCTACTAGTTTTTCTTCACAAGTTTGCTAGTTAAAACTCAGATGATTCCACCTCTTTCAGTTGGTTCCCTTATATTCCTAACATGCATAGCAAATAGCAGCCCAATCATTGTTTTTCCAATCCTACCCTGAGATCCAAACTCCTAATGCTAAAAATGCATAATGAGTGAAATCACAGAATTTGTAATTTGTGAAACACCATGAAATTACACACCATTAGGAAGGAAAACTTTTCAGCTCAGCTCACTCTATTGTGTTGGAGCAAAAAAACCAACCAACCAAATAAACAAACAAAGAAAACAGAGAAGGCAGATTTTTCTGGAATCTAGGGGTTTACTCCAAAGGGTGCTTCCACTGATGACAGGAAACAGACATTACTACCCATGTTTGAACAGTTTAGATAGTCTCACCTTCCTTCCAGCTAGAAGCTTTTCCAGATAAATATGTAGCACATTAAATACCCAAATGTCATGTGATGTCAAATAACTGGAAAATGCATTGATCTATCCATTCCATCATTTAGAAAAGTCTATTTAAACACCAGCTACATGTGAGGTGCTCTGATAGGTTGTATCTCCAAAGATATATAAGACACATTCCTTGCCTTCCAGTAACTTATCATCTACTGAGAGAGATAAATGCATGCGTAACAAATTTCAGTAAAATAAAATGAATATTATTATGGACATGGAAACACAAAAAAACTACATTTGAGATTGAGAAGGATCAAATAAGGAGAAATCTTCGGGTGTGACGTGGGCAGATTAAAACATATTTTACTCAAATATACACATGGTAAAAGGTATTTGTATCTGTTAGCTATTCCTGCAACAATGCTGCATAGTATACAGTCGTAACATCCCAAAGGCATACAAGAATAAGCGTTGATTATTTCCCTTGTATGTAGTTAAGCTGGACCAACTCTCATGATCTCTGCTGGAACCACCTATCCATCTTCAGGTTGTTTTGCAGTGGTCTGATCCTGGCTAAGCCTAGGTGGTTGGCTCTGCTTCAAGCTACAGGGAAAGCTGGGCTCGCCTCATTACTGTTGTGTTATGTTTAAACCTAATCCATATATTTACTCTGGAACCCATGCAGAGGGGCAGCAGCTGCACAAAGGAAGTGCTTCTCTTAACAGCAATAAAAAGGCAAAAGAATAAGCAGAGTACCATGGTATCTCTTAAGGCCTGAGCCCAGAAATGTCATAGTGCCAATTGCACACAGATTTTATTGTCCAGAGTCACTTGGACAATCCAATATCCATAGGATCATACGCTAAATTCATCCTATTCTGTTGGATGTTATTAAAAGTCCATGGCAAAAAGAGAGAATGTGTAATACTAATGCAGGGAAGAAATGAAGAATTGGGAATAAGTGATTCATTCTACAAGTATACTTGTAGCTAAAGTAATAGCCATAGTTATTAAAAATATGTAATATATATCCTTTTCAATATATTTTATATAATATCATATAAAAATATATTAATTTTATACAAAAATTGTATATGAAAATAAAATGTCACATATGAAGTTTTAGGGAATCGAGAATAGTTCCTTTAGTTTGGATCAGGACAAGGGGACACTGGCAAAAGATACGGATAGAATCTGAACTCTTTTTTCCCAAAAATAAACATTTAATTTCCTTTTGATTTAATGTTTGTTTAATGGTCAAACTTTTTGAAAAGTTTATTGCCTGTCATCTCTTACCCACAATTACCAATAGGTCTTTTTCATCAATTTAGTTTGCAAAAAGCAGAGAGTGTATTGTAAGTTTGCAGATGATGGTAAGTCCTTACCACATCCTAGTTAGCATTGAAATTATTACTATTGAAAAAATGCTGCATATCGATTTGTACCATGTGAGGTGCTGTGGGGAAGACATGAACGTAAACTGGAAACAGAATGAAACAGAATATTTATACTTTAGAGAACTAGCAATTTCCAGGATAGCAAACACTGCACGCTGTTTCATGAAATGAAAAATTCTGACATCTTTACCTTTCATCAGTCAGTTAAAAATGACACATGATGAATGTTAAAATGTTTAAAACCAGTATAAATATCCTGTTTCATTCCATTTCCAATTTTCACCAATATCTCTCCCTCTGTATCTCTCAAAATGCAAATTCAAGTGTACCTACCCATGGAGAAAATTTTATTAACAGTACTGTGAACATGAAGGGAAAAAATAGTAACTATTTGAATCTGTGGTTTGAAGAATAAACATTACCTTGCGTGAGTTTCTTTTTAATTGTATCTACATCAAAATATTTGTTTTCAAACCAAAGTAATGCTAACAGTAGAATAATGCATTGCTATAGTTCCAGAGGCTGTTGGTTCAAAAAAAGAATTTAAAATCCTTTTATTTGGAGACCTTGAAATATGTTATATTTGGAGACTGCTATCATATTTTTTAGTCATATGATTATATGACTTATATATAAAGTCTTCATCTCCTTGAGCAATGGTTTGTAGTTCTCCTCGAAGAGGTCCTTCACATCCATTGTAAGTTCTATTCCTAGGTATTTTATTCTCTTTATGGCACTTGTGAATGGGAGCTCACTCATGATTTGGCTCTCTGTTTGTCTATTACTGGTGTATAGGAATGCCTGTGATTTTTGCACATTGATTTTGTATCCTGAGACTTTGCTGAAGTTGCTTATCAGCTTAAGGAGATTTTTGGGCTGAGACGATGGAGTTTTCTAAATATACAATCATGTCATTTGCAAACAGAGACAATTTGACTTCCTCTTTTCCTAATTGAATACCCTTTATTTCTTTCTCTTGCCTGATTGCCTTGGCTGGAACTTCCAATACTATGTTGAATAGGAGTGGTGAGAGAGGGCATCGTTGTCTTGTGCCAGTTTTCAAAAGGAATGCTTCCAGTTTTTGCCCATTTAGTATGATATTGGCTGTAAGTTTGTCATAAATAGCTCTTATTATTTTGAGATACAGTCCATCAATACCTAGTTTATTGAGAGTTTTTAGCATGAGGGTGGTTGAATTTTGTCCAAGGCCTTTTCTGCATCTATTGAGATAATCATGTGGTTTTTGTCATTAGTTCTTCTTATGTGATGGATTACATTTATTGATTTGCTTATGTTGAACCAGCATTGCATCCCAGGGATGAAGCCGACTTCATCGTGGTGGACAAGCTTTTTGATGTGCTGCTGGATTCAGTTTGCCAGTATTTCACTGCAGTGATTCCTCAAGGATCTAGAACTAGAAATACCATCTGACCCAACAATCCCATTACTGGGTATATACCCAAAGGATTATAAATCATTCTACTATAAAGACACATGCACATGTATGCTTATTGCGGCACTGTTCACAATAGCAAAGACTTGGAACCAACCCAAAGGCCCATCAATGATAGACTGGATAAAGAAAATGTGGCACATATACACTATGGAATACTAATCAGCCATAAAAAGGGATGAGTTCATGTCTTTGCAGGGACATGGATGAAGCTGGAAACCATCATTCTCAGCAAACTGTCACAAGGACAGAAAACCAAACACCGCATGTTCTCACTCATAAGTGGGAGTTGAACAGTGAGAATACATGGACACCAGGAGAGGAACATCATACACCTGGGCCTGTTGGGGGTGGAGGTCTAGGGGAGGGATAGCATTAGGAGAAATACCTAATGTAGATGATGGGTTGATGGGTGCAGCAAACCACCATGGCACATGTATACCTATGTAACTAACCTGCACGTTCTGCACATGTACTCCAGAACTTAAAGTATGATAAAAATAAATAAATAAATAATAAAGTCTTGAGAAAAATTAGCTAGGGGAGAGTTCATTGTAGTGATTAAGAGCTAGGCTTCTGGTGTCCTTTATTATCAAAGTCAGCAGCAGCAGATCAATTCTTTTTCATGCCTTGAATTTCCCTTGTCTCACTTTTTCGTCATCTCTTCTGCCTTCCTCTTCTACTTTTAAGGGTTTATATAATTACATTGGACCAACTCAGATTATCCAAAAGAATTTCTCTACTTTAAAGCCAGCTAATTAGTAATCTTAATTTCATCTACAATGAATAATCTTAATTCCATGTACTAACTTCCTTCATAGCAATAGCTAGATTAATGTATAAGAAGGTACTTTTTTAGGGCCAGGTGCTGTGACTCCTAGCACTTTGGGAGACTGAGGGGAGAGGATCACTTGAGTCCAGGAGCTCAAGACTGCAGTGAGCTATGACTGCGCTGTTGCACTCCAGCCTGAGTGACAGTGAGATCCTGTCTCTAAAGAAAAAGAAAGAAAGAAAAATAATGCATTTTTTTAGAGAGAAGAAAAGGGTATTTAGATTCTGCCTATCACATTACCTCATAGGGATTTGGGGGGATTAAATGAGATAATACAGTCACGTGTTGCTTAACGATGGGAATACTTTCTGAGAAATGTGTTGTTCGGTGATTTCATTATTGTGCAAACATTATAGAATGTGTTTACACAAACAAATCTAGATGATGACATAGCCTGCTAAGTACCTAGGCTTAGCGTATAGCCTATGGATCCTAGGCTACAAACCCGTACAAGATGTTACTGTGCTGAATACAGTAGCAAATTGTAACACAATGGTATTTGTGTATCTAAACATATAGGAACATAGAAAAGGTATAGTAAAAATTTTGTATTATAATCTTATGGGATCACTTATATGCTGTCTGTCATTAATAAAAATGTCAATATATGGCACATGACTATATTGATAAAACACTTTGTATACTGGCTGACACACCATAAAATCTCTAGTAAATAAGCTAATAATAACTGATTAATCAATAGAAAGTCTGATGTTTGGGAATATTTGCCTTGCCCTCCCAGGACTGGAAAACAGTGATTAAAATTTTTTTCTTTTTGAGACAGAGTCTCGCTTTGTCGCCCAGGCTGGGGTGCAATGGTGTGATCTCAGCTCGCTGTAACCTCTGCCTCACGAGTTCAAGCGATTCTCCTCCTGCAGTCTCCCGAGTATCTGGGATTACAGGCATGCACCACCACA